>NC_056604.1:18785611-19146861 GCF_018340385.1 Cyprinus carpio
CACTTCAAAGTATTAATATGTACCATTTATTTGAAAATAAGATACAAAGATGTACCCTTTAGCTTTTGTACTCTAGGGTACCACCCCATTGACAGCTTTGTGCCTTGTGTCATTGTGATCTTTATTTACTGTTATATATGGTCTGTATTTTTGAAGTATTCCTAATCGATGCAGCTCCAGTGACCTTTCTAGAAAATGTTCTTTCAAAGGAAAAGCTGAAGAATGTCTGTTATCAGACTTGAAAGATCTATTTGTCTGAGAATCGAATGGGACACACTATATAAGATCAGATTTATTCTGGAACACTATGTACCAGCAGGAGTTCATGTGTTATTCACTTTTATTCAGAGTTCAACACATCTAGAACTCTCCTTACCTCTGACCCCCAGCCCACCCGAGTTTGTGTAAGTGTTTGTGTGTGCGTGCAGAGATGACCGGCTCCACTGAGACACATTGAGTAGATGATTTATGTGCAGGCTACAATCTTTCCTGCAAAAACACAGGCAGAGAGCAGCTTTAGGAAAGCTGGGAATGTCTTGTTTATAGGGGAATGTGTTGTGTGTGTGTGTGTGTGTGTGTGTGTGTGTGTGTGTGTGTGTGTGTGTGTGTGTGTGTGTGTGTGTGTGTGTGTGTGTGTGTGTGTGTGTGTGTGCATGTACATGCAAGCAGAAATGAAAACAAGTGAAAATGAGTCTGTCTGGATGGAATTTCACTTGACTATGTACATGCAAGGAAGAATCTCTGATTTGTGCTAACAAACAAATTCCCTGGAAAATACGCAATGCAAATGCAGATGACATTCACTGCATGAAAAAAAAATAAAATAAAAAGTATTTTAATTTTTCTTTATATTATTATTATTATTGCTTCTTTATGCCTAAAGAGACATACACTATAGATTCGGCAAGGTGCAACGATAAGCTTCAAAACGATCACTATATGCCAGGGCTTTATTATTCTGTGGGCTTGGTTTTCCCTGATCAAACGTGTTCTCCTGGATTAAGTCAACAGCTTTATCTTCTTCACACAGCAGGTGTCACGAAGTTGCGTCATTACTTTAATCAAACACATCTGGGTCTACAGCACTAGTAATGAGATGTGTGTACAGGTTCTCTTTAAAAGTGCAACTTTATGCATCTTTCTCCACATTCATTTAACATATACAGTACATCAGCTGTGCTGTATCATTTTATGCCAAATATTTATTATTTTTGATGCACAAAGACATTTAAGCCGTAATAAGAGGTGTATCATATTTTTAACCACAAAGACTGCAAAAAAATTGTGACTGTGTGTGTTAATATACATTTTGCGTTGTTTTCCAGTTAAAATATCTGAACATACTCTCAAAGAAATGTAAATACTGTAATTTTTTTTTAATACACAAAAATTTTTTTCAGTATACTGTATGTAATGTATTATTATTAGCCATTGTTGTGTGAACACTGGCGTTTAGGAAAAGAGTTCACCAAAAAATGTAGTTCCAAGATAAAATTTGGGGAAAAAACACAATAAAAATCAATGATAGCCAAACACATTGGAAAGTAAATCATATAACTTTGAAACAGTATGACAGTGAGTAAAAGATGACAGAATTTTCATTTTTGTTTCACTATCCTTTTAAAAATAAATATACTGGAATACTGGAATATACAAAATATTGATTAAGACAATGCTTTTTAAAGTACATTTTTCCCACATATAGGGTTACCATATTTTAGTTTTCCAAAAAGAAAACAGTGGGTGCGGCTGGGGCGGGGGGTTGGGATGTGGTTGGTTGGTGTTTAAAGTAGTGCCATATCCATAAAGTAATACCCATATCCAAAATATCAACACTCAAAATGTTATTTCCGTAATTAAAATGCATATTTTACAGTCATTGTTGTGCATATTGATCATAAACACAGCTAAAAAGCTTACTACCAGCGGCCCTCCTCAACAAAACATAACATCTAGCACAGCTGTATCATAGATAGAATGCAAAATGTTTCAATACCAGCATTTCAGTCAAATGTAATTTATGCAACATTTCAAACCTTTAACCCACTGGGGAAAATCAATCCATGACAATAGTTTAAAAGTCCAATTCCATGAAAAAAAAAATGCACAATTGACAACCCTACATCCAACACGATCTGCAGGAGTCAGATTTTACTGATCACAGGTTGAGAGGAGAGATGATGGCTGACAGACTATGCTGGAGGATTTGCTGCTCAACAGATCCTGAGCTCATTGACAAATATCTGATCTTCATTTACACAGAGCACGAGTGATCGAAAAGTGAGAGTGACCAGCGAATGCTCATTAAAGAGAGATTTAAATACTCTGCATATTGATGGTAGCTCACTGATGCGTAAAAAATCAGAATATGCAATATTAGAATGTTTGAGGGAGCGGGCGGGATTGGACACAAAAACATACAGGTGCTCGTCATATAATTAGAATATCATCAAAAAGTTGATTTATTTCACTAATTCCATTCAAAAAGTGAAACTTGTATATTATATTTATTCATTACAGACAGACCGATATATTTCAAATGATTATTTCTTTTAATTTTGATGTTTATAACTGACAACTAAGGAAAATCCCAAATTCAGTATCTTAGAAAATAAGAATACTGTGAAAAGGTTCAATATTGAAGACACCTGGTGCCACACTCTAATCAGTTAATTAACTCAAAACACCTGCAAAGCCTTTAAATGTTCTCTCAGTCTAGTTCTGTAGGCTACACAATCATGGGGAAGACTGCTGAATTGACAGCTGTCCAAAAGATGACAATTGACACCTTGCACAAGGAGGGCAAGACACAAAAGGTCATTGCAAAAGAGGCTGGCTGTTCACAGAGCTCTGTGTCCAAGCACATTAATAGAGAGGTGAAGGGAAGGAAAAGATGTGGTAGAAAAATGTTTACAAGCAATAGGGATAACCGCACCCTGGGGAGGATTATGAAACAAAACCCATTCAAAAATGTGGGGGAGATTCACAAAGAGTGGACTGCAGCTGGAGTAAGTGCTTCAAGAACCACTACACAAAGACGTATGCAAGACATGGGTTTCAGCTGTCGCATTCCTGGTGTCAAGCCACTCTTGAACAACAGACAGCATCATAAGCGTCTCACTTCAAAAAGGACTGGACTGCTGCTGAGTAGTGCAAAGTTATGTGCTCTGATGAAAGTAAATTTTGCATTGCCTTTGGATATCAGGGTCCCAGAGTCTGCAGGAAGAGAGGAGAGGCAAACAATCCACGTTGCTTGAGGTCCAGTGTAAAGTTTCCACAGTCAGTGATGGTTTGCGGTGCCATGTCATCTGCTGGTGTTGGTCCACTGTGTTTTCTGAGGTCCAAGGTCAACGCAGCCATATACCAGGACATTTTAGAGCACTTCATGCTTCCTGTTGCTGACCAACTTTATGGAGATGCAGATTTCATTTTCCAACAGGACTTGGCCCCAGTGCCAAAGTTTCCAGTACCTGGTTTAAGGACCATAGTATCCCTGTTCTTAATTGGCCAGCAAACTCGCCTGACCTTAACCCCATAGAAAATATATTGGGTATTGTGAAGAGGAAGATGCGATATGCCAGACCCAACAATGCAGAAGAGCTGAAGGCCACTATCAGAGCAACCTGGGCTCTCATAGCACCTGAGCAGTGCCACAGACTGATCGACTCCATGCCACGCCGCATTGCTGCAGTAATTCAGGCAAAAAAGGAGCCCCAACTAAGTATTGAGTGCTGTACATGTTCATACTTTTTATGAGCATATTTTTATACTTTTTAGTTATTTATTTAGTTTAGGCCAAGATTTCTAAAAAATCCTTTCTTTGTATTGGTCTTAAGTTATATTCTAATTTTCATAGTTACTGAATTTGGGATTTTCCTTAGTTGCCAGTTATAATCACCAAAATTAAAAGAAATAATCATTTGAAATATATCAGTCTGTGTGTAATTAATGAATATAATATACAAGTTTCACTTTTTGAATGGAATAAATAAAATAAATCAACTTTTTGGTGATATTCTAATTATATGACCAGCACCTGTATAAGTTGCTGGAGTGGGCGATAGTTGTCAGAAATTCAGTGGGAGCTGGATTAAGAAAACAGTCCCTCGCAGGCTAATATAAAAACGCAGATGGTGAATGGTGACTGTAGAAAGCAAAAGCCGAATCCCAGACATTTTGGGCGATTTAGAAATCCCGGCCAGATGCATTTTTTTATGGTCACCCTACCCACATACCACAAAAATGTTATGTGTTTAACAACATCAGCGATGCCCCATTTAGTTAAATCAATATTTATAGTTCATTTACTAGATTTCATTGTTAACCAAGAAGCACATATTGGTGATTATCAGAGGTTTATACTACACCATGGTAAGGTCTATCATATCAAGAGTTTGTGACAGCTGTTTCAAGACACATGATAGCTTCCAAGGCGTTTAAGAACTGGTCAGTCGACCAAGACCAATTAAAACATCTTATCCTTCAGTTTGGATTCCTCTCCAAGCTGCATTATTTTATTTGCACAGTAATCGTGTTGATCAGGGGATCACTAGGAACCTTATGCATTTGTGAGATAAGAACATAAGAGATTAGTGTTTAAGTTGGTTGTTTGTTTTAGAAATGCCAAAGTCCCTGCCATCTGCATGCCAAACTATGTCTTGTTGTTTCTCATGGTCACACAGCTGGTTTTATTTACTTATGAGCTGGATGGGAAGCCAAATATTACACCTGGACTATTAACATTATTCACAGTGTCGCATGTCAGTTCAAAAGTTTGACAGTTACAAAAATTAAAAGGTTTATAATGATTTGCAGCACAACAAACATTTTTACTTCATTTCTTGCTTAATATCACACTGACCTCAAACTTTAAAATGGTAGTGTAGTTTTCTAGGTTTTCGTTGCCTTTTGCTCTCAGAGTAATAGTTTGTGTAAATGTTCAAAATGTATTGCAATCTTTCAAACCAAGGACCTTTGCAGAATTAGGAGACAACAACTCGTGCAAGTTTAACTGACTTAAAGTGTCTAACACCACTTGCACAAACAGTTTTTTTTTTTTTTTTTTTTTTAATGAGGTCAAGTGTATTAAGGCTAATGATGGGTAAACTAGGCCATTGCTACTGGTCCACAAACACTGCTTTGGCATTTTGCGACCCTGAATTTATAATACAAATTTTAAATGTTCAACAGAAGAAATTGTTTACCAACTACAGTACATAGCTAATTTATGATATTTAGATCAATAATCATGGACTGCTGTATAGTAAAACTAAATTTTACTGTAACATTGAAGCATTTCTACTTTTAATGAATATTCCTATGTTTACAAAATGAGAATAGTCCTTTCATGTGTATTCAAAACTATCCTATTGCACATGACCTTGCAGTGACCTTTTTTGATCCAGTATTGCTGGATAGCAGATGCGTGTCTTTCAAAGGAAAAAGCCAGTTTGAGTCCGTCAGAGGTGATGGATACCAGCGGTGGAAAGCGGAGAGCTGACTGCATGAAGGACTCAGATTGAAGGTGAGTGAATGTCTTTATATAGCTGCTGTTCAATTTGAGCCTCGCACTCACAGGAGGAATGAGTGTGAGAAGCTGATGCCATTATGAATTGAGATCATTTTTCTTAGACAGCCATGTGATGTCCTCCAATCCAATGTTTAGTGCTTTCTTGAGTGAAATGTGTTTCATCGTAATCAAATTAGAGCTTTGATCGTGGTGGGCAGTGTTTTAGAGGTCAATCTTAAAAGGGTTGTTCACCCAAAAATTAAAGTTACTGTACAGTATGTGACTTTCTTTCTTCTGTGGAAAAACACACACACACACACGCACAAATGGAATGAAAGTTTTGAACCCCATTGACTGGGTGAACTATCCCTTTAAGAATCATTCAAAAGTTGCCAACTCTTTAAAATACATCCAAGGCTAAACAACACATCTTTACATGTTCATCACCGAGTTTATCACTCACACAAACACTCAGCACCTGAATCAATCATGCATGAAGGTCAGTTACAGTATGACCAACACCTACCCACCTAATGGGGTCCTAATGGAGAATAGCTCATGAAACATGAGACCTTTCCACAAAGGAAGTAGATGCATACTTCAAAACATTTTAACCTTGGACAAACTGCAATCAATACTGTAGTGCTCTCATTCATCTATCAATCCATCCATTCTGCAGAGATATCCAAGCATTACCGCAGAATTAAAACAGACAACCACCGAGTTACTATGTTATTGTACAGTGGAGTTAACAATATCTCCTTTCCATAATACTTTTATTGCAATGTTTTTACTGCAGATTTAGCAGATTGTTCTTTAATCTTCACACACACATTTTCCATAAAAGTCTGTCAAGCTCAAAAAAAAAAAAAAAGAAGAAGAAGAAGAAGAAGAAGAAGAAGAAGAAGAAGAAGAAGAAGAAGAAAAGTTATAAAAGTGGTTCAAGTCTTTTCTAGCCATGGGATAGTTTAGTGGGAAAAAAAATACACTGAAAAACATTTAGAAATTACAGCCCTCTGCTGTAATTCTTAAATCAAATAGTTTGATATTGCTGGATTTTATATGATTTCATCTCATATTAAAGTTAACACATATTATAGTTTCATTACAGATATGTAATAACAGATATATTTAAATACATAACATCAAAGTTTCAATAGAACTTATATGCTTGTATTTCAAAGAAAACAGAATTAAATCTGAATATAAAGATGTACTTAAGTACTACTTAATTTGACCAAAAAAATGCACTCTAACTGTTTAGCCAAATGCATTTAATAAAAATGCAACTGAAATGCAATTAAGAGTCAAAAAACATTACATTCATTGTACACGCAAGTATATTATATTTGTAATAAGTACTCTTTTTAAAAAAGTATGCTAATGTGTATTTTTTAAAGAGCTAATACAACAGATGTTGTATAGAAAATAATTGTGTCAAAATTCATCAAAAATTCTCCTTTTCTGTTCCACTGAAACAATAACAATATGTGGGTTTGGAAAAGAATGAGGTTGAGTAAATATTTCAAGAATATTTGTTTAATAATTCCTATTAATTTTTAGGTAAACTTTTCATTTAAGATAACACCTTTAATGGTCATATGATAGTTCAAGAAAGTGAGGGGAAAAGTTCAGTGAGTAGATTACAATTACAGATCAGATCCTCTCTCTCTCACACTGTCTCTCTCTCTGTCTCCTTCTTTTTCTTAACTCCAGAGAATGCTGAGCTGCAGAGATAAGGGGAGCTGCAGGAGTAGAAAATCAGCTTCAAAGAGCTCAGCCTCTTTTCATCTCCCACAAACACTTCAGATGAGCAGCTGAGAGAGGGAGGAATGAAATGTAACCTTGATCAAAATGATGCATGTTCAACCGGTGCAATTTTGTTTGTGTGTGCACTGAATTGCAACATGAGATTCATTTTAAGCATTCAGTTACACTTTAATGTGTTTGATGGAAAATGACAGTTATGGTGATGCTGATGCTTAATATAATTAGAATTATATTTTGGCCTCTTGTATGTCAAAAGTATCATGCCCCCTCAGATTTTGAGCCAAGTAGTTTTTGAATGCTTTAGGGGATAGTTTAATGGTCAAGTTGCACAGTAACAAGGTTTACAGTTCACACCTTTTACAAATCACACCTTTTTTTCTCACCCATGATTTTTTGCATAATACAAATTATGACAAACATGTATTTTGTCTTGTGCCTCCTTTTCTTAAATAAATAAATAAAAAATAATTATCAGTGTATCCATAAATATTAATGTACTCACTATTAAAATAGTATAGCCACAATACATAAACAGCATGCATGTTAACATGGATTTAGTGAGAAAAACACTTCTGTGTAAAAATATATTTAATTGTACATCTTCATTGCAATGACAACCTAAAACGACAGTAAAACATGATTTAAACAGCTTTACAGCTCAAATAAAACACATTTTAACAAAAGTGCTGTTATGAAATTATAATTTTAACATTTCAGCTTTTAAATCCTCCATATATTAAATGTACAAAACTGCAACTTCATTACATTATATTAACTTATTTTATCATATGTAATGTAAATATTTAAATAGTTGGCATACCAGTTTCAATAGAAATAACATTAAAGTATATTTTAGTGTATCATAAAAGCTTGTCAGCACATTCAGCAGTACACTTTAACCATATTTCAAAAACAACATAATTAAGAAATAACATATGAAGATGTACTTAAGAGTGGTTTTTTATATTTACAGTATAACACTTTTATTTATTTTATTTTATATATATATATATATACTTGCACCTTTTTATTCCATTGGAGGTGCCTTATCATAACCTATATTTTAAAGAATTTATTGTTGGTAATATTTTATTTATTTATTTATTCATTATTTCTTTCTTTCTTTAATTTATTTATTTAATGGCAATCAACATTATATCCCACAAATACTGTTCATACAGCTTAAAAAATGCTGGGTTAAAAATGCTGGGTTAAAAACAACCTAATGATTTATTTGTTATTTGCCAAATAACCCTCGGGTCACTTGGCAACCCAGTGCTGGGTAAAAATTTGACAGAACACATGCTGAGTTATTTTGACCCAGCTGGTTGGGTTAATGTTTTTACCTAACATGTTGGTTTGTTTTATTTAAGTCAGCTATTGTTTAAAAAAATATTATATTGCTGCCTTAATATAGGCTGGAAATAAAAAAATAAAATAAAATTAAAATAAAAAAAACCTGCTGTTAGGAAGAAAAAAATAACCCAGCATTAAAAATGACCCAGCAACTTATTTACAGAAAAACTACCCAGCACCTGACTGGGTAAAAAAATAAAAATAAAAAAATAATAATAATATTCCAATAAAATGACCCAACAAGCTAAACCCATCATTTGGGTTAAAACATTTTAGAGTGTATGTATTGAACCCAGACTATTCTATCTGTCATTATACCCCCCAAACATGTTACTATAGTCACAACCACACAAATGCAGAACAAACTCTAATGCACCTTTTCCATTTTTCAAGATGATCTAAAGGCTAAATGCTATTGCTGAACATGTCAAAAGGAGCATCATTGAGCGACAGCTGTAACCCAACCCAAACACAATGCCACTCCAGCTGAAAATAAAGAGCAGTGAGGGGACCAGACCATTGTTCTACAGATCAGCATCAGATGTCCACTCTTGACAGGAATAGATACGTCAGCTGGGAAGTAATCAGAGTTGACATTTAATCAAGCTCTTAAAAGCCTTCTCTTCTCTATCTGAAACAGCCATAATTGATTCACCATTGTGGATTGACTAAGTTAGATGTTGTGAGAATACCAGATGTTAAACTCTCATTCAGTCAGCCTGCGACTGACAAATTGGACCTAAACTGCTGGATGACTGTTTGAACCCTTTTCCATTTAAATGCAGTACTGTGAACTCTTTCTCTCATATTTTGTTTACAATTCTTTATAGTAAGTCTTGAACAGACTTGAACGATGCTACAATCTGGGGTTCTTGAAAGAGAATCTCTTATATCTGCCATGTGCTCTGTTCGATAAATCCTCAACAGCCGTGTTGGCCCTACAAATCCAATCACAGTGTTGAATAAAAGAGATTGGTTCTGACTCCTGTTGTTAGTCCTCTGAAAAGCGATTGCTTTATCAATAATCATTTGAGCAGGGAAGCCAACAAAGTAAGACACAAGAGTGGACATATATCCACAGCTGAAGGATGAAAAAAAGAGAAGCCATCTGTATTATTGTTTCATTGCAGTGAGCTTTCATTCTTCAGATCCAGTGTCCAGTCTGTCTTCAGTGGAGCAGAGAATTACACAATGCAGAGCACCAGCCCCATTTCACTTTCTTTTGGCTATAGGCTTCAGTGCCACCGTGACAGAAACAGAGTCAGGTGCTGCTTGACCTGTTTATGCTTTTCACTATTTTAGTAAACAAAAATCTTTAATCGGCATTCGGCTACTGCACAATGGATTTTATATTTATAGTTTAGTGTAAGTGCATTTTTAAAAGAAATTAATACTTTTAGCATTTACTAAAACTCTAAACAGCAAAATATACTGTTCTTAAAGATTTCTGTTCAAAATAAAAGCTGTTCTTTTGTTCTTTCTGTTAATCAAAGAATTGTTTTATTTTATTTAATATATTAAGCAGCACAAATGTTTTAAACATTGAACATAATAACAAAACAAAAAAAAAGTTAAAAGCATGTTAGAATGATTTCTGAAGGATCATGTGACACTGAAGACTGGAGTAATGGCATGAAAATAAAAATTCAGCTTTGCAGTCACAGGAATAAATTATATTTTTAAATGTATTTATAAAGAAAACAACTTTTTTAACTGTAGTATTTTTTTTTTCACAATATTGCTGTCTTTACTGTATTTATTTATTTTATTTGTTTAGCCTTGGTAAGCACAAGAGACTTTTAATTTACTTCATGTTACTAAATACTAAATGTTACATTTCAAAATGAATAATTTTACTTCCTTAAAGTGACCATCATATAAATTTTCTCATTTTCATTTGGAAGGATGTTTCCAGTTTCCTCCTCACTCAAGTTGGTTCTTTTTAGTTATTAAAAAACATATAGCACAACCAATAAAGTTAAAGAATTCTTTTGTATTAGTTTGTATTATTTATATTATTATTATTTTCCCACACCTAGCTATAAATAGTTAAAAATAAAATAGTAAGCATTGCCCACTACAATTCAGTAAACAGATGTAATAAAAATGTAGATATAATTTCTTGCAATATATGTAATGTGTGTGTGTGTGTGTGTGTGTGTGTGTGTGTGTGTGTGTGTGTGTGTGTGTGTGTGTGTGTGTGTGTGTGTGTGTGTGTAGATATTGCAAGAACTATGCTGTTGGTTGTTTTGAAAGCTGCACATTTCATAGTGTAATTCAAAGGGATAATTTTAAACTTTTCATTTCAAATTTATTAAAAATATAAAGACTACAAAAAAGATTTATGAAATCACATAATTATCTACAAACCAGAGTCTAAATGATGTTTAAAGGATGATTTAATGTTAAAACACTGCAGAAATCACTTTAGAGGTTTAGAATAAACCCCAATCCAGAATGCTAGAGGAATATCAATAAATCTGCCTCGCAAGCACTCCTCAAGCTGATACCCATTGGTCCATTCTCCAGGCCTTGTTATGGTGAGAACTAAGTGGGGGGAGATGCAAATGCACCGCTTGATGCATACAGTACCAGAAGAAATGAAGTGAACGAGAAAAAAAGAGAGGGAGAAAGAAACAGAGCTCCTTCTTTTGCATTAATTTAGAAACATGTGCAGTGCAGTGATAAGGAACACCATTTCACTAGCTCATTAATCTAGTGTAAACGCCAACCTGCCATTTCGTGTTGTAACCCCCCACCCACTCCTTACCTCCATCCTCTGCTCCACCCCACTAAACTGTTTATACTGGCTGATACAGTACCTGACTTCCTCCATTAGATCAAGGGACATGCATGTTCTCCTGTCTCTTTACAAATCTCCTTTTCTAGCAACTTGAAACTGAAAGGCATCTAGCGAGAGCCAAGCTGTATTCTATGGTTAAATCTGTCCCATAATGATATAGCACTCAGTCGAGAGGAGAAGACTGTATTTCCTCAATAAATATGCCAGACTAGAGTGATTACGGCA
Organism: Cyprinus carpio; assembly: GCF_018340385.1. Taxonomy (NCBI): domain Eukaryota; kingdom Metazoa; phylum Chordata; class Actinopteri; order Cypriniformes; family Cyprinidae; genus Cyprinus; species Cyprinus carpio. The sequence continues at coordinate 18,797,275 of NC_056604.1, forward strand.
GAAAAAAAAAGATTAGGTAGGCTACATACTCTCACATCTGTCTTTCTGAAAGCGTCAGTGGACACTTTCATTAAAACCCAGCTGTAGGCAACCAGCAAGGTGGCAAACACAAACAAGGTGCAGTCACCTTTGCGCAAGATGGTATTTGAGAAAACATATCTGAATTTTTACGTTTATAAAATGCAGCTTTAGTGACGAAAACTGTTAAAAGGTAAAGAGGCAGTATAATCCAACAAAAGAAATCAGTAACACTTCAGTACAGGGACCAATTCTCACCATTAACTACTTACTTATAAGCATGCCTATTATTAACATATAGGTTGTTTATTAAAGTGCATATTCTGCATGACCATATTCTACATCCCTAATCCTATCCATTACCTAAAGTTAACAACTATCATACTAACTATTAATAAGCAGCAAATTAGTAGTTTATTGAGGCAATAGTTAATAGTTAATAGTTTGTAGTTAATAGTTTGTTAATAATGAGAACAAAAGAACCTCCGCGTACTAAAGTTGACCCAAAGAATGGCAGAAAGTCTGGTACAGTACATGTTTTAATATCACTTACTGTTGCAATATCAAATTTTATTTTGGCCATAACACAATGTTACCCTCTGAAAACCCAAAGCAATTCACTTTATTACAGACTTTCTATGTGTCAAAAGCAATTTTACCACTTTTTCAACTGAGGAAATTCTCAAAATAAGGCCATGACCGCGAAATGGAGTTTGCAACTACATTTTACTTGGGATATGTCTGAGTAAAACAACTAGGAGACATATAGAGCGGTACTTGATTCAGAAAAGCAATGGATTATGACAAGGGGGTGATAGGAGAGCTAAAATAATGTGTAAATAGCTATTTCAGAATCAGAAGAATCAGAATCAGAAAGAGCTTGCGCATATAAGGAATTTGTTTTAGTGACATAAGCTTCCAGTACACAGAGACAACAACACACAGACAAAAAAAAAAAAAACATTTGCAAATATTGTTTAAACAGATGTGCTATAGATGATAATGGAATAGAATTGAGTAAGATGCAGGGATGTACTATGATGGAGGGGTAACAAATAAATATAAGGATATTGCACATTTTTATTGCATGAGTGGGGAACATTTAACTGTTCATTAGGTAGATTGCCTGGGGGAAGAAACTGTTCTTGTGCCTGGCTGTCCTGGCATTTGCGGCTCTGAAACGCCGGCCAGATGGCAAAAGTTCAAAGATAGGGTAACTTGGATGTGAGGGATCTAGAGTGATTTTCTGAGCCCTTTTCCTCACTCTGGATGTATACAGTTCTTGAAGGGTGGGCAGGGGAGCACCGATAATCCTTTCAGCAGTCTGAACTGTTCTCTGTAGTCTTCTGATGTCTGATTTTGTAGCTGAACCAAACCAGACAGATATTGAAGTACACAGGACAGACTCAATGACGGCCGAGTAGAACTGTTTCAGTAGCTCTTGTGGCAGGTTGAACTTCCTCAGCTGGCGAAGGAAGTACAACCTTTGTTGGGCCTTTTTAACAATGGACTCAATGTGATTGTCCCACTTCAGGTCCTGAGATATGGTGGTTCCCAGGAATCTGAATGACTCCGCTGCAGCCACAGTGCTGTTCATGATGGTGAGTGGGGGGAGTGCAGGGGGGTTTCTCCTGAAGTCCACTATCATCTCCACTGTTTTAAGAGTGTTCAGCTCCAGGTTGTTAAGACTGCACCAGACAGCTAGCTGCTCAACCTCTTGTCTGTAAGCAGACTCGTCACCATCCTGGATGAGGCTGATGACTGTAGTGTCATCTGCAAACTTCAGGAGCTTGACAGAGGGGTCTTTAGAGGCGCAGTCGTTGGTGTACAGGGAGAAGAGCAGTGGGGAGAGAACAAATCCCTGAGGGGCACCAGTGTTGGTGGAGCAGCTGTTGGACATGAATTTCCCCAATCTCACTAGCTGTTGCCTATCTGTCAGAAAACTGGTGATCCACTGACAGATAGAGCTAGGAAACAGAGAGCTGGGTCAGTTTGGTCTGGAGGGCTGTTGGGATGATGGTGTTGAAAGCCGAACTAAAGTCCACAAACAGGATCCTCACATAAGTCCCTGTTTTGTCCAAATGTTGCAGGATGAAGTGCAATCCCATGTTGACTGCATCATCCACAGATGATGATCCACCTGTTTGCAAGTCTTAATTTCACAATTGGTTAACACTATCTGGTAGCCCACATGAGCTGAATGATATCAATCGATAGGGAAAAATTTAAATATAATAACCAGGAAAAAACGACACACACACAAATTTTTTTTTAATTATTTTTCATTACTCCAGTCTTCAGTGTCACATGATTCTTCACAAAATAAACAAATATTCTTATTATTAATGTGGAAAAAGTTGTGCTGCTTAATATGTATATATATATACATATGTCTCGTTCCCTACTCAGCTATATATATATTATATATATATAGATATATATATATATATACTATATATATATATATATCTATATATATAGTATTTTTTTTTTTTTGGAAACTGATGAACTAGCATTTAAAAAGTTTTATTAAAAAAAAAAAAAAACTTTGTATTTCAGCAAGGACACATTAAGTGACAGTAATGACAATTATAATGTTAAAAAAGCTTTGTTTTAAATAAATGCTTTTCTTTTTAACTTTATATTCTTTCGAACATTAAATCAGCATATTAGCATATTGGCATCAAAGGAATATATTACATTTTAAATTATACTACAATACAGAAGAGTTTTTGTATTAATACTTCACAATATTGCTATTTGTACTATACTTTTGAATGGATATATGCAACGTTGGTGAATATTAGAGAACATTTTTTTATAGATGGATGTGACAGCATTAGCCTCTAATATGTAAAAAAAAAAAAAAAAATGACAGTTGCTTTCACTCCGTTTGCCCAATTACATTTCCCCATGGTTATTTTTCATTGTAATTATACTTATTATGTATTATTTATATCCAAACACACATTTTCTTACTATATGAAAAATCGTCAGTGAAATGCCACTGAATTATGATCATTAAAATCATTTTAATCACTTTAGCACCAAACCTCCCCATTTTTCTCTCATCATTTTTCTCCATAGGGAGGAATGTAATTCAATTAAGGATTTATTAACATCTCTGCTCTTTGTCCTGTGTTAATGAGAGGCTAATGAGGGCACTTTGGACTCTGCGAAGCCTAAATGGGGCAGTCATAAATACTGCATTAATATGCTGTTGGACTCCTGTTAAAGGCTTCTCTAAATGGGGATGAATTCAGGCAGTGTAAGGGAAAGCGGAGGCTAAATGGCCTCTTATTTCCACTGGGCCTGAGCGAAGCATCTTCAAATTCATTCCTAGTACAGAGACGGGTGGCTGAGACAGTTATGCTTTTGTGTTTGTGACTGCAGTGATGTTGCTTCAAATAATCAGATTGCGAGTCTTCTGAACGAGAGTGAAGGTGGGAGGGAGGGGCAATGAATCTTTTCTCGATGTTCGTCCGGCTTACGTTTTGACAGACGCAACAGCGTCGCTCCTCAGCTCTCGCACTTCCTCACTGGATTCCTGACAGCTTATAAAAATCATCTTTTACATGGCACTAATATCTTTATGAATAATGGAGTATGAGGAAATGAGACGCACAAGTGGAAAGAAGTGTTAGAAAACGGAGAGCAAAATGAGATAATAAATCCCAGCCATCCTTTAATATTAGCACAGTAAAATATGACAATTGTGTCCAGCCTCAGCCATGAGTTTTGAGCACCCACCTGTCAAAAAGCAGTTGCCATAGATATAAGTATAAATCAACTTCATGGTATTGTGAAAATCAATTACAGTAACACAAAGTTAAAAGAGTGAATAGTGAACCTTAAACATCTCTGCAAACTGTGAGCATTCCTGTCAGTTTTGTTCATTAGATGTCGTGAGCTTGGGTTAAAAGTAAGCCGCAATCAAAGTAACAACATTATGTGGTGTACAATGATGCCGAACACAGTGGAGTGGTTGTGAAGAGCCCTAGAGAGGAATTATTTAATCATAAAAATAAGGATTGATGGAGTCAAGGGGAAGGTGCGCTATATAAATGAGGAAAGTGTATGCATGGAGAGGTTTTCAGATGTGGGCTCGTGATGACACAAGAAGCCCTTTTCTGATGCCTTGATAGAAATTTATGGCATTGGTGATGAGGAGCACTAGGCCTCAGATGTGAGTCAAGCCTCCTCTTGAGTTTTCAAGCATCTTTGCTGGATGCAAGGCGGGCAAAACAATAACAGTCACTGGTTTCCACCATCATGTATGGTAATACAGTATGCGAAGATAAAAACCATGAAGAACTAGAGAGAAAACGAGGGGTTTCTGAGGGACAAACCTTTATAGTGAAGGGATTGAAACAAATAAATGAAAAATGCAATCTACCCACATCCTCTGGGTGACTAAGAATCCTCTTATTTGTTGAAACATCAGTGCCAAACGGCAGATAATAAAGGTTGCTTCTGACAGGGGATATCAAAGCTAATTTACAATTGTAATTTTCTTGGCTCTATCTACCCCTAACCTCTCGAGTAATTTTCTTTTCACTTGCTTTGACCTTTTTGTTGTGTTGCTAATGAGTACATAATACAAAGAGAAATCAGAAGGGAAGAAGCTTGCGCTGGAACAACTGAACTCTTATGAATGTGCAAGTACTTACAAATTCTTTAAAGTTCAAAACATTTAATTCAATTAATAAGTTGGTTTAATTGTATTTAATCTTTAAGATTAATGCAATATATTTAATCCTATTGCATATATTTTGGTGCAATAATCAACTTGTTTTGTGCCATAACTTTACATGTACAAAGTATATTTTTATTTAAATTATTGTACTGTTCGGTCTATTATGTTTTTTTTTTTTTTTTTTTTGGTAACACTTTACAATAAGGTCCCATTAGTTAACATTAGCTAATCCATTAAGTACCATTACAACATACTAACTAACATTTGTTACTGTATTTATAAATTTTTGTAAACATTAAATAATAATAATAATATATATATATAGAAATTAATAATACATAAATAATAATAATAATAATAATAATAACAAAAAAAAAAAAAACATTAATTTTGCATTTACTAATATATATATTATATATTATATATATATATATAATAATATATATATATATATATAATATATAATATATATATATATATATATATACACACACACACACTCACTGGCCACTTTATTAGGTACACCTTGCTAGTACCGGGTAGACCCCTTTTGCCTTCAGCACTGCCTTAATTCTTCATAGCATAGATTCAGCAAGGTGTTGAAAACATTCCTCAGAGATAGCATCACGCAGTTGCTGCATATCATCACGCAGCACATCCATAATTCAAATCTCCACACCAACAAATCCAAAATCCCCTCCAACCAAATCAAATTAAGTTAATATAAATATGAGATTGTGCTGGTGACCGTGGAGGCCATTTGAGTAAAGTAAACTCATTGTCATGTTCAAGAAACCAGTCTGAGATGATTTGAGCTTTGTGACATGGTGCATTATCCTGCTGGAAGTAGCCATTAGAAGATGGGTACACTGTAGTCATAAAGGGATGGACATGGTCAGCAACAATACTCAGGTAGGCTGAGACTTTTAAACGACGCTCAGTTGGTACTAAGGGGCCCAATATGTGCCAAGAAAATATCCCCCACATCATTACACCACCACCAGCCTGAACCATTGACCAAAGGCAGGATGGATCCATGCTTTCATGTTCTTTATGCCAAATTCTGACCCTACCATCTGAATGTCGCAGCAGAAATCGACTATTGTCCAATTTTGGTCAGCCTGTGCGAATTGTAGCCTCCGTTTCCTGTTCTGAGCTGATAGGAGCGGCACCCGGTGTGGTCTTCTGCTGCTGTAGTCCATCTGTTTCAGGGTTCAATGTGTTGTGTTTTCAGAGATGGTATTCTGCGTACCTTGGTTGTAACGAGTGGTTATTTGAGTTACTGTTGCCTTTCTATCATCTCTAACCAGTCTGCCCCTTCTCCTCTGACCTCTGACATCAACAAGGCATTTTCGTCCACACAACTACCGCTCACTGGATATTTTCTCTTTTTCGGTCCATTCTCTTTAAACCCTAGAGATGGTTGTTCATGAAAATCCCAGCAGATCAGCAGTTTTTGAAATACTCAGACCAGCCCGTCTGGCACCAACAACCATTCTACGTTCAAAGTCACTTAAATCCCCTTTCTTCCCCATTCTGATGCTCAGTTTGAACTTCAGCAAGTCGTCTTCACCACATCTAGATGCCTAAATGCACTGAGTTGCCGCCATTTGATTGGCTGATTAGCAATTTGTTTTAGCAAGCAATTGAATAGGTGTATAAAGTGGCCAGTGAGTATATATATATATATATATATATATATATATATATAATATATCTATATACACACATATATAAACAGTATTCATTGTTAGCTCAGGAACATTAAATAATAATAATAATAATAATGAAAGTTTAGTTTTAATAATAATAATTTTAATAATATATTAGTAAATGGTGAAATTAACATTAACTAAGATTAAAAATGCTTTAGAATTCATCTTCATTGTTAGTACAGTTAAACATTTAGGAGATTCTCCCATACATAAATTACTCAACTCAGTTATACCTCAAACCACATTGCTTAAAAATTCATGAAAAGTCACTATGTAAGGACTATAACTTTTTCAACAATCAAGAATAAAAAAATTAATTATTGTTGTAGTACTACTAGTACTACTAGTACTTTATAATAAACAATAATAAAAAAAAATGCAAATTTTCTTTCAGATTTACAATCTACAAACTGAATGTCTCAATGCAATCCAGATCACCTGTGTGAAAGCACATGGAGAAAAAAAAATTCTGAGAGAACATGCAGGGAAGATGGGTCAGAAACTGTGTGGTGGGAGATTTATACTGTTCTTCCCTCAGTTGAATGATTTTTTTTTTTTTTTTTTTTTTCAGAGCTATAAATATTTTAAGCATACAGGTCAGATGAGCTAAACCTGGGAGAACATACCGTTAGCAGATAAGGGTGAGATTAGGAACAAAAGATATCTGGAATGTCATCCTGGATTAAAATTTCACCACTCCTGTTGACATGCTAGACATAAAGTCTTTCAGAAGTGTGTGTTGGTGAGAATGGGATTCCCCAGAGATTTAAATGCCTTTTTCATCTTACTTTTGTTGCATCAGAATAAAACTTAGACTCTAGACTGACCCAGGGCTTCCGCTTCCTTCACCACCACCATTTCTGAAATATAGAACAGGAGCAAAAGTTTCATAAAGATGAACACAAAGTTAGCTCAAGTTTGGTTTTCAGTCATGTTCATAACATTACTCTGGCAGAATCTGCTTATTCTCTGAAAAAAAAATTAAAAATGTAGATGGCCAGTTAATTACACACAAAGGAAAGGAAATTGACACCATTTGTCTCTAATTATCAAAGAATGAAGGCTTCATTAGTTACATTCAAAGAGATATTTCCATTTTATTTATTTCCTGGAGAAGGACTATAGGATGTTAATACTCAAATAGACAAATTAATCATCATATAAGTTTACTACCACAAACAGCATGTACTGAAAGTCAATGTTAAATTGCAATACTTCCGGAACACGTTATCACGGAACACTAAAATAAACGGATTAAATACAACCGCAATCTAACCTGGAATCTGGAATTGATTACAACATGCATTCCCAAAGAAGAGAACACGGACCAAAGTTGTCCTGTTATGATCTTTGAACATGACCACATAAAAATACAAAAAACATGAAAGATAGGAAAAACATGGAAAAGAAAAGAAAAACTTTTTTCAGCATCATTTCTCCAGTCTTCAGTCACTTTATCTATTATCCTGATGATTTGCTGCTCAATGTTCTTATTATCAATGTTGAAATTTTTTTTTGCTGCTTCATACTTTTATGGAAACCGCAATACATTGAAAAGCTTGGGGTAAATATAGATGAAAGTAAGTACGGTGCCCCTAAAGGGAAAAAAAATCAAGGTTGGAGGAAAACAATATTTTTCTAATGTTTTGCATTCTTTCGCAAAACTTTTGCGTTCTCTCACAACATCAGTTGAGTTCGGACAAACACTTCCTGATTATTATACAGCTTGCAGTGGTTCATAAAACGCCTAATGTGGCTTAATGAAGATGATAAAAATGCATGTGAATTGCACGATAAGTGTTTTCTCCCCCATAGAAAAGCGCGTTTAACGTGGCTTAATATGAAAAACAGTGATAAAAAAAGCAAATTTAGTATTTTATTAAAAATGTACAGAAAAGCAATGTGCTAAGAACTGCACATTCCATTCTGGGCTCATCTGCTTTTCTGTGTGTAATATAAACTGTAAACAGATTTGGTATTTTTAAATCACCTTTCTTTTTTCATTAGCCTACCTTAAGCGTCTTTTATTGGGGAGAAAAAGTTTAGCACGCAGCGCGTTGCATTCATATTCTGGGCTATTCTGCTTTATTAATAGTAATATTATTAATAAAGTTATTAATATTAGCCTAATAACGTTATCAGTATTTATTATCGACTTTGGTCCTCCAATGTCACTGTTTTAAAACATTAAGCCACATTAAGCTTTTTAGAATGTCCAAAAACCCTGCCTTGAACAAAGCACTGACTGTTTTTCTTTATACTTGATTCCAAGTTCAAAGTAAAACTCAATGAATCACTCCATTATGAACATACCTGTACAGAGCTATGAACCACTGCAAGCTGTAAAGTAAACAGGAAGTGTTTGTCCAAACTCAACTGGTTTTGCAAGAGACCGCAAACATTTTGTGAGGGAACACAAATATCTTTTCAAGAGAATGCAAAGGTTTTGTGAGGGAAGGCAAATATATTTTCAAGAGAAAGCAAAAGTTTTGTGAGAGAATGCAAAAATTTGCAAGGGTACGCAAAGTTTCTCAAAGGAATGCAAGAGAACATAATATATATATATATAATATATATATATTATATATATATATATATATTAATATATATATATATTTATATATATATAATATATATAAAACCTTAAAAAAAAAAATAATATATATATATATCTCGGACGACCACAGGGACAAGACCACAAGAAACAGATGATTCTTCTGCACAATCTGACTTTGCTGCAGCTGGAATTGAACTGCTGGTTTCTTCTGGTTAGAGGAGAACTGGCCCCCCGACTGAGCCTGGTTTCTCCCAAGGTTTTTTCTCCATTCTGTCACCGATGGAGTTTTGGCTCCTTGCCGCTGTCGCCTCTGGCTTGCTTAGTTGGGGACACTTCATTTACAGTGATATCGTTGACTTGATTGCAAATTATTGCACAGATCCAACACCATGTCCCTTTAGGGGCTCCGTAAGAAAGAACATGAAGATATGGGTATGTTCTGTTATAATGTTTGCAGCAATGTTTCAAAATAAATATTTAAATATTCAAAATAATAATAATAATAATAAAATACACATTAAAAATATTTTAAAATCCATTTGGAATAAAAGCCATAAGCATTAAGAATGTAAATACAATCATTTTTCATGTTGATTTTAAGATGTTTAGGTTTGCAGACAGCACCATATTCTCTCCACTGTCACTGATTCTTCCCTCCTGAAGCAAATGTCACATGGAAAGGGATTTATTCCACTGCAATATTTCTCAGGCTGGCCCAACATACTAAAGGGAAATAGAGCATCCAGAACATCAGGTTGTTTGGTTAGGCCCTTCAAATGGAGAGAGAGAGTTAAGAAACGACAAGCAAGAAGGAGAGAAAGTACAATGTTTAAATATGGACTATGCTGGCTCTCTTCTGTGGAAGTGACAGGTAGAATGAGACGTGTCCTCACCATCTCTGGCATTTTAACAGTGATAAATGCCCACCACAATGGCGTATTCTGACACTTCAATAAATGGCAAAGAGCTTTAACAGCAGCTGTGAAATCGTGAACCCAGCTGAAAGCCAGGGATGGCCACAGGCAATTTGTGCTGGAGTACTGACAGCTATGGCACGCAAATCACTGACGCCGCTTGTTTTATTTCATTTATTTGATCCCAGCAAACAATACTGCCCCCTTTCAATTGTGCATTTCTATCCTCAACACAAACTAAAGTGGTAAATGAAAGGATGAAGCATTATATAGAACAGTTTTGTTGAAAGGAAGAGCAAAATTATGTCAGATTGCTTTCATAACAATCCCTTTATGTGTCATGAAATCAAGAAGAAGAAAAAAATACTCATTATTTTGGTGCATGATCTTGTACAAAGCTGAAAACAACTGTGAACAATCCCAGAACTGAATGTAGATGACCATGGTGTAAGCATATAGAGAGCCAGGGTTATTACAGTTACAAAACATAAAACCATTATTTTTTTTTTTTATTATTATTATTTTTTTTTTTGTTACTTAAACATTAAGGAATGGTTCACCCAGAAATTAAAATTTGCAAAATTTACAGGCCATCTATGTAGATGAGTTTGTTTAATCAGTTGAACAGATTTGGGGAAATGTAGCATTACATCACTTGCTCATCAATGGATCCTCTGCAGTGAATGGGTGCAGTCAGAATTAGAGTCCAAACAGCTGATAAAAACATCACAATAATCCTAAAGTAATCCACACGACTCCAGTCCATCAATTAATGTCTTCTGAAGGGAAAAGCTGTATGTCTGTAACAATCAAATCAAATCCATCATTAAGGCATTTTAACTTTAAACTGTTGCATTGGCCAAAATCCAGTCCATGATAATGCTTTTATCAGCTGTTTAGACTCTCATTCTGACTCTCATTCTGCTAAAACAACTCTGGGTCTCCATAACTTAGTAATATATGTAATTCAAAAGCACCTAAATGGAATTTTAGTTAGGGAAAAAAATGTCAGGTCAATAATATGCTGGCAGGGACGACCAGAATACAGTACATAACGATAAAGAAATAGACATCATTTACACATTATGTGTTAAAGTAAAAGTACATTTTTCAAAATGTATTTATTTAAAATGAATGCTTCAAAGTTCATTAGGAACTTAACAGCTCTCTGAACTTACATTTTAGCAATAATTATATAATGCGAAGAAAAGCCAGCAATGTATGAGACTTTAAACAGCAGTTAACATATTCCAGCAAGGCAGCAACATTTCTATCGAAAGCCAGGCATTATGGATGTTAAGCACAGCTATTCATATGTACAGTACATGTTTTGAAGGAATGTGTTCATACAGCTAAACTTTAAAATCCAATTTTATTTTCATCATCTTCCATCTTAGAGAGGTCTTATTACTTGCATCAGTAATATCCGAGCAGGTTTTTTCCCTTCATTGCGAGCCATCAGAGCATACATTATAAAAACATCAACCCATCCATGTCATGCATTTCTGCTAATGAGGAAACATATGTAAATCTATTACAAACAGCATGAGTGAACTATGATGATTTCACTCTAACAGAAAGGGGAATATATTTTGAATGGCTCATTTGAATATTACTGATGGGAAATGCCAGATCCATGGACTGGATTCAAATGAGTGGATTAAAATGAATGCGTTCAGGGGAAATCAAACAAAACTGGAACGAGCCAAGATGTAGTTTAGCCACACGGTCTAAAGGGTAAATATTTTCTTTTAATCTGCATGAAAGAGGAGTGCACAGCATCCTACGGTTAAAAATCTGGATTTTTCAATCTACACTCTTAAAAATAAAGGTTCCAAAAGCCACTTTTAGTTCCCCGAAGAATTTTCAATGAACAGTTCTTAAAAGAGCCGTTTTTTTTTTTCTTGTTGTGAAGAATATTTGAATAATCTAAAGAATGGCCCCCCCCCCCACTTTATAGAACTTTTCATTAATTGAAAAGATTTTATGGATGTTAAAAGTTATTCATGGAGCCAATAAAGAACCTTTTACTTAATTACTTATAATTACTTTTCTCAATGACACTTTTAACTGTCTGGCTTTGCCAAAATGGATGTAATTTGGACAACATATCAATAAGCATTGTGAAGAATTATTTTGGCTATAAATTCAGGTTAAAAAAGTGAAAGAAAAGAAGACTTGTATTGTAAGAAGACAGTATTGATTCCAAAAAGCAGTAATGAACGTCCTTGAAAGCTCACATGAGAATGATATACTAGAATGAATTTCAAATGATTTCAAAGGCTTCAATGTTTTTAAATCCACAATGGATGAAATAGAGTAAAATGTCCAATCATCTAACAAATGCAGCATACTTTAATTAACAGCAAATTAACTTAATAACACTTTACTTAAAGTAACACTTGAAGCTTGAATACTTGAAGCCTTTATACAGTACAATGCATTATAAAAGTTTTTTTTAATGCATTAACTGTGCCTTTTAATGCATTTTATGATATCAATAATAATTGTAACTACTGTTATAATACATTATAATAATTAGCTATTCGTTGTTACACCTTTACAGAGTACAGTGCATTAAAATACATTACCACAAGCAATTTCAGACATACTGTAATGAGGAATCTGCATATACTATAATGTATTTTAACTTTGGTTACAATTATTTATGGAAATGCATTAAAATTTACATTATGTATACCTTTATGAAGCATTATACAAATGATTAAAGAAATATAATTTTGATGTTGTAAAAGAATACAGTATAAAATTTTGTTTCTGCCATGGGGAAAAGGGTAATTGTGAATTTTTACCTCACAATTATGAACTTTTATCTTGCAATTCTGACTCTAGATTTTTATCAGAAATGCAAAAAGACATGTTTATGAGAAAAAAGTTGCAATTACTTTTTTATGTTGTGGCAAATTCAGAATTCAGAGGGAAAACTCATAATTGTGAGATATAAATTCAGAACTGCAAAAAAAAAAAAAAGATCAACGCTTGCTGTGTTTACATATAGTCTGATGTCATCAGTGTGATTATGATTATGATGTGTACTGTATGATGATTTGTACTGACCATTATTATATGCACATAAAAAAAAATATTAATTAACATAATGTTCTCATTTTCTGTCATTTTTTACATGTTACTGTGTGGATATTATGAATGTAAATTCCATTAACATGGTTATAATGACTGCTAAAACACTATACTATGAATATTTTCTGAATAAATAAGCAAAAACCCAAAAGCATCACAATGATTCCTCTCTGCTATGATGCTGTTCATCTTCTGCAGCAACACATGCAGTTACATATTAGCATCAGTCATAGTTTCTGCTCATCTGCTTAAAGAGTCAACACAAAGAGAATAATTCATCCCATGATAGACCAGACCTCATCCTTCTTAGTCATCCTCTGGTTTGTTTGCAATTTGTATGGTGAAACAACTGCTCCCAGCCACGTTGCATTACCCCACAAGAGACCCTGCCCTGTCTAAGACAACAAGCAACTTAGTCTTGAGAATGAATAATCTGACATGCAAATGTGGGTAGGGTAGGCTGCGTTAGCTGACAGTTGTTTGCAAGCACTTTGCAGTCAAGGGAGGAAGTTAAAGAAGTGTAGAAGTTGCTAAGAACACAAAAGAACTGATATACAGCTGCACTTTAAAACTGTGAAACAAACGCTTATACAATTTGTATTAATGTTTATAAATTCAGGTTAAAAAAGTGAAAGAAAAGAAGACTTTATAAATTCATTAATGTAAAATACTAATTCCACTATTGTTGAATTGCAGTAAAATAGATTCTTAGAAAATAGATCTGAAAAGTACATTTATTATATGACTTACAAGTGTTATTTCCGTTTCATTGAGATACTATTGTAGTTTTTTCATTAATATTCTGATTGTTTATTATTTATTTATCGTTGATATAGTTGATTTTAATAATTTTGTGGTGTTTGGGGCATTTTTATTAGACATTTTTTATGTCTACATAGTTTTTAAGATTAATTTTAGTTTTAGTTATTTAATACCTTATTAGTATCAAGTTAGACTAAATGAAAACGAGTAATAAAATAAAACTATAAAACTTTATTTCAGTTTAAGGTTATTTTATGGTTTAGTTTTAGTTAACTTTAATAACCAAGCTAGCTAGATTAGATAGATAGATAGACAGACAGACAGACAGACAGATAGACAGATAGACAGATAGATAGATAGATAGATAGATAGATAGATAGATAGATAGATAGATAGATAGATAGATAGATAGATAGATAGATATGCTAATTCACTGAAATCATTCAATCTGAAATCATACAGTATATTAACGAAAGTCTTTAATGTTATTTAAATTATCAAGCAAAGATAAAATTGACATAGATGTTTTTAACTTTTAAAGAAAGGTTAATCAAGTGTTTAACAGCTTTCATTTAAAAGTTGGTTGATATTAAAGCAGCACATTACCTGGAGTTACTCCCCATTACCCTGCCATATTTATTTCAAGATGCACATTTAAAGGTGTGTGCTCTGTCTGCTATGACTCCCACACAGACCAAGGGAAGATTTTCTCAGAGGTGTACCTTTGAGAAATATCTAATTACACTCTTCGAATGGTCTTCTTTGATTCCCAAGCACTGCAGACCCTTAGGGTGGATTCTAAGGCTTTCTTATGTAAAGTTGTGATGAAATAATGCAAAGTGGTAAACTGGTGGATTTGTCTGTGTGGGTATTGCAACGTTTTAATCCAACTAAGGAATTGGAGCTTTTGTTGTGAATTTTTTTTTTTTTTTTTTTTGAATATTTACTGCTTTATCACATATTCACACAATAGTGTTGGAGACTTTCAAGCACCATACTGGCACAAGGTTGCATAAGCATTGCCCTTCATTTAAGCAAAAACATTGGTTTCCCTAATATGTGTATAATCTGACTGTATTCTCCCTGCATATGTAGCAGTGAATTTATAACAAAACAAAAAGCACAGTAATGACTCATTCTTTCATCTGAATTGAAGATGTAAATTATAAGCTCTTCAAAGAAACCAAGTGCAAAACTGCAGAGCTTCATACACATAGCAACCAATTACTTATAAATACTGTGTAAACATAAAATGAGATCGTATGAGCTAAAAGAGCACAAAATACATTTTACTGCAGTACACATTAACAGTATAAGCTACTTCATTAATAATCAATATTTTTTACGCCCTATTTTTGCACTTTTCAATTAATATCTATTTTATCAACATAAAGACTTTCTGTCATGATGACTATTGTCAATGGTGATTGACAATTAGCATACAGTTTGGATTGCAAGTATGGTTCTGTTCTGAGAAAGAACTCTCTGCGCATCCATGCAGCCTTGCATGGATAAGAGCAGGGAGAGCAGTGATAACCCCTTAGGGTATAGAGAACAGAACTGACATAAATGTATTGCAGATATCATAAATGTTAATCATTTAATGTACACCATTTTAGAGATTAGCCTGATTCAAAAGAGAATCAGAAATCCAAATCTTGACTGGATGAGAGGAGGAGATGGGTATTGGATGCTATGGTATGTGTCCTATCCCTATAATAATTATAATATGAGGAAAACAAACAAATATACTGTATGAATGCTGAGATAGGTGGTCTTATTCCTATAGGTAGATGTGGATCAGCTGAGAGTCAGCTGAGTGCACGTGTGACTCTCCTGACCTGCCAGAACTAACACTATGCTTGATTACTATTTGACTTACAGTAAATTCAAAGTCAAAATAAAAGTTCAAAATATTTTATAAATCACAAAATAAAGATTTACTAAAAAAAAGGAGTCATATCAATCATATTTTCTGTATTTAAAATCCATATAATATTATATAAGATAAAATTACATGCACAGCCAATTTGATTTTACTTAAAAATTTAAGACAGCAAATACACAGCAAAGGTTTTATGTTTGAGTAATGGGATTTTTTTTTTTTTTTTTTTTTTTTTTTTTATACAGTGATATGTATTTAAATAGTTAATAGAAATTGTTTTAAAGGCTACATTCACATTGTATTTGGAGTCCTTCATATTTATTTATATTTATTTATTTGCTATTAAAGTCAAGTCAATTCAAATTTATTTGTATAACACTCTTCACAATACAGATGTTCTTGAGGCAGTAAGTCAATATGTATATTAATATGTGTAATAACAGTATGATAATCTAATCAATATGCTCATGCCTTATGGTCACATTTAGCAGAATAGAGTTGGGGAGATACTATAGTTTTCCATTTTGCAATGATTAAAGCAATTCAAGCTTTTAAGATTTGCTATATAGTACATATAGCAAATATATTGCTACATATGGTGCCGCTGCTTATGTAACACGCACATGCATCAGCACGCGCAAGCATCGTTTATATGATGCAGCGCAAGGCATTCGTGTGATACTCTCCCCCATAATGGGCAGAACGTCGCTGCAGACAGAATGAGGAGGAGAAAAGTTGTTGAATAAAGTTGTAATTTTTGTTTTCTTTGCGCACAAAAAGTATTCTCGTAGCTTCATAAAATTGCGGTTGAACACTTGATGTCACATGGACTATTTTACCGATGTCCTTGCTATGTTTCTGGACCTTGATCGTGGTACAGTAGTAACCTTGCTGTCTATGCAGGGTCTGAGAGATCTTGGATTTCATCAAAAATATCTTAATTTGTGCTCCGAAGATGTACAAAGGTTTTACGGGTTTGGAACGACATGAGGGTAAGTAATTAATGATAGAATTTTTTGATTTTTGGGTGAACTATCCCTTTTTAAAGACAATCAACTATGACAATTTGTAGAAAAAGGACATCAGCATTTTTAAAACAACATTTGTGACCCTGGACCACAAAACCAGTCTTAAATGTCAATTCTTCTAATATCTGAATATTCTGAATAAATAAGCTTTCCACTGATGTATGGTTTGTTAGGATAGGACAATATTTGGCCGAGATACAACTATTTGAATATCTGGAATCTGAGGGTGCAAAAAAATCTAAATACTGAGAAAATCGCCTTTGAAATTGTCCAAATGAATTCTTAACAAGGCATATTACTAATCAAAAATTAAGTTTTTATATATTTACGGCAGGAAATGTACAAAATATCTTCATGGAACTTGATCTTTACTTAACATCCTAATGATTTTTGGCATAAAAGAAAAATCAATAATTTTGACCCATACAATGTTTTTTTTTGGCTATTGCTAAAAATAAACCCCAGCGACTTAAGACTGGTTTTGTGGTCCAAGGTCACATTTGTGCTTTATATACTGTAAGGAAAACCTTCTGGACAGTAATCACACTTTTTTCATAAAAGTATTACCCTGCTGGCAAAAATTTACATTTCTCAATTTTTCACATCACAGATGCAGTTTTGTGGCCTAACCTTTCAGAAGCATAACCTTTAAGGCATTTTCACACCTTGAGTACTGTACATTTGAACACTCCCTCACATATGCTCACTCACACTCTGAACACATTGTGCTTGCGAACCTACCTATTACTCTGACATTTCAGCCCTGGCATGCCTGGCATTTACCAAAGTAGGTTCAGCTGTAATTCAGTGCGAATGTGCGGTATCTAACAGATGAAAGACAGAGAGATTTTGGCTCAAAGGAGACAGTGAGTCAAAGGCTGCTGACATACAGACTTCATTTGCCTTACTGTGTTTATCAAATGAATGCCATCTGTATTTTGAGAAATTATTAGGCCGCAGCAGTCAGCGTGGGTCAGCCGAGGTAGTGAAGTGTGAGCGCTGTGTCAAGGCAACAGAGAATTAGGTTCAAGAATGAAACATCAGGTCAGGTTAGTTTTGTCAGAACCATCACCAATACGACTACAGTCTTAATGCAGATTCACAGAAGGTTGTTATTTTGTTGTTTAGAAGGAGGGACAATATACATTCATTCATATTAATCCAAATTAGGGGGTATTATACGGTCAGCCTCCTTTTGCTGCTGTAGCAATGCTTCCCTCTTCCCTGCTTTCAAATACTGGAGCATTTCTGCAGATACAGTAGCAAAGGGGAGGCTGACACTGATGTTGGGGTGATCTGCAGAAGAGTTCAAATTTGTCTCAGTATTTGTTTTACCTTTTCCTTACTAACCTAAATGCAGCATTTCAGAAAGGAGAGTTAATCTGTGCTCCCACACATGCAAATTAACCAATGGTGTTTTAACTCAACTGACAAATACATAAAGAAAACCATTTGGCCAATGCTCTAAAATCAAGCAAATCTCCATTTAAAATGTGATGATGATGATAACAATAGTCATAATAGTACATTCATAATAATAATAGTAATGATGATGGTGATGATGATGAATCTTATTAATAAACAAACAAACAAATGTCAATTTAAAATGTGATGATGATAGTAATAATAAAAATTCTCCTTAAACCTTAATCAGATAAACACTATGAAAATATGCCTTTTTTATTTAAAAATGTAAATTGAAAATGTATTTTAATGTACTTTTACTTTTTGTTTTTAATTAATTAATTGATAATTGATGATAATTGATTACATGTGGCACTCACAATAAATAAATTAAAAATAATTAAAATTAATTAATTGATAAATAAATGTAATTAAATCTTTAGATTTGACAATGAGTTATTCATGTATTATTTTATTCATCTATTTATTAACAATACCAGCAACAATAATAATATATAACAATAATGTCAATTTATTTGTCGATTTTAAATGTGACAACAATAAAAAAAATATAATAACAACAACAATAATAATAATAATAATAACAATGCAAAACATTATTCATTTATTGTTGAACTTTTATTTTTTTATACAAGGGTTCACATTTTATTTTAAGGTGTCTTTGTTACAGTGTAATTATACATTTAAGTACTATGTAATATTATTTAACTACTGTACATGTACTTACTATATGGTTAGGGTTAGATTAGCGTTTGGCTTAGGGTTACTTGCATGTAATTAGGCATAATTTATTGTTATTATAATAGCAAGTACATGAACGTGTAAGGAAACCTTAAAATAAAGTGCTACCAAATACAACTCAACCCTCAAATCAAAGGGGGTTATCCACAAAATATTGTCACCAATTTGGAAATGCATCTAGAAAAGATTTCCCTTTAGCAACATTAAGACACTTGAACAGACTGAATCTATTATTATAATTATTTCCAGTTGGTTTTAGCCACTCAGGCATGTAGTGTTTATCTGACATCTGCCAACCCCAGATTTGTCCATCAGACTGCCATATGGTAAAACATAAATCATCACTCCAGAGAGTGTATTTTTCACTGCACCGGAGTAGTGGCGGTGGGCTTTCAAACTACTCCAGTTGACACTTGCATTTTCAAATGGTGATTTTTAGGCTTATGTGCAACCACATGGCAAAGGAAACTCCCTCATGATGCTCCTGACAAACAGTTTTTGAAGCTGACTATGAATGTACAGTATCCCTCTCACAGGGCAGATCACGACAAGCTCTGAAGGGAATAAAATAGGAAGAGCATTACTAGTAAACTCAGCTGAATCAGAACCTTAAATTCAGTTCAACTTAATAATTATACAATTATTTGATGACTTTGCATACACAAAGGGGAGGTGGCGGGCCTCACATCTACCAACTCACACTGGGCCTTGCAACCTTGCTAGGTTATATATAGTGATATATATCGGTCTAAACTTGGGGCTACAGAGAGATAATGGCACAAATCAAACACTCCAGCTGACCTGAGTATGTATCAGTCTCTGCTTTCATCTTTTTCTGTCAAGGTCCACACTTCCAAAACTTTATATTTTCACAACAAGATCAACAGTACTTCAAACACATGCAAAGTCTTCAAAATATTCAACTCCCCTCCTCTGCCCTCTCCGCTACTCTTTAACAGTGGATAACTTCTAAAGCCAGTTTCTTCACATACAAAACTACAACCAGTCAGTTTTTAGCACACAGAGGAACTCAGAACAACAACATCCACAGCCTACAATATCATGTGCTCCTTCTCTCCTCTTACAGAGGCAGAAGTATCTAAACTTCTCCTCTCAAGTCATCCTACAACATGCCCTCTACACCCTATCCCCTCCCACCTTCTGCAAACCATCTCTCCTACACTTCTACCAGCACTCACACACATCATCATTACATCTCTTCTCTCAAGCATTTTCCCCACCACATTTAAGCAGGCTCAGGTAACCCTGCTGCTTAGAAAAACCAACATTAAACACTTCTTCAGTTGTAGAAAGATACAGACCTGTCTCTCTCCTCCCATCCATAGCATAGCAAAAACACTTGAACAAGTTGTTTTTAAAACCAGGCATCATCTTTCCTTTCACAGAATAACTAGCTGGATGTTAATCAATCAGGTTTCTAAATTGCCCCCCTTAGTTACTGTTGTTATGTCCAACAAGCCCTGCCGCACTCAAACTACACATTATGTTACCACGCAGTGAAAAATAAATCGTGGAGCAAAAAGGACACTGACAGCGTGCCGACAGAGAAGACAGAGCAGATTACTTTTGGTATGAAACAAAGTGTCGCCGTGTGTTGTGACCGATCGCTGTAGCGCCTTAGTTCAAGTGGCACATGAACCGATCATTTCTTCCTCTTTACTAGTTATAGCGCAAAATAAACATGAGTGAACATCATTTTCAACTGCAGAAATCTGTCAATACACACCATTTTTCAAGTTCAATGTTAATCTACTCTGCTGTCTGGTTTGTTTGTTGGACAAAATGGCAGATTCTGCCTTGTGATTTGTCAGATCGCCTGTCAACCAAACTCCTGGTGAAGGGGCAACTAAAACTGCAATACTGTTGGTTACTGAAGCCCTGTGGACTGTGAAAGCTGATTCTAAATCATCAGTTCTCATTCTGCTAGATTTATCTGCCAGTTTTCACATCATCAATTATCAGAACCTTTTATCCATCCTCTCATCACTGGACATCACAGGAACTGCACTTCACTGGTTTGAATCTTACCTCTCAGGAAGGTCTTTCAGGGTTGCCTGGAGGGGGAAGGTATACAAAGAACATCAACTAGTCATGGAGGTTCCTCAGGGATCAATCCTTAGACCCCTCCTTTTCTCCAGTATTGGTATCCAATAATAATTTCTCTTTTCTACTATCATTGCGATTCTGATGACACACAGCTCTACTTTTCATTTCAACCAGAAGATTCAATGATAGCTACATGGAACTCAGACTGCCTGGCAGACATCTCGGCATGGATGAAAGAACATCACCTGCAGCTCAACCTGGGCAAAGACTGAGCTTCTCTTTCTTCTCTGCCAATTGGACTATACAGCACAATTCTTACCATCCAGCTTTGGTCAACAATTATCCCATTGAGTTCAGTCAGAAATACTGGTGTAATCTATGATGATCAGTTGACATTCAAAGACCACTTAGCAAAGATAGCTTGATCATGCAGGTTTGGATTGCACAACAGCAGGAAGATCAAGCCCTTCCTAACGGAGCATGTTTCACAACTTCTTGAAAAGACTTTCAGTGGAAAGTCTCAGGGACCCCCTCCCATGCACCAGGCGAACCCGGGCATCCCACACTTAAGCTCAGGTTACTGACTCAGCCATCCACACCCTCTCAGAGAACCAAGCCACTGGTCACCCCACCGAGGATTTACCACTGGTCACCCCTCATCACCTCAGACTTCCAGAGTCAAAAATAGGGACTCTGCCACCACCCTCTACCTGCCCTAGAGAACCCCCATGTCGTCCTGAGGGGGTCACGAACGGCCACGCTCTACCCACCCTGTGGAACCACCACGTCGGCCTGAGGGGGGCATGAGTGGCCACCCTCTTCCCGCCCTGGAGAACCACCACACTGGCCTGAGGGCGGCCCGAGCGGTCACCTACATAACCTGCTCTGCCCGACACGCCCTCGCTCCTCCCCGGCCACCAATCCTCCACCGGCGCCCACCCGACCTCTGGAGCAGGACCCCACCCATGCACCAGGCGAACCCGGGCATCACACACTTAAGCCCGCTTTACTGACTTGGCCATCCGCAACCTCTCAGGGAACCAAGCCACTGGTCACCCCACCAGGGATTTACCACTGGTCACCCCTCATCTAACCACCCTCTAACATCCTTGCCTTGGACTTCCGGGGGGGAATCTGGCACCTGGGTGAATTCTGCTTCACAATGATACGAAGAGCTGACATCAAAGAATCAAAAAGCGATGTCACTATAAAAGCTTGGCCGCCACAAGCCAGTTATCCCTGTGGTAACTTTTCTGGTAACTTTTCTAGAAAGTCGCGGTTCATGACTATCTGGTGGCCAATCCATTTGTAAAAATGATTCCTCATGCTCACTGAATCCCGCTTCGAGCCGATGAATCCTGGCATTGTCATTCTGGAATATGGACAGGGGTACGTCTTCCAACATGGTTGTTTGAGAAATAAAAAGCTACAAAGCTAAACTGCATCAGTTAGGATGAAAAGAATTGATTGCCAAACCTACAACATGCTAGAAACATATTAATCACTGCAAAATGATTCAATCCTTAAATCAATAGTATTTTAATACCTGCATTTTTACTTATGTACAGCTTGACCTTCAACACAAATGTCAACTCCTCTTTTTTACTTGAAATTTTATCAGACTGCTAAAAGACACTGTTACACTTATAAAATAAAAATGCAAAATGACTGCTTTTCTGAGATGTTAACTGAACTGCATTTTGTCACTTCACTAAGTAACTATTTCATATTTATCTACTGTATATGAATTTTGGTGTATCAGTCTTTGTCAGATAAATGAGTGCATAAACTTCCATGCCATCTCTTTTGACAGGTGTTAAATCTGTCTAATTTGCATTAAGGCAGCAGTGCATTGATGAAGTAATGCAGCAAGTGGAGGGGGTTCCCAATTATGGTGGCAGCTGAGTTTAGCACAATACTACAACATCAGGTATCAAAAGCCCCAAGAATTAGTGCTGGCTGCATGCCTGCCACTGCTGTGCATTGTGGGTTGCACCACTCATGCTGTGACTGGGCGATTCTCACAATGCACCTGCCAGTCTGATGCACAAATCTCTTATCTTTAGACATAATTCTTATTTATCTCTTCTCTTCATATTACTTGCTAACAACTCAGACATGCATCATATATATGTGTGAATGCGCTTCACAGTCATCGATGACTTATTTTTTCCTTGATTTTGTAGACCTGTGCAGTCAGGGAGGGAGACAGATCATTATTTTCACACCAGGGAACGTGCATAAAGAGAGGAACATCCCTTCCCGGGTCCATCATCAATTCCCTGCCCAGGTAATTCAATGCAATCTATTGTTAATTCCACACCGAAGGAGACTTCTGATTAACAGAGTCCTTGGCGGACCAACAAGCTCCTCACCACACTCATGCAGCTCCCTTTAATTAGGACACAACAGTCAGCAATACATTTCTCAGAATTTTCATTAGTATTCAAGTGGCCTTGATACCCAATCCCTATTTCGGTCCCAAAGGACAAGCAGGCAGTGCTGCAATCAATTGTGTCAAAGCAAGAGAGGGGCTACATGCTGCCACATGGGGCCAAATGCTGCCTCAAAATATGGCTTGAAGATATTTTCTGGACAGGGTTACACTCCATATCCATGACACCTGATTATGTAGGTATTTAATCGTAATTTAGTGAGCAAGGTAAAATGAAGAAAGATGTCCCCCTCAAGAACTTTGCATTTCTTAAATTGTAATATAACATGTGCAGGATGATTATGCATCGGCCAGTGTGTTATTAAGGAAATAAATAGAATCCTTTGCTAAATTACTCTTTAAAAAATTTTGTAGAAGCAATTTATATGCAGAAATAGCTAGTAAATTTCACAATTAATTACAAAGAAATGGCAAGTAACATTGAATTAAATATGAATTTCTGAAGTGGAAAAACTAAAATAGTATTTCCCTGTAATCCCAAACCTGTATTTACAAAAGCATTTTTATAGTGTATAGTTGCCATCGCACAAAATGTAAGAGGTATGTAATATTTTGTAGCATTTTTTAAAAAGGTCATTAATGTAAAATACAGAATCAACTATTATAACTTTAATTATGTTTTCAACACTTACCAAAATACAAAGCACAAACTTAATTACAGAGATAAATCTGAAAAATCAGAAACAATAACAGAAACAGAAACAGAGTGAGCTTTTATTGGCAGGTATGTTTACACATACAAGAAATGTGTTTTCTGACAAAAGCTTCCACAGTGTAACAGAATGACAGTGACAGAACAAAACCCCAGATAAAAAGATTGCATTTTATTCTTATAATAGGGATTAGACGTATGCCGGTATTTTGGTAATGCAATATATCACGTAATAAATATGCACGGTATTGTTATGGTGGGCACTGCAAAATACAGTGAATAATTATTTATTACAAATAATTATTTTGAATGCATTTAAAGAATACCTTTCCCATCAACTGGTTAAAATGCACAACACCGCTGTACAATGGCACAACAATGCCTGCTCACTCTTGTGTAAACAAGCATGGATGAGAAGTCAATGCCGGAACACATGAAGGCGACGAGCTGAATAAAATCGCAGATTCACTCTCTGACAGCAGATGGTACTGAACAGCAGAAATAAGCCGTTACTCTGGAAACCCTGTAAACAAAGCAGCTGTGCTACTTTCTGTTTCTGAACGTATAGCCGTTCAGATTTTTGTGTTTGCTAGTGTTCACAGCGCCAAATTCTTAAATATATTAGACATAATAGGCTATTTATTTTCAATTTTTTAAAATCTGTTTTAATCTGGACTCTACAACATGCCATAGATATTGTTTGAAAATGTTTTGATTCTTTGTTGTATGGTCACACTTTAGATTAAGGCTCAATTAGTTAACATTTGCATTTACATTACATTTACATTTAGTCATTTAGCAGACGCTTTTATCCAAAGCGACTTACAAATGAGGACAATGGAAGCAATCATAAACAACAAAAGAGCAATGATATATAAGTGCTATAACAAGTCTCAGTTAGCCTAAGACGCAGTATACGTATCAAGGGCGTTTTAAATAATATAATAAATAAAAAGAAAACAGAAAGAATAGAAAAAGAATAGAGCAGCTAGTGTTAGAGGTCTTTTTATAATTGTATAATAAATGAAAAGAAAATAGATAGAATACAAAAAGATTAGAAAGGTAATGAGATTTTCTTTTTTTTTTTTTTTAATAGAATTAGAATAGTGAGTGCATAAAGTTAGAGGTCAAATAAAGATGGAAGAGATGTGTTTGTTAAAAGCCGATTCTTGAAGATGGCTAAGGACTCAGCTGCTCGGATTGAGTTGGGCAGGTCATTCCACCAGGAGGGAACATTTAATTTTAAAGTCCTTAAAAAGTGACTTTGTGCTTCTTCTTTGGGATGGCACAATCAAGCGACGTTCACATTGCAAACGAACGCAAGCTTCTAGAGGGCACATAAGCCTGAAGTAATGAATTTAGGTAAAGGGGTACAGAGCCAGTGGTGGTTTTGTATGCAAACATCAATGCCTTGAATTTTATGCGAGCAGCTATTGGTAACCAGTGCAAATTGATAAACAGAGGTGTTACGTGTATTCTTTTCGGCTCATTAAAAATTAATCTTGCTGCCGCATTCTGGATTAATTGTAAAGGTTTGAACGAACTGGCTGGAACACCTGCCAAGAGAGCGTTGCGAATAAACCAAACCTGAACAGAACAAGAGCTTGAACAAGGAGTTGTGCAGCCTGTTCCTAAAGAAAGGGCTTGATCTTCTATGTTGAATAAAGCAAATCTGCAGGACCGGACAGTTTTTAGCAATGTGGTCTAAGAAAATTAGGCTGATCATCAATCATAACTCCAAGGTTTCTGGACTGTTTTTGAAGGAGTTATGGTTTATGTGCCTACTTGATGGTGAAATTGTGATGAATGATGGGTTTGCTGGAACCACAAGCAGTTATGTCTTGGCAAGGTTGAGTTGAAGGTGATGGTCCTTCATCCAGCAAGAAATGTCTGTTAGACAAGCTGAGAATGCGAGCAGCTATCGATGGATCATCAGGATGGAATGAGAGGTAGAGTTGAGTGTCATCAGCATAGCAATGGTATGAAAAGCCATGTTTCTGAATGACAGAACCTAATGATGCCATGTAGACAGAGAAGAGAAGTGGTCCAAGAACTGAGCCATGAGGCTCTCCAAGATACTTTGAAGGACCTATCTGATAGGTAAGACTCAAACCACTGGAGTGCGGTTCCTGAGATGCCCTTTGTCAGTAGGGTTGACAGGAGGATCTGGTGGTTAACCGTGTCAAAAGCAGCAGCAAGCAGATAAGTATTGAAGATTTGGATTCCGCTCTTGCCAGACTTAGGGCTTCAACAACTGAGAGCAAGGCAGTCTCAGTTGAATGTCCACTTCTGAAGCCAGATTGGTTGCTGTCAAGGAAGTTGTTCTGTGTGAGAAAGGTAGAGACTCGGTTGAATTCAGCTCGTTCAAATGTTTTTGCAATGAAAGGAAGAAGGGAAACTGGTCTGTAGTTTGTCTAAAAAGAGATGGGTTTGAGGGTGGGGGGTTCTTAAGTAGCGGAGTGATACGAGCCTGTCTAAATGATGAGGGGGAAACACCTGTATGAAGGGATGTGTTAATGATGTGAGTGAGTGCAGTGTACAACTGCAGGAGAAATGGCTTGAAGGAGAGGAGATGGAATAGAGATCAAGCGGACAAGTAGTAGGATGATTAGAAAGGATGAGTTCGGTTGGAGACTTCGGCCTCAGAGAGTGAAGAGAAGGATGTGAATGAGTGTATGTTTTCTGGTGAGATGTGCTTGATGGATTGTGGTGTGGAAAATTGTGCACTGATGTTTTTAATTTTATTAATGAAAAACATGGCAAAGTCATCAGCTATTAGAGATGAAGCAGGAGGGGGTGGGGGAGGACAAAGGAGCGAGGAAAATGTTTTAAAAAGCATGCGAGAGTTAGACGAATTGTTAATTTTTGTTATGGTAGTATGTCCTTTTAGCAGTGGAGACATTAGCAGAAAACGAAGAGAGGAGTGACTGATACACATTAAGGTCAATAGTATTTTTTGGATTTGCGCCACAACCTTTCAGCAGCTCTTAGCTTAGAACGATGTTCACGTAGAACATCAGATAACCAAGGCCTGAAGGGGTGGTACGGGCTGGCCTGGAAGACAAGGGGCAAACAGTGTCTTAAACAAGATGTAAGAGTGGAGCAGTAAGTATCAGTAGCTCTGCTAGGCATCAAAAGATGCTAACAGTTTAGGGAAGGAAGCGAAGATGAAACCATTGCAGATAGCCGGGAGGGTGAGAGTGAGCCGTAGGTTACGTCGAAAGATGACATGTGGAGGGGTAAGTGATGTATCAGGAACCATGTTTAGGTTAAGAGTGAGGAGGAAGTGATCTGAGGTGTGCAGTGGAGTAACCAGTACATGATCAGTGGAGCAGTGTCGTGTGTAAATAAGAGTCCAGTTGGTTGCCTGATTTGTGAGTAGCAGTAGTTGACACTCGGGTGGAGATCAAAAGAGGCAAGCAGAGTGTGGAAGTCAGCAGATAGAGGCTTATCGAGGTGGATGTTTGAAATCTCCAAGGCATGACTGGGGAGTACCATCCTCAGGAAAGGTTGAGAGCAGCACATCTAATTCATCCAAAAAGTTACCTAGTGGTCCTGGGGGTCGATAGACAACTACAAAATGTATTTTAAGAGGTAAGTAACAGTACTGAATGAGATTCAAAGGAGCTGTTGATACCGAAAGATGGTAAAGGATTACATTTCCAGTCATTAGAGATGAGCAGACCAGTACCTCCACCTCTTCCAGTCAAACGAGGGGAGTGGGAAAATGATAAATTATTGGAGAGTGTTATTGAACCTTTTTTGTATACCCGTCAGACAAAACTGAATATTGAATTCAGCTGAACCACTTTACTGTTTTATCACAACAAAGGTCTGAGGGACACACACACAACAGCAGAATGGGCCTAAGAAAATAACTGTTTTTGAGAAGAGGAGGTGGTGAGAGGAGGCAGGAGGGAACACAGGAGAGAAGGAGCTGGGCGGAGCCAGCGGAGACACAGGAAAAAAAAGACACAGGATCCAGCAACCACTGGGAACCACCTCCACAACCCAGTCAATTAAGTACATTTGAAAAATGAATGATGCATTTATACAGCACTTTATTGTGTATTGTTGTATTGTTGTTTCTCTCCTCAACCACCACCAGTGTGCAGCATCCACCTGGATGATGCGATGGCAGCCACTGTACAATGGCGCCAGTGTGCTCACCACACACCAGCTACAGGTGGAGAGATGAGAGAGTCATAGAGCCAATCAAGTAGTTGGGGATTGTTAGAAGCCATGATTGACAGAGGCCAGGGGGGCAAATTTGGCCAGGACACCGGGGTTACACCCCTACTCTTTATGAGAACTGCCATGGGATTTTTAATGACCACAGAGAGTCAGGACCTTGGTTTAATGTCTCATCCGAAAGACGGTGCTTTTTGACAGTATAGTGTCCCCAACACTATACTGGAGCGTTAGGACCCACACAGACCACAGGGTGAGCACCCCCTGCTGGCCTCACTAACACCTCTTCCAACAGCAACCTAGTTTTCCCACTGATGGACTCTGTAATAAACTCCCAAACACATCCAAAAAACACCAAAATAACCCCATAATAACCCCAAAATAACACCCACAGCCCACCCTCAGCTGTCCATTAGTTCCTCATAATACATCCCAGTAGCCGGCTGCAGCTCACCCTCAGCGGCGGGAGTGTGGGCAGGGACTTCCCCTCCAAGCCCTCAATCCTCCACCATTACACCCTTGGGACAGGCGATGTTGCTCACAACACAACTGGTCAGACCGGCCTTGAGGCCCAGGCTCCGGACGACGATAGTCTCAGTAGTGGGTATGTGCACTACGCTAACATTTCATGGCAGGCTCAGGCTCTTTGTCTGCGGTGGGCTCAGGCATTTGCTCCGTGCAGCAGGATTGGATGCCGGCTGGTCTCTTGTTCGGGAGTGGGGCTGAAGATTCCTCCTCAATGGTGGGTGAGAGGGTGATTTGGAGATCCGTTGTTCTCCAGCACCCACTCCACGAATGCGGCAAAATCCTCATTGGGACCATTCGCTGGCAGGCGTTTCTTACAATCACCGCTCGCTCAGGCTGGTGTAACAAAATATGCAGAGTGACAGCCAGAGAAGTGCATAAGGCACGCCAGATCGAAAAAGTCCCTGGTATGGTCCGCCAGCGAACAGTCCTGTTGCTCCAGGCACAGGAGTAGAAACAGCTGAGATATTCATTCCGGGAGAGGGAGAAAAAAAAAACAAAAGAGAAAGAAAATGCAGATATTATGTTACTCAATTTGAGGGTCTGCTATTCTGTTACGTAGCTGCTGCTGTCTAACAACAAGCGCTCTCAACAAGAAGTAGGAGAAGGGTATTTAATATCAAATCCACCAGAGAAATACAAACACACAGCATAACCAAAATGTTCCAAATACAAATATAGCAGACAGGAAACTAAGGAACAGACAGGGTTTTATAAACATGTGGAAAGCAATTAGGGAGAGCAGAAACCGGTGTGGAGCTAATTAATCAAAAACCATGGAAACTAACTAGGCAGGATAGCGGAAACACAGAACCACAACCAAAACAGATCACTACTTGTGACACTAGGTGAAAAAAGTGTAATTGTATATTTTGCACTTCCAAAAGAACACAAACAACAAACAAACAAACAAAAAAATCCTATAAATCTAAATCATTCATGTGTCCATCACAAATCCCTTATTAATAGATAGACACACATTTTCCAGAGAAACAAAATGAGATCAGTTTAACCTCAAAACTAAACTTCACTGACTTAATCTCACAAATATATTGATATTCAGATAAATGACAACATTACATAGTGAAGCCATTATCAAATTTTTAAGAAGAGATTTGTGTGCCAGAATTACGGTGGGCATCTTACCCCATATGTATTCAAGTGCTGTTTGAACTCACTGCCAATATCTCGTCATAGCTCTCCATATTTTTTTCCTTTGCATACAAGCTGTCGCTATTTAATTAATTTTATATTCTAAAGTGGCTATTTGAGTGCACCACATGAGGGCATCTCAGGTAGTGTCATAGTGTATTTAACAGACCCTAGACTGCTGTTACAAAATAAAATACTGTTTTGAAAACAATAGATCTGTAGGAATTTATGTAACACATATCCACACAGCGGTGCAAGCAACACGAACGACAAGCAGGTGAAATTTGCTGTCACACACACAAACGTGTGTTAGTGTTTTATTTTAGCCCTAGTGCTTTTCCCCGGGATTCTCCAGCAATGCACACTTACGTTTTTTTGTCAAACCGGTACAGTAGTGTCACAGACTGTCTCGTAGTAACAAGTCCACAGAATGTGTCAGAGTCTTTTTAGGTAACAGAATACTGCAAAATACAGATAATAAAATTTTCACTATGGGGGAAGGGTGGGAAAAAAACCCTGACATGTATTACCTCTGCAGGCTTCAAATTTTAATCATGTTGAAAAATACATTTCCCCCCGTGGTGGGGAAAAAAGGGAAAATGTAACATCTTTTCTTTTTCTCTATTTCCGGATTTTTAGGCCAAATTTTGGGGGAAAAATTTTGTTATTTCACCTATTAACCCCAAAAACCCAAATAATGTCCTGTGAAATGATAGTAGAGAAATTTTCATAATTAAAGAATTTAAACAGTTCACCACAAGCAAAAAAACATCAAAAACCCTTAAATTTTTAAAACCATAAATTCCCTTTTTTTTTGGTATAAATTTTTGTTTTCACAACAAATTTAAAACAATAAAAAGTTAATTTTTTAAAAATGTTTTTTTTTTTAATTTAAAATTTTTAAAAAAGCCATTTAAACATAAAAAAAACTGTTCACTACATTGGGCTTCAACATTATTAAAAATGTTCAAAAATTTTGGTTTTTTCACAAAACCTGGGGGTTTTTTCAAAAAAAAAACAAAAAAAAAAATTTAAAGACATTAAATTGGGAAACAAAATGGGTTCCAAACTGTCTCTAATTTAAAAGTCATCCAAATTTATCTTGCCTTTCCAAAACGCCCCTGCTTTAAATATATTCAGCCCATTCGTAAAGTAAATAGTTCAAGGAAAAGATTACCCTGTGCAGGTGCTTAACTCAGGGTCATGGGCCCTTTACCCACGATCTGATCAACACGAGACCT
This sequence comes from Cyprinus carpio, assembly GCF_018340385.1. NCBI lineage: Eukaryota > Metazoa > Chordata > Actinopteri > Cypriniformes > Cyprinidae > Cyprinus > Cyprinus carpio. The sequence goes on from NC_056604.1 coordinate 18,828,401, forward strand.
GAGCAGTTAATCAGGTCTCTTCAGAGATTTATGCAGGAAGAATGTAAACAGGGCTTACAAACTCTAGAAAAAGGGTGCATTGTGGGTTAGGAGTGGTACTTTACAGGCTGCAGTGGGTCACGGATAACTACAGCTGCGACTCCACAGTGGTGCCGGGTGATTAACACAATCAATATGCAACATGGAAAGTATAATTTTTTGCAAAACTATCAAATGTACCTACTGATACATACCATTCACTGCAGTTTCCAGCTAAAATGACACTAGGTGGTGGGGTTAAAACAGCAACCTTTTGTTTACCTTTCATTTTCACACAAATGTTGATAAGAGTATTGATTATTTGCACAATTTCTATCTTGCAAAATACTATAGCATGACCTCAAAACACTTTCACCATAGTGCATGATTTGTGAACTAATACTGTTGATGTTTGCATCACTTAAACCAGACCATATGTAGGGATTTTCTGATCACAGATTTTTGTTTATCTGTTTCAGATACAACCGAACACACTTTTAAGTGCCACTTACTGGACATTTTGACTGGACAAAATGTGTCAAGTAGTAACGTAATATAATCTTGATATGGGACTGGGTTCTCAGCTACAAAAACTACTACTGCATTATTACACATTTAAAAAACACGAAAAGAGCTGTCAAATATGTTTAAATAAGTATAATTCTTTATTAATCATATTTTCACCCATTTTGGGATTACAAAAGTAACTATTACAGCTTTTCTAATGGCTCCCATTTACGCATCAGTACCCCTGCTGATGTTTATGGGTAAAAAGTGCGAGACTAGTTGATTTAAAACCCCATGTAAACGATGATTGACAACTTAATGCAGTCTGGCTGCCCGTCTTTGAGTTTTCCACAAGGTTGGCGGATAAGTCACATGAGACCCGTTACCTGAGTCCTCAACAACATTCACAAGACAAAAAACAGCCTGAACAGCAATATTTAACAGGCAGTGTTTCTATTAGAAAAAACAGAACTGTATTTCCCTCTTCAGGAACTTGAGTTGTGTCGAAACCTATGGGAACGCTTCAGTGTGAGCACGCCCTGATCACGTTGTATCAGTTCAGGGAGGGGCAGATATCACAGGCGGGGTGATGTAGTGCCCAAGAATGCTAAAAGCATGTGCAGTCGATACAGGGGCAGCTTGTTCTGTCATTCAAGCAAGCACTCCTGTGTTTGTGTCAGTCCGCATTTGTTGTGAGTCTTTGGTAACAACTTCGTAGATGAAGAAGAAGGAGGCGGGAACCAGACATATAAATATTTAATAATAATAAACACAGGCGGAAAGTAAGCACACAAAACCCAAACTAAGCCTGTGCCTGGTAACTCTCTCGTCTTGTATGCGTCCACTCTCCTCCTTTTTATCCTTCCGGAGCTCCTCCATGTGGACTCAGACGGTGATGGCACAGTTTTCGCACATTAGCATTCACTCCATTGGCCCTCCTTCATTTCCAAGTCTTTCCGGCCCCCACCCTCCTCATCACATCCCTCAATCGCCCCTAGCAGGCCAGTGTTACCCACGCAGAACTGCGCCTCTACTCCCCTCCTCACGTGGAGCCGCTCAATGTGGTCAGCGGCATAACTGGGGGGTAAGGCCAGAGACCTCTCGTCATCTTGCACTGTCGTCACTCCTCCTTTATCCTTCCGAGCTCTTCCGTGGAACTCGAGACAGGTGAGTGTTGCAGGTGTCACACATTAGCATTTACTCCACCGTTCCCATGGCTCTCGGCCCCACCCCTCTCGCACAGTCCTTATTTAGTGTTGTTTGTCCACTTTATAAGCTTCCATAATGTCAAAGCTTCAGCCAAAAAGAGGCATTTGGGTGTGAACAGGCAGCATTTCAGGCTGTGAGTTCCCTCCCCCTGCCCGCACTACATTTCGGTGGGGGACACACACAGTTTGTGTGTTGGTCTGCATGGGACCAAAGCACGTAGAGTCAGCTCAAGAAGGGAGTGCCCGTGATTGTGAGCATTTGTCACTGCATATGCCGGGCTCTCAGAAGGCTCCCTTGAGGAGGGAGCTTTCACCAGTGTTCTCGCGGTGCCGGCCCCCTGTTCCGCAGAGGCGGAGCTTATTATAATATATATTAATATTATAATAAGCAGCATTTACTGGGAGCGGAGCTTGTGCTCTTAGGTGCTATTGTGCTTTTCCCCGCTGCAAACCCTCCGCTCTTGCGGGCACTCTCCAGGAGTGGCCCTGTGGTCGTGTGGTCCCATCCCGCTGCTGCTGAGCACGGTTGGCGATTGAGAGCGCAGGGATACGCACATGACTTTCAGGCCGGGTTTGGAGACGGCGCACACCTTTCCGCCCCCACATTCCCATAGATCATGCTGTGTTTCTTATACCCTTTGAGTGAGAGCTCGCTGCGGCAGCTATCTTTACCTCCGAGGAGATTGGTATTGTTTGTTATAAACAGAGTGGCTTGCGTGTTGCGATGCATTATGTCATTCTCTGTTGTTTTATATGAATCTTATCACACCCGACCATGTTTTACTTAATTCTGAGGAATTTAAATGAAGTATATCATCGGGATATGAGAAGTTAGCATATACAGGAGCTTTTGGAATAAAATTCTCGAGTGAGCTGGTGTTTGCTTCTCTTCCCTCTGAGGAGGTTGAGGTGGTCAGCAGGGGGACTGCTGAGCGATGAGCGAAGCCCAACCAACCATGTTTAAGCTCCTTAGTTCAGGAAGCGACCACTTCTCGTACTCCCCAGAATGTGAGTGGTGCTCCAGGGCCGAAGGCTTCTAGCAGAGAGTCAGATCTGTGACACAAGTCAGCCTGCTGGATAGTCTTTCTTCGCTTAAAAATCGTCCTGACACCTAGGGCCCAGGAATTTCTGAGGGGGACGGCCTCCTCTGGGGAAGAGCAGTGTACACCTCATTACATGGTGCCCGTCTCTCCTCAGTGCCCTCAGTAGACCGATCTGCCAACCCCTGCAACAACGGTGCTTCAGGGCACAGCAATCTCTAGGCAGAGAAGCCTCTCTCAGTCACCATTGGCCCATTCCCTGCCGGTTTGCCAACTTCAGGGCACCAAACTAGCTGACTGGCTATAATATTTATAAGTACAACCAGAAGGCCAGTCTACGAGAGACCGGTTTTCTTAGTAGGTACACCTGGTGGGTGTGAGGATGAGCCCCTGCCCAAAGTAGTGTTATCATTGGTTGTCCTGCCCCTTTCTGAAGTGGGCCTTCGAACGACAGTGCGGGATGTCCCGCCACTACTTTGGTCAGGTGGACCCTACCTGCATTCTGCGCCACTCCTGGCTCCTTTCTCTCACCTTAGCTGTCGCTCTTCACACACTAGACAGGGATTATATTATAAAGTCTGCTGGAAGTGGGCATAAATACTTGTTTCCCATGCGTGTTTTCAATGCAGTCTCGAGTTCCTGAAATGTTGAACAATTCTCCAGGTTACGCTTATAAACCGTGGTTCCCAAGGGAACATGACACTGTGTCTCAAGAGTGTCATGCTTCCTGCACACTGGCAAGACGCTTACTTCATTTCCCGCGGACAGCTGCCGCTGCATTCCACCGCACATGCTTTTAAGCATCCTGGTCACTACACTCCTACCTCGACCAATGACGGTCTCGCACAATCCATTGGCACTGATTACAACACGTGAATTAGAGACATGGTCACGCTGAAGGGCATAATTCCCATCATCATCGCATTCCCAACGCAATTGTCACGTCCCTCAGTTAGAACCTGATGGTTGCAGTGTGCTGCAGGGGCACCAACAATGGTTTGGTGAGTCCCCTGAACAGCATTACTCATTACTACTCAGTGGCCTCCCTCAGTAGAAAGTTGTTTTTCCAACAACCCCACCCCCCCCCCCAAAGCGGGGCTCCCCTCTAACCACTGGGCCTGGAATGTCTTAACCACCCCCCCCCCCCCCCCCCCCCCCCCCCGCCCCCCCCCCCCCCCCCCCACCCCCCCCCCCCCCCCCCACCTTATGGCACTCAGTCGCATCAGTCTGTTCTATTAGCTTGTAAAATGCTCTGGGATTTTTGCCCATAGGTTTAATTCCATGGCAATCAATATAGGTGTATCTTTTCTGCTGCATACGATAAACATCCTCAGGCGATAGAAATCTCTCATCATTCAGTGCTTTGTTCATGCTGTGGATGTAGGCTATCTATTACTGGGGACTTGTGGTGCAAGCTCTCCACCTCCTGTGAGGGCTGCAGCCGGTCAAAACTCACCACTGAAAACACCATGCTGATCGACGGACTGGAGAAAACCACATGGAATTTTTTAACTACAACAAAGTTTGAGGAGGATTATGAAAAGTGAAAAAGCATCTCAAGTTTATAAAAAAAAATCATCTGTTTGCAACATGTAAAGGTGATTAGTATGCAGCTTTTATGTGATACCATAAACACATGGCACTGCCTATGATATTAGTAAGTTATTATAGCTAAAAAGTGTTACTATTTATTCTAAGAACACAGTGTCCTTTTTTGGAGGTTGATTGGCTTTAATTATAACCAACCCATAATTATGAATATCATGAATTATACGTAATGAACAATAGCTTTTGCTAGACATACACAAGTGTTCAACCATCCACATATTTTAGTTTGTAATAATGAAATGGATAATATGCCTGGAACCAAAGGAATTATTTCAGTGCTACAAAACGAGGGGCAAAGGTTTCATTTTAGCATATTAAAAAAACATAAAGTCTTTAAAGGCTATTTGGCCGCAACACAAAAATCTCTCTAGCCCCATTCTAGAGACATACCCAGCCTTGACAGCTAAGTGCAATGTGTAATTTGAATAATTAAACATTACTTGTGGCTACCATGCTGAGCACATCTCCTCTGCTGATGTGATCTCTCTGTGAGAGTGCCCCCCCCTGGAGGAAGGAGCGAGTATCGTGAGCATTTTACAGCCCTAAAGCCGCCAGAGAACCAGAAAATGTCCTTTTCTAGTGAGCATACAGCCTTGTAATATAAGGAGACAAAAAGCCACATGAAACAATAATTTCAGTGGCTGAAAATAACTCTCTGCGTGCATCCGGCCATGAGACTATGTAAAGTGTGAAGAGGCTTTTAATTTAGATTGCAGCGCTGCATGTTGTTCGACTCTCTTTCTAAGTAAAGTGCTTCTTGTAACAGGTCATCAGCAGAAGGTTTATGAAGTTTTCAAATGTTCATACAAATGTTCAAGTTTGCTTATATTATAATATAAGTTATTTTTTCCCCATGGAGCCAGATCCAATGTCCAGCTTACTTGAACACATGAAATTAGATATTATTCTGATATGTGTCAATATAATTTTTTTACTAGAGTTGCTAGATAAAAACAAGCACTGCAGATTTACTGTCTACTGTACAGTATGTACAGTTTTGAACATGTTTATCAAACAATATCATAACAGTAGCATCCTACAACAATTTAAAGTATCTGATTTTTATGTAATATACTAAGAAGCAATTTATTACTGTGTGACATGATGAATATGATGATTTGGTGCTCAAAAAAATTTGTATTATCAATTGTCTTAAGGTTCAAAACAGGTGTCCTGCTTGATATTTTGTGGAAACTGTGATACTTTTTTCAAGATTTGTTGATGTTCATATGAATGAATGTTCTTAAGAATAGCATTTTCTGAACTGACTTGTTTATTACTGTGAAGATACTTTGAAATAATTTGTACTGTATAAAGCATAAATATAGGTGACTTGACATTTGTTTAAAATTTAAAGCTTTAGCAACACTGTAAATTTAATACTTAATACACTATCACACTACTAGTTTAATATAAAAACAACACTAACAATATAATATAGTTTTGCACAATAAAAAAGCACTACATCCTTTATATAAAAATAAATAAATAATAATAATAAAAATAAATATATTTTTAATTTAACTGGTAGTGTATTTCAGGCAAAATAGGAGATCTTTAAAAATAAATATTTATCATGTGGTAGCATATAAGAGGAGCATAACACCATGCATACAGAAATAGATATAGAACAGGCTTTCAATAATGTGTTGCAAAAGAAAAAAAAGAATCAGGTCAATTTCTGATATCAACCTGTGTAGCATGAGGGTTACGCATCTCCTGAGGAGTAGAGTCTAAAAAGCCTGAACAAACTCATAAGATCAAGCAGAGCTTACATTCAATCTGTTTTGTGTAAAGCGCTATATAAATAAAGGTGACTTAACTTGACTTGACTTGACTTGACATAAAAAAAATGAAAAATAAAAAGAGCAAAGACCTGGTCTGGAAAAAAATGCCTAGTGCAAGTGTGAGAAGGGCAAATAAAAGTTTTATCCCACATCTGCACAAAGGAGATGAAATCTGGCGAATGATGATGAACCTGAGTGCAATCCTCTCACCATCATCTCTGTTTTATGATGATTGCTATATCTTTTTTATCCCTGTAATTCCACTGTGTATGAATCATATCTAAGACGCAGTTTGCTTTTTCTGGATTCCTGCTTCCATTTGTCACTGCTTGTCTTCCATTAAGATAAGCATAATGTTCCAAATGGAATAGCTGCATCTACTGTATCGTACTGTACTATCGTACATCCACACTGTATCGTTATTAAAAATGTGGCAACTTTTCCAGTATTAAAAAAAAATACAAATTTATTTTAACATTGTTTCAGACTTGGTCATCCAGCTATTCTATATATTTAAAAACTTGAATATTGTTGTATATTGTTATTTTTCATTACAGAGCATATACAGTATAACACATTTTGTCTTAATACGTTCAAAAAAGCATTTTGTTTTGATAAACAACATTAAAAATTATATATATACACATATATATACACACTATATATATAATATGGTCTCAGTGATACTAAAATAAAAATACACACATTACATATATATACACATATATATATATATATATATATATATATATATATATATATATATACTGTATATACACATTGCACATAAGTATCTATGTATATCAGTTTTTTTCATGTGACCAAATTAAGTTAAACCGAACACATATCTGCAAAAAGTTTCTAGTAGACATGGGCAATCATAAATCAAACCAGTATTTCTAAGCCACAATAAAATGCCTCTTAACAAGATGCTTAAAAGTACTGAGACAAATGCTTGAAATCTCTCAGGACTTTGCTTCAATCATCAGAGGGATATAAATGACTCTGTGCATCGTTTCATCAGATTTCACTGGAGAAACAAAAAAGCTCACTGTAGTTTATCACTCTCCACATCGCCTAGTTTTCAGTCACCTCTGTTAGCCCCTCAATAATACAGCTCCATTGAAAACAATCCACACTTTACACATGCAGCACGGTTTCAACATCCTTTTCATAGCATCTACAGTAAGAATCTATATTTGTTGTCTATACATCTACTTCATTATAAAGCACTCAGTGTGTTCTTGTCCTTGGTTGGTATTGAAAATTGTTGTTAAAATGGTTGCTTGCTCAAAAAGAAAAACAGTGTGTCATTATTTACTCGCCTCTGTTTTGTATTCCTTTAACATGTCTATATTTATTTAGTGATATTGCCAGTCCTGTGCATTAAAGTTGTAATGTTTTAATATACTGAATTAAATATTAAACTCACAAATTCTTTAGATCATAGTTAGGTTTCTTTTATCTCAGTATCACAATTAAAATTGAGAAAATGTATCTCACAATTAGCTAAAATCTTCTTGAAATCATATAATCATATAGTTGATAGCTGTCCATCCAAGATGTAGATGAGTTTATTTCTTCATCCGAACAGATTTGGAGAAATGTAGCATTACATCACTTGCTCATTAATTTATCCTCTGTAGTGAATGGGTGCCGTCAGAATGAAAGTCCAAACAGCTGATAAAAACATCAGAATAATCCACAAGTAATCCATACAACTCCAGTTCATCAGTTCAAAAGATCTGTGTTTGTAAGAAACAAATCCATCATTGAGGTGTTTTAGCTTCAAACCACTGCTTCTGCCCAAAATACCCGTCCATAATCCATAATAACGCTTCCTCTCCAGTTAAAAAGTCAATCCTATTTTGTCCTCTCACAACAAAATCCACTGACATACAGTATGTGTTTTAGAGCGATACTTTCGAACCTGTGCATAATGTGTATTTGTCTCCTCACTGAGACATTTTTATTTTATTTTATTTTTTTCTTTTCACTTCAGATAGCAATATTATGGACAGATGACTCATATTTTAGCCTGAAGTGAAAAAGAAAATCATGTGGTGTGGATTAGTGTGGATTATTGTGATTTATTTATTATCTGTTTGGACTCTCATTCTGATGGCACCATTCACTGCAAAAGGATCCATTGATGAGTAATGTAACACTAGCTATTTCTCCAAAACTGTTCCAAAGACAACAAATTCATTTACATCTTGGCTGGCCTGAGGGTGTGCATTTTTGGGTAAACTATTCCATTAAACCCCTGGCACTAAAAGCTGTTTGTCTGAGGATTCAGAAGTGTGGTTGCTTTTTGTGTAACCTTGCCCCTAATTTAATCTACGGCATTACAGGAATGACCAATAATTCTTTTCTTTAGATCCTCTTACTTCTGTTTTCCATCTAACAAGAAATGAAAGCAGAGAAATAGCCAAGGGGCCAAGTGCTGCAGGTGTATGACTCATAGCTGATGTGAAGTTTGCTCATGACTCACGGTGGATGAAATCTACCTCAGAGGCTTCACAGCCATAAAAAGCAACAGAGATGCTCATCAGATGGCCTGTGGGATTATCAGCAACAGCCAGTACAAAGCTGCTCGCAGGACGGGTCACTGTTTACCCAATTCAACAAGACATTAAACTCTTATCCACTCCACCTACTTCCCGAATCTCTTCAGTTATTCTGGGAATTATACTGGCGGGGAAAACGTTGTCTCTTGTGAGTTTTCTCTCTGATCACATAGAGTTCGAACAGCTTAGTTTTCAGCACGGGAAAAGTGAGTGGATCGTGTGTGTGTGCGTGGATGCATGGGTGTGTGTGTGTGTGATAGATTCCCAAACCATGACAGCTGAGCACTGTCCACTTCCATCCCGGTGGAGTGATAATTTGCCATTCTATCCTGGCAGATTGCTGTCAGGTCGCTTGCAATCAGAGATGAGCAGAGAGCTTTAGGGATAGTTCCAAGGCTGTGGTCAAGGAAACAGAGGGTCATGACACTGGCACAGAGAATGCTCTGCTGGGATACAAGGGGAAGAACCGCACGCTCCAGAGGAACCGTTGAGATACTGTAAGTGCCTTGCTCAAGAGCTAACATCAGCGAGTGAAAGACGCAGTGGTGCGAGGCCTCAGCATAACTCATAACACGTGGAACACTCCTTCTGCAAAGTTAACGCTTTAGTGTCTGTCTGCACGCAATACACTTCGAACAGAGTGACCAACCTACACCCACTGTGCGAGCGAACACAGCAATACACCTATGGCTACGAGCGACTATGGAGAATAATTGTCAGCGTAGCGTTTGTGTAGTGGCAAAGATTCAAAGTATAGTGTATGAAAACTATGTGTTCATGCAGATATTATTTACCTATAGCCTACAACAAAAACAAAAGAAGCTATTAGATTGGCGTTAATGGCATGACTGCGCTGTCTTCACATAAGCTCATTAATTTATATAAAGAAAATAAATATAATAATGCAATTTCAATATACAGTACAAATGAATTTAAATATACATTTTCTATGATAAAACACTTTTAAGTTTCCTGTATTACTTAATTTTGGCATATTATGGTGTGAAACCAATCTTGATATCAGTATGAAGAGAATAACATCGTTTGTAAAAGAATACCAATCTGTTGTTAAGGTGTAATTACACATGTAGGAACTAATGCGATATTGAATTCATATGGATTCTATAATGCATGTATAGTTCGCAAGGTATTTGTTTTACAGAAATAGAATGTATAGAAAATCGTACCCCCACAGGAGTCATTAAATCGACAAACATTCACTTGAAACTGGTTGAGATACATATTATCAGAAACACCACCATGAAAGACACAAATATGGAATACAAGAAGAAAACTTTACTTCCTTAGAAAGAGATTTTCTTATTTGTTCTTGTTTCCTCTGTTGTTGTGTTGTGTACACTTTTATATTTGTCATTGACACTCATGTCACTAATACCACCTCAATGGAAATCTGTTACACCAAAAATGTAAAATGTACCAAAGACATCGGTAATGGTGCTAGACAGATTCTCTTGCATTTGAATTGACTTGTCCACTTCAAAATGGGTAAGGAGAGATTAATAAAACAACAAATTATACAAACTCAGAAATAGTGCAAATATTACAAGTCAAATTGTTCTAAAGTTGTTTCGCTATTTTATGCATACATTCTTACATTTTGATGATTGTTTTTAATTACCACTGGCCATCTGCTATCCTTGATAAATGGGTTAGTTAATGACAGACAGCAACTCTTTTCTGAACCCTTTCTAAAAGATAGGCAACAGTGCAACTGGAACAGTTGGACCTTGGTTTATGGCTGTACGAACATTTGTACAAAGGTCCCCATTACTGCTTCAAGGTCGTTCAAAGAAGACTGAAAGAAACAAAACTACATACCAGCTGAGATGGTATTCCGGGGCATCATGTCTGGAGCGCCAGGTCACTGAGTGCTATCGTACCATCGCACTGTATTGTTGGGTCTGTATTTTTTTTGAAGTGGGAATGAGCGGCAACGAGTGTGCTAAAGCCTACCGGAAGACATGATACAAACTGACAGTGCCCTCCCAATCTATTGCAGCCAAGTCTGGTGTCAGTTGGCCTCTCTTTCACTGGATGCCTCCACAAGCACACTCCGCATTATTCAGCAATGGTGGTTCATTTTGTAGACTGTTGATCTACACCCGAATTATTTAAAACCTCACAAAATATTTTAAAGCTAATTTCAGTAGGGAAACTCGCTCAGTAATAACTTAAAGAGTAGTATCCACTACATTTTTATTCAGTAAAGTAGCAGCAGCTCAACTATTTCTAAAACAGAGTAACTTCAGTTGGAAAAAAGCACTTTTCCCTATAAATAAATAAATACCTATTAATGTACTTAGGCACAAAATCATATTGAGCTTGGCAAATAATGATTAGCGTGAAGCTTGGAAGGCAACATTTTCAAAGTAGTATCTGTGTGAACATGCTAACTAGATGCACACAGCTTATTAATAACACATTTTCTGTAGCCATTCTCTGCTGATTCATTTCAAAACATTTCATTGTGGTTTTCTTATCCCTCCAGACTGCACCCTGTTGTGAAGTAAAACATTCTAGTCTGTATGCGCTCAACACCCCAAGCGCAGCTGACAGTAGAGTGTTGATTAGCATTACCAATTAGTAAACTGCAGAGCCGTGGTGGACAGGCACTTCTTCAAAACCACCCAGTTTTGCTGCTGTAGCAGAACTGTGAGGCCTTGGTTTTGGGTTATGTTGCTTTTGGACTGAAATGAATAGAACCCACAAATAATGGTAATGACTCAGGAGGAAGGGAAATGACATTTCATTAGGTCTGCAGATTTTGCGATTTTAATGCATGCCCACACAAAAAACCAATTAAATTTTTTTGTATTTTGGCCAGAAACGGAAGAACAAAAATAAACAATTTTTCAAAAAAATATCATAACAATACGACTAATTACAGTATTGTTCAAAATAATAGCAGTACAATGTGACTAACCAGAATAATCAAGGTTTTTAGTATATTTTTTATTGCTACGTGGCCAAACAAGTTACCAGTAGGTTCAGTAGATTCTCAGAAAACAAACAAGACCCAGCATTCATGATATGCAGCTCTTAAGGCTGTGCACTTGGGCAATGGTTGAAAGGGGTGTGTTCAAAAAAATAGCAGTGTCTACCTTTGACTGTACAAACTCAAAACTATTTTGTACAAACATTTTTTTTCTGGGATTTAGCAATCCTGTGAATCACTAAACTAATATTTCAGTTGTATGACCACAGTTTTTAAAACTTTACTTGACATCTGTGTGGCATGGAGTCAACCAACTTGTGGCACCTCTCAGCTGTTATTCCACTCCATGATTCTTTAACAACATTCCACAATTCATTCACATTTCTTGGTTTTTCCTTCAGAAACAGCATTTTTGATATCACCCCACAAGTTCTCAATTGGATTAAGGTCTGGAGATTGGGCTGGCCACTCCATAACATTAATTTTGTTGGTTTGGAACCAAGACTTTGCTCGTTTACTAGTGTGTTTTGGGTCATTGTCTTGTTGAAACAACCATTTCAAGGGCATGTCCTCTTCAGCATAGGGCAACATGACCTCTTCAAGTATTTTAACATATGCAAACTGATCCATGATCCCTGGTATGCGATAAATAGGCTAACACCAGAGTAGGAGAAACATGCCCATATCATGATGCTTGCACCTCCATGCTTCACTGTCTTCACTGTGTACTGTGGCTTGAATTCAGAGTTTGGGGGGTCGTCTCACAAACTGCCTGTGGCCTTGGACCCAAAACAGAACAATTTTACTCTCATCAGTCCACAAAATGTTCCTCCATTTCTCTTTAGGCCAGTTGATGTGTTCTTTGGCAAATTGTAACCTCTTCTGCACATGCCTTTTTTTTAACAGAGGGACTTTGCGGGGGATTCTTGAAAATAGATTAGCTTCACACAGACGTCTTCTAACTGTTACAGTACTTTACAGGTAACTCCGACTGTCTTTGATCATAATTGGATTCCTGAGCCGGTCCAAGTCCTTAAAGGTTAAGAACTTCATGAGAGAGTCTGGACGTAGACGCATGTGTCCGTAAAATTGGCAGCATTATAATGATATGAATTAAGCCGCTGCAATGGTGGCCATTTAATAGTATTATGTTTTATTGTTTTTTATGAACTCGGGACAGCGCATAAAACACACCCTGTACAGTTCTGCCAACACAGCAGAAAACAGTTTTTTAGAGGAGATGATGGTACAGCCGTGTATAACTGCGGCTCTCCTCAGCAATTTTACTAAATGGTCTTTGCATTGAGCTCCTGTCAAATGTATTGGCAATAAGAATTCTGAAATTGATCATTTTTATTTAATGCTCCTGCGTGGGGATCGTGAAATTTACAATATACCAGTCATTCAAAAACTTGACATCATGAGGGTGTAGACAAGATGGATTATTTAAATAATCTAAAAGGCCTGAAATCTCCATACCCCATACCTGTATCCAAATGCGGAATCAAATGTCTGCTTTTTTGTGATGACATTTGTGAACACCACAAGATAATACACATTCGAGGCAGCACTCAAAGTATCCACTCCAAATGAATTTAAGAAACTTTTCTGACCCTTCGTCTCTGAGTTTTACCCATATGACGTACTCTGAGATGCAGTCTGGATATCTGAGGAAGTTCTGCTGTGTCCCAGGAAAGGGTGGGGCACAAGGCCATAGACTTGAAATGAAAATGAAGCAGAGAGTGTTTGTTGTTGTTTTGTTTTTTATTTAAATATATAGAAAAGTTGTGTGGGTGTTAGTTCTGTTAGTGGTCATGGAGAAAAAGAGGGACAAAGCGAGGGGACATATATTAAAAACATCACTAAATTCAGCCAGGTCAATTACAAATAACAGTGTCCACACTAAAGAAAAATATATATTTTATTAGAGTGTCCAAAATAAGATTTTTTTTTTCAATCTATTTAAAAAAACATATCTAAATTCTTAGAAATGTAACTCCCTGGTGTATTCATGTTTTCCATATGGTTTTTTGAAAAACCTTTTAAACCATTTTCAACGACAAGTTTTAATTTAATGAACATAAAATTGTCATGTGATGTAACCATTAAATCCTGAATACAGTATATTTCGGATATATGTTAGTGTACATTTTAAATTATTATTTAAAAAAATCCTTTTTAAATATTATTTGCTAAAGATATTTTTATTTTACAAATATTATGAATTTTTTTTTTTATTTTTTGGTGTGTACGTAATATAATAAATTTTTTTGGAGAGTTCACACAACATGACATACTAAAACCTAAACAAAGCATGCCTTGGGTCATAAAAAGGTTTATACAATTTATTGAAAAGTCAAAGGTTAGTTGCTGATTTTGATTCTGATCTCAATTTAATGACTAAAAAAATGTCATGTGGTGTAACCATCAACTGGATTTTTTTTTACACAAACATTTATGTAATGCGATATGAATGTTACAATATTAATTAAGTGTTTTAAAATATATTTTGCAAAGTAAACAGTCTTTATTACTTTATTTTTAATTCATAAATATATTTTTGGGGAGTCGCACCACATGATATATTACACAGTGAACTAACTTTGCTTTGTCATAACAGGTCCTGTTAAAAGATTAAAAGTCTTCTTGACTTGTCATGAGGGTCACTCATCGTAATTCCATTTTAGATTCTTTTTCAAACATTAATATGCAGGGATGGCAAAACCGTTTTATAACCACTTTTTAAAGAGCATCCTGAATCTAAACAAGGAATATCACTGTGTGTTATGCCTCAAAACAGCAGCAAGGTTTGTGTTCTTCACAGGTAGATCCAGAGGTTTTTGCATTAGCCCCATGCTGAGCTGATACATAATGAAGGCTCAGCTAAATAAGTGAAGACACTGCAGCAGCAGCGGCTCAAGAGCAGAGCAAAAAACACTCGGTTGAACAGAGTTTAAATGCCACCCTGTCAGATTCACCTCTCACATAGGGTCTTCTCAAATTAAACTAATTAAAATAAAAAAGAAGCTCCTTATTGCACATCTTAGTGCTTCACTCTCCTCAAGGTTAGTCATTTGTCAGCTGTTCATTGTTTAATGGCTGTGAGGTCAGGAGGTATTTTTAAAAATACTATTGGTGGTTTGGTATTGGCGTCTGTGTGTGATTTATGGAAGCACCAGGATAAGATAAGAACCTATTTCTTACTGTCTCGCGAAAAATATTTGAAAACGGTATAAGAAACTCCTACAGAAGTACAACATATCACAGTCAAGCCTGCAATGATTTTGATCTCTCACAGAAAAACGGCGTGTGAAAAAGTGTGATAACCCAGAGGCACCCTAGAAAAATATGAAGGGATGATTGAAGAAGTTTGAAGAAGAGTTTTCTCACTGGCAATAAATAAATAAAATAAGCCTGGGAAAAACTCCTGATAATGAAATTCAACAAATCTGCGCCTGATTTCATCCCTGATCAGGCCCTCCTGCAAGAGCCTGTAATTGGATTGGAGAAGAGGGGGCTGAATTTTGATTAATGAGAGGAGTGGAGGTGCATGTGCATTCATTCACAGAGGAGAGCAAAAAACTTTACTGAGGGGGAGGGTAAATGAGGAAGTAGTCCCAGCCGCATTCACCTTATCTTACTGGTGGTGCACTAAAATACTGTTTTGTTAACCACCCTGGTCTTGTGAATGTTCAATGAACAAATTAACACCTGGAGGTTGTAATTGGATTGGTTTGTTAACTAATCTCATCTTTTATTGCTGCCATTCCAGCTCATTAGTAATGGATTAATGTGGGGGTCGGAAATTGACATTAAGAAATCAATGAAACATTCTGTCTCAAAACTGCATTTTTTAAGGTTGGGGAGAAATTACAAAAGAGCAGGGCTTTTAATTGATTCAAAAATGTAAATTGAAATAAAAATTGAATAATTAATTAAACAATAAAACATTAATATTTGTGAAATATTGTTACAATTTAAAAATAATATATTCTATTTTAGTTTCTTTGTGGCGTAGATTTTTGGTCCATATTGACATAACAGCATCACACAGCTGCTCCAGATTTGTGAGCTGAACATCCATGATGTGAATCGTCTCGTTCCACCGCATACCAAAGATACTCTATTGGATTGACATCTGGTGAGTGTGGGAGGCCATCTGAGTCTTGTGAACTTACTGGCGTGTTCAAGAAACCAGTTTGAGAAGATTTGAGCATTGTGATGTGGTGCCTTATCGTGCAGAAAGTAGCCATCACAGAATGGGTACTCTGTGGTCATAAAAGCATGGGCATGGTCAACAACAATACTGAGGCTGAGGTGTTTAAACAAAGCTCAACTGTTACTAAGGGGCCCAAAGTGTGGCAAGAAAATGTCCACACCATTACATCACCAGCAGAACCACTGACACAAGGCAGGATGGATACATGCTTTCATGTTGTTTGCACCAAATTCTGACCTTACCATTTGAATGCTGCAGTAGATATTGAGAACTTATCAAGACCAGGCAACCTTTTTTCCAGTCTTCTGTTTTGTCCAATTGCGAATTGTAGCCTCAGTTTTTCTGTTCTGAGCTGACAGAAGGACGTCTGCTGCTCTACTTCAAGGTTTGACGTGTTTGTGCAATTAGAGCAGATGTTTATCTGTCCCTGCATGCCTTGGTTTGTAAACAAATGGATATATCTGAGTTACTGTTGCCTTTTGGGGGGGGGGGGGGGGGGGGGGCTTGAATAAGTCTCAATGTTGTCCTCTGACCCTCTGGCATCAGCAAGTATATTCATTGGATATTCTGTCTTTTTAGGATCATGTTCTCTGTAATCCCTAGAGATGGTTGTGCATGAAAATCCCAGTAGATCAGTAGTTTCTGAAAACTCAGACCAGCCTGTCTGGCACCAACTACGATGCCACATTCTAAATCACTTAAATCACCTTTCTTTCCCATTCTGATGCTCGGTTTGAACTTCAACAGATTGCGTTAACATGTAGTTGAAGACGTTCACCTACTAGCCATCACAAGATGAGTACACTGTGTTCCATTTTTTTTTAGGGTCAAATACATCTTTTTTTTTTTTCTTCAGTGTGTTTTTTCATCTTCAAACAGACGTCTGTGTTTTGTTTCATGTTTTGTTAGAAGAAGCTTTACTGTGGACTTTAGCTCCTGCTGTTCTTTTATCTCTGCTTCCAAGTTTACCTTTATTGCAAAGCCTTCCTCAGCACTGTCCCTTGCCTGGGATTTACTACTGTATGTGTGTGTGTGTGTGGTGTGTGTGGGTGTGTGGGTGTGTGTGTGTGTGGTGTGTGGTCTGTGTGTGTGGGTGGTTCCCTGTCTGACCTCTCGCTTTCCTGCGCGTCCTGGGTGTGGTGTGGGCTGAAAATAGTGTTGTGGTGGACTGGTATGTTTAAGTGTGGATTAAATACACTTTATTTCACTTCCAACTGCCTTAAACCGAGCAGCAAAATTGGACTGTAAACTCAAAACTGTTTTGTGAAGGTTTTGGTACCTACCTAAATAATGCATATTTGACAGAATATCTGCAAATAAAAAAAATGTCACATAAGAGACTGGTGGCTAGGCTGTCTTTGCTTAAAGTAAAGCGCTAGATGAATAAAATGTTTCATTTTCAGACACGTCAACTATCAAACTCTATTAAGAATACAGCTTTAATTACCTATGAGCTTATGCTATTTGTCAAACAACACATTTAAATGTTGACTGACAGAAATTGATGACAAGCTCTACAGAAAAATGTCAACAGTGGGTTGTTCAGCTGTGATGTACCTCAGGAATTTTGTAAGGTTAGTCTTGTCTAAAAATAAACTGTTGTGGGGGTTTCTTGCCTTGTTCGTTTTGCTGTCGACCAATGTAATCAAAGTAAGGTTTGGCACTCGGATTCTTGACGAGATGTGAGCTGTCAACCAATAAAGTGTTTTCTGTAGCGCAACATGTCAGGCTTCATAAAACATGTTTGCTCTTGCCAAACTGACAAGAAAAATAAATGAATCTTTAGGCTCCGATTTCTTTCTGGTGTAGCTTGGGAAGCCTATTGGGTTTTCAATAATCTGCAATCAATATCTGACAGGCCTTGACTCTGATATAGTTCTCAGGCTGGGATTCATCAGCTGTGACACAAAAGGGTTATCGGACATGCTAGCAGTGACATGACTCTGACAAGACACCGCTTCACTGACCTAAAAGATAAGACAGATCTGCTGAATACATACAGTACAAGTGCTTTTATGAACACTGTGTAAATGGACAATGTCAATTTTGAATAGCATCAATGTGACTTATAATTCTTTAATAAGTATGGCATAAGTCATCATTGTCATCAGAACAAGCATTAACACCTAACAGACTTAATGTGTCAGTCAGTTTTTATATGTAAATAAATGATATCTAGATTTAGGGCCAGATTTACTAAACAGGGCAAATAAGCATTAGAGCGTAGTTCCATAAAAGCGCAGATGGGAAGGGGAAATTCTGTGGGTGATTTACTAACAATGCAAACATTAAATGGTTAGTTAATCCCAAAAAGAAAATTACGTCAATTACTCACCCTCATGTCGTTCCAAACCCGTAAAACCTTCATTCATTTTTGGAACACAAAGATATTTTTGATGAAATCGGAGAGCTATCTGACCCTCCATATACAGCAACGCAACTGAAATGTTCCCAGGTCCAGAGTAGTAAATACATCAGTAAAACAGTCCATGTGACATCAGTGGCTCAACTTCAGTTTTGCGATGCTACGAGAATACTTTTCTTTGCACAAAGAAACAAAAATAACAATTTACTTAACCACTCTTCTCCCCCGAGTTACGTCTTCCGCCATTTTAGAGAGTATGAGAGTGCATACGCAAGCCTTCCCCTAAGTGTAAACAATGCTTATTACGCAGATTACGTTCATGCACGAACTTTCCCCCCGGATGTAAACAACGCTGATTACGTCTAATACGTTCTTGGGTATTCTCCAAAATGGTGGAAGACATAACTTGGGGGAGAAGAATGGTTGAGTAAATTATGTTATTTTTGTATTCTCATAACATCGCAAAACTGAAGTTGAGCCACTGATGTCATATGGACTGTTTTAATGATGTATTTACAACGTTTCTGGACCTGCGAACATTTCAGTGGCGTTGCTGTCTATGAAGGGTCAGATAGTTCTCTGATTTTATCAAAAAAATATCTTATATATAGTAAAAAAAATATATATTTGTGTTTCGAAGATGAACAAAGGTCTTACGGGTTTTGGAACGACATGAAGGCGAGTAATTAATGACATAATTTTCATTTTTGGGTGAACTAACCATTTAAATAACACAGATGCAGACAGATAATTTCCATAAGGACCAGCGCAATCGACCAAGAGAAGCGCAAATTACTGCCTGCTTTAAGACATGCTTCTTTGGGTATTAAACAATGGCACGAATACCAGTAATTTGACAAGCCAAACATTAGTAAATCACATTGGCGTGATTTATTTTAATACTCTTCTCTCATAAATTTTGTCTCAAAAAGGGAAATTCCTACAAATGCATATTCAGTAAGGTCAGGCACAAAAAATAACTGTCTACACCTTTTCAGTGCTAATTCTTCATTGCATGTCTTTAGTTAATCCAACTATTTTAATGCCAAAAGACGGTTTGCACTGGCACAAGCTGTTGGTAAATCTGGCCCTTAATCTTAATTTTGTATGGCTGTTGATAATCCATTTTATTTAGTGCAATTAATTATTAAAATGCGATATGATATTAGATGGACACATTTAATGATGCACCTTGATGTGTAATTAAATTCTGTTATAGAAATTTTGCAATTGTTCTTTAAAATAAATGTCTTTCATACAAGTTTTTCATACATACATGTCACACACACATGCATGAAATTAAATAAGAAAGCTTCTTTCAAAACATTTTATTCATCATGAATCCAAAAAAAAAACAAAAAAAAAAAAAAATATATATATATATATATATATATATATATATATATATATATATATATCAGTTTTTCACGAAAAATATTAAGCAGCATAACTGTTTTCAGCATTGATAATAATAAGAAATATTTCTTGACATTAAAATGATTTCTAAAGGATCATGTGAGACTGAAGACTGGAGTAATGATGCTGAAAATGCAGTTTTGCCATAACAAAAATAAATTGCATTTTAACATATTTTAAGGCAGTTCTGAAAACAAAAAAGGGTCCAGGCCGGTACAAACAAGGTGTACCTACAGTAATAAAGTGGGAGTATACTGTGAGAGTATATACATACATACTCATATAAATAAGTGTTTTGAATAGAGTTGTTTAAGAATAAATGTCAGCCAAATAAATAGACGTGTCTATTCCCTGTCACGCAAAAGCTCAGCAAAATAAAAGCAGGAGCACTGCTCTACTATTGCAACTATTGCAAGAATGTGATTCATGGAATAACTTTGTGAATCTGTGTGATTGTTTATTTGTTCCTTGAGGGTCTCTCACAGAAAGCATAAATTAAAGTTTAGCTAAAGGGAATACATTTTTCTCAGTGCACACCTGCAGAAACTGAAAATTAAATATAAATGTGATTTGAAGAGAAAAGAAAAACTTGCAGAACATACTGAGCAATGAGGCCTACTGGTTCAAAAGCAGACACATTCTTTTAAAATGACAAGGATAAAAATCATTTAAATGCTACAAAAACATGATTAAATTTCATTGGCCATGCGCAGCCTTTCATTTCACACCGTCCTCTGAGAAAATTATGACATACACTTGAAAAGTAATGGACACTTTTATCGTAATATCAGCCAGGCAGGCTCCACTGATTCGCAATTTACGTCGTTATCGTATCAGATGATCTCTTTGGGCGAATGAAGCAAGACCAAATGTGCCAGATCGCATCTAAAATGTTTAATACTGCTTTCAGCTTTGACGCTGTGACTGAAATTCAGCATTTTCCTACAGTAACAACACTTGACCTTTCCACTTCTTTTTGAGGGTGAATAATCGAAGACGGATTTTCATTTCTGGCTAAACAGTCCCTTTTAAAAAGCACATTGCGAGATCATCTCCAGCCCTGTACTGTATATCAAAGTGCAGCGAGAGGCGAGAGTGGGCTGTAAGCAGCATAGAGGCAGGCTGTCAGAGAATGATGGGTTGCAGTCGGCTGGGTTTGGGGACTGGGATGAACAGGGCCGCAGTGCTGTGGCCAGCAGGAAAGAACTGTAAAGGTTCATCATCATCAACAGGCTCTGCTCAAGAGCAAAGGATCGATTGTTTCATCTCCTCTGTGTACTGCAGAGATAGATTCATCCTATGCTTTTTCACCTTTCCTCTTTTTTCTCTCACTCTTTTTGATCCCATGCTGTGGACGGATTTCTCTCGCAGGCATCAGAGAACCTGTGCACGCACACACTTTTCCCTCCTTTTCATCACTCACTGAGCCAAAACTCTATAAGCTCATATTTTTCATTGTCTTCCTGGTAAGCTGTAGGTATGTTCTGGTGTTTGTACAATATGAAAGCCTCAACAGGGGTAGATTAAATGTCCACGTATGGATGACCATGTGGAGAGGATCATATTCATCCCATTTTGTTTTTAGTGACTTGCTGAGGAAACTCTCAAATGCATTAAGAACGGGAAGCTGTTGTGTAATGAGTATGGTGGAAACCAAACATCTGAAACAATATTGGAACTCTGGGAATAAAATCTAATTTAAATTGGAAAATAAACTCAAAGCCTTATGTATGTATGTGTAATTTATATATTATATTAATTAGATGTACATATTATTAATTAATTTATGTAAGTTTGAGGTTAACCTAACTTTGACTGATTTGCTTTATTTATTTTTAGAAAAAAAACAGTCTTAAATGTTTTTGGAAATGCAAATTATTCTTTATTATTACTAACTATAACTTATCTTTAAGTAGGAAATGTCAGTTAAGAAGG
Organism: Cyprinus carpio; assembly: GCF_018340385.1. NCBI lineage: Eukaryota > Metazoa > Chordata > Actinopteri > Cypriniformes > Cyprinidae > Cyprinus > Cyprinus carpio. Next base: position 18,850,030 of record NC_056604.1, read on the forward strand.
AATTATTTCCTAACTTAAGTATGTTTCACAAATCCAACCCCAGGTTTGACACAAACTTTTGATGTTCATGAAGATTGACTGATGACAAACCAAATAATGACGTGACACAGCCAAGTATGGTGACCCATACTCAGAATTCGTGCTCTGCATTTAACCCATCCAAAGTGCACACACACAGCAGTGAACACACACACACTGTGAATACACACCCGGAGCAGTGGGCACCCATTTATGCTGCGGCGCCCGGGGAGCAGTTGGGGGTTCGATGCCTTGTTCAAGGGCACCTCAGTCGTGGTATTGCTGGCCTGAGACTCAAACCCACAACCTTAGGGTTATGAGTCAAACTCTCTAACCATTACGCCACGGCTTCTCCAAACCAAATACTAAGGCATTATGATTATGTTAATTTGTCAGTCAATTAAAATTTTACTCATATTTTATGGTAATAACATGAAATAAGATGTATTAAATACCAAAAAAATCCAAGACAGAAGCTCTTTTTTTCCATTAGTGGTCACGACTTTTGGACTTGACTAAATGCTGAAGGTTCCTGCCAATGGCTGATGTCAACAAACAGAAATGCATAATTTGTGTTGGAATAATATCAAAGCTGCCTCACATTACTCTTGCATGTCAGGTAAATATGTAGACATTCTTGTCTAAAAGGTAAGGACTGAAGGATGTCTTTGATGTTGGATAGCAGCAAGTAGCCTTCAACGCCTGCATATCACTTCTCAACAGCCTTTTCCACTTGATACTTCAGAATTTAATCCATTTTAGCCAAAACTGTTCAGAGAAGACAGACATCTAAGGACTGTCCTTAAGGAGCAGTCCTTTTGCAGGAGACATCCTGAGGATACACTCGACTATGCAGGTACAGGATGACATTTCCAGAATTTCAAGGCCACATACAGCAGCTATTTCCTTAAAGAAATATTTCACCCAAAACTTAGAGTTCTATTATTACTAACCCTCATGTCATTCCAAACCTGTAAGACTTTCTTTCTTCTGTGGAACAACTCAATTATTTTCTGAACTGGCATGGTTATGACAGATTGACTGACAGACAAAGAGACAGCTGAAGAACATTCCAAATGATTTTGTCCAAACAATGGGAATTTTGATCCCAAGTCAATGGGATCCAAAACCACATCTTGGATTCCACTGACTTTCATATATATATATATATATATATATATATATATATATATATATATATATATATATATATATATATATATATATTCTAGTTTTACATTTCAAGACAAAAAATACAGAGAAAATCATCCTAGCAAATAATAGAAATTACTATGCTCAGCCTGAGTGAATTGCACTGCTGTACAGTTGATATTTTAAGGTAAACTGTCACTGGGAAAACTTTAAAATACTGTAAATTACACAAAGAGTGACCATAAAAGCACCCGCTCCATTTGTCATTTCACACACACTTACCAGCGTTTGGCAACATGCAGCAGTAGAGGCTCCCTATGCATCGATTGATTGCCCTGGTGTAAAGCCATCTATTGGAAATGAATAGGGATACAGGCTCAATGCCACTTGAATTCTAATGAATTTCTGAGAAATGTATCATTGAGTGTTGTGTCCTAATTAAAAAGAGCTGCATGAGTGTAGCGCAGAGCTTGGTGGTCCACAAGGACTCTGTTAATCAGAAGTCTCCTTCTGTGTGAATTAACAATGGATTGCATTGAATAGCCACAGCAGGGAAATGTATGGTGCTGCACCAACTATTACAATTAGAGTTAACATTGTAACTGTTCAGTTTCTACAACTATAACATACAACTTATAAGCATACACTAGTACTGTCATCCCTCAATATGAAGAATATTTTCATGCTGTTGTACTATAAAAACACAATAAACAAATTTTGCAAGATAAATAATTACGATGATTTTTATAAAATGGAGCTTATTTCCTCATTCTAAATGGACTAAATTCTTACAATGAATTTATAATACATAACATTTCATTAATCGTTAGTACAATGACAAAGCAGCATGCTTCTTTTCTGTGTTTCTTAGTTTTCTAAGTTAGAGTTTTCATGCTTGTTTTTGTAAATATACCAAATGTACAGCATGTGCATTTTGGCACAGCAGAACTAAACAGAAAGCACTAAGTATTCGTTCTAAATCATATTTCACCCTGTGACACAGAGCTCTAGAACGGACCCAATTATTTGTTCGTCTACTGACAGAACTTCAGCATGAATGATTACCTCTATACAAACGTGGGCTAGTGGTGTTCCATTTGAGTGCTAGCAACAACAATGCTCGTTAGCACAAGCGCATTCATTTCCACTGAATTAAACAAGCCCAATGACAAACCAAAAAGTCTGAATATGTGCCTTATCATGTTAAAACAGTAGCATAACATAACAAATTACCTTGGCGGAAAGCATTCTACTGAAATATGTGTACATTCAGTTGTGGAACAGATGAGTGTAAAATTAGCATAGCAATATGTAGGAAAAGGTAGTGAAATCCCTGCTAGTTTGTAAATGTTTTTTATGTATTTATTTAAATAAATAGTGTAAGGATTGGTATTAAATAATTGGATCTTGTTCGGATGACAGCTTATTTGCAAGATGGCAAATGAGGCCAAATCGGACAGTTTAATAAGGTGCTTGAGTGAATGTCATCACTTAACTGTTTATGTACTTATGTACATATTTAATGTGACTAATTAAATGTGGTAAATTTGTGATAAAAATGTTAAAGATGTAATACTACGAGTGAATTTTTGTTGTTGTTGTTCCTTTAGGGATGTGTAAAAAAAAGAGAGTATATTTTTTAACTTTTTAACAATTTATAGTTTTACATTTAAATTGTCATTTTTTTAATGCATAATTTCATGTTTCTATAATCATATCATTATTTTTACAAATGAAATTTCTGTGTAAACGCCACTTTTGCAGCATAAAGACTCTTATTTCAGTATCCACTCAACTCTTGACAGCTAAGCTGTTAAATATACAGCATTTTCGATTAGTTCCAGAACTCATCATTTGTTGATATTTTACTGAAGAATCCTCAGAAAATAAGAAACTGAAATGCGGTCAGATAGGACTTTTCATTTTCCTGTCAATCTGGAAATGTGTGACAGATATTCAAGAACACCACTGACAGGAAAAAGCCAAATCATTTTGGTAAGTATCTTGATGTTGACACATCCTCAACATTAGTTCAGTGCTACAATAGTGGGAGAAATAAAAAATCTACCAAATCCCTATAATATGAAAGTCATATTTAAGGCAATAACTCTAACAAAAACTTTAATTAAAATTTTCTACACCATCTCACTCAAATCAACCAAACATTAACCGGACAGGTTTCCAACAAATATTCCAATGATCACTGAAAGTGAAACAATGCTGCAAAGCAACAAAATCACAGCCAATCAGAAAATATTTGAGATTTAATATGCATCTATGTAGACCAATCACATTTAAATGTGGGCAAAGCACACAACACAAGAAAAAAATATAGCTCAAAACAACAAATACACTAACAATGGCATGTCAATATACTTGTCATGGTTGGTTAGAGTCACAATTTAGAATAACATTGAGAACATGGGCTCTATCGTGTTGCACTTGGTTAGGACTCAACTGAGACGTGCCTGACATGGTTGTTAAGCGCATCAGTAACTGCCCACTATTTCAGCCTTGGTTTCAGGTATTTTTTCCAATTCAAGTATTTTTTCCATTAATTTTCTCTGTATGAATTTCAAAAGAGTTCTAAGCTTTGAACGAAACCAACCAGCTTTGAGAATTACAGATAATTCTTAAACATTTGATGTGAAACAAGAATTTAATATGAAAACTGAAGAAAAAAAAAGATTGTACACTTAATGTCCTTCATGAGGGAAAATCTGCTCGTTCCATAGTTACAAAATATTCTAGAACATACAAAAAGAATCCATAGTAACAGTCTTTTCTGATTAGTTCAGGTAGTGCAGCAGTTTCCCAAGAATTTGGCAATGAAACATTTTTAAACCAACTTAGCTTCTGCAGAATCATTAGCCATTGTTTAGCAAAGTCAGAGCTCATAGTGAATCTGTTTCAAAATATTTGTTTCAAAATATTCTGTAGAGAGAATGAATGGGATTTCGGACTTTAAGGACATTGATGCACAGAGTCTGGGTGAATATCTCATTGTAAAGAAGGCTTGTTTTCATCAGCCTGACATTACTTTGTTAGTGCACAGCTAAATTTTGACATGACTGCATCTTTTAGCACGTTACCCTAATGCTGTAAATTAGTTTGAATTCTCCTCCTAATTTAAACTCTGAACTGCTGACAACACCTTCCTTTAATCTGTTTGTTTCTTCGGTGTACTACGAACTGTTAAAAAGTGGTAAGTTCAGTAGTCCCCTATCCATTTCTACTTCATTTATCCCTTAAAATTACTTTTGTTTCCTAAACCTACTTTAGTTTGTAACCTAATGTATTGATTCAGTCTCATTTAATTACAATTCTGCTGTTTCGAATATCAGCACAACTGTGATTTTATACATAAAAACAAAATGAAAACTGATGAGCCTATTTTCAAGAGTGCAGAAACTTCCTGCAGACATGTGACTATCTGATAGCACTTTAATGCTGTAACAGTACAGAACTCTTGGTAACTCAAACTTTTTGCCTTCCCTGTCATTTCAGAAAGCATTTTCTTCCTCAGTCAGCCATTTTCACACAGACTCATTAATGAAATGGAGGCATACATTTCTTAAATATTTGAAAGATGTATGTTTTGATCTTTCAGCCAATGTTTTCTACCATCAATTAATTAATATATACCCATATTTTAACAGAGAGCCAAAGGTTGAAGCACTGATATTTTAAATTTTTTCACATTTTGTGGCCCCTTGCAAATCATGCAAATTTCTGTAGGCTTCATAAATCCCTTGGTAGAGGTTTTCCATCAGTATAAATGCAGAGTATTCATTAAATGATTTTTTTTATTTTTTATTGCACAGCTCAATGTGGGGTAATATCAAAGACCTGGCTCTCAATAAGCACAGCCTGCACAAATAGAAAAACAACATGACAAGAGGAAATTTAGAGTTTAATCCACAAAGTAAAAAGTTTGCATTCGGCTTTGGTAGCAAAAATATCAAAAGTTCTGATTAAGCTGAAAAATGTTCCTTCTGGAATGCTCTGCCACTGAATCATACGAGTATCAGATTCACAGATTCATTTCTGCAAATGCTGTATTGTAATTCAACTACGAATGAGACTACGGGCTATGTCCTGATAATTATTTGAAATATGACAACCAATATAATGCAATGCTATTCTAAAATAATAATAACAATACAAATGTCTTTTAAGTTATCCTGAACACATGCCTGTTCAGGAAAGATTTTCTCAGTAAATATGCGGATTCCATCTTGGAATATAAAGAATAACAAGAGGCCCATAAATGCTGTAATGTAATGGCCAGATACAGACTGCATGACTATCAATATTCCTTTGATGAATAGAAAGTAAAAAAACCATGTGAAAATCTGATAATAAAAAAGCCACGTGGAATCTCATTTGAAATAGTAGTTTTGGGATTCATTTATTGCTTTTTCTGTCTTTTTATCTTTGCAGGATCTTGGTTTTGCTGAAGATAAATTAATTAATAAAAAAATAAATTAAAATATTAGTATTGGCCAATCGAAAAGATATAAAAAAATGGATACTTTTATACTGTATATTAGATTGAAAATGAAATGCATACAATCTAACCTTACCCAAGAAGGAGTACGTACATACATGGATGATACATATCACATGCATGAATTTCTTTTTTATAAATATTATTTTTTGCATTGGTTCTAAAGTCTTTATGCTCAAATATTTTTTATTTCGCCCCTGCAAAAAAAAGTCTAAAATTATTCTAACGTAACATCTGTACCAGTTGTGCAGCCTAATATTTTTGTGGAATATAGAACAGTATTCTTTGATGAATAGAAAGTAAAAAAGAAAAATAGACATTTATTTGAAATAGAATGTATTTGTAACATTATAAATGTCTTTACTGTCACTTTAGATCAATTCAGTACATTCTTGCTGAATAAATGTATTATTTTCTCAAAAGGAAAGAAAAAACATATGTGAATACAGATTGTTAAAAATGTAGCAAGAGAAACTAGACAGAAATGCATAAGAAGGAACCTTACCCAGGACATGTATCTGTACATGGGCATTGAGACACATACAGAAAACCCGTCATATTATGTTATGCATGCTGTATAAATACATTTATGCTGATGGACATATAAGGCCACATTCGCCCCTGCACATGCAGAGTGTCAGAACAGTTCTCTGGTAAGATGTCTACCAGGGTTCCAGTGATGAACTGCCTGGATTTGAGAACATAGTCCTGACTGCCCGAGGCACAAAGTTGTATCAGAATTTCAGCCAAGGATATGAACACACACACAGAGAAACCCACAAAAACACACTGAGAGAGCTCCCTAAAAAGCTGCAGCCTACCTGTGCTTTGCATTCTTAGAGCAGGATGTGGAAAGGGCAGCAGCAAGCACATAAATCATCAACTCAATAAACCGCCAGTACTGTCTCAGTGGAACCAGTCATTTTTCTGCATCGCACAAACACAAACATTCACACACAAACACATACAAAGTCAGCTCTGTCTCAGTGGAATTTGAATCAGAAGAGGACCCAACAGCTGATCTGAATGTAAAATTGAATTCACACACTAAAACATCAAATACTAACCTAATATGTAACATACAAGGTCTCAACTGTATATCAAATTGCCTGTTATTTAGACTAACATAAATACCCCATAGGGGACAGAGTTAAAAAATAAATAAAATAAAAAAATCCTACTTGTTTTCTCCTTAGGGGAATTTTCTCATTTATGTCTTAAAACTCTCTAAAGAAGAACATTTAGAAAAATGATTAAGACCTGCTAAACCACAACTTAAAAAGTGAATGGACATTGTAGTGCTTTGTTGGCTATTCTGATAAAAATGGCAAAAGCTCTACAATATGTTTCACCTCAACTTCCTTTTTTAATAGGAAATGCATCCAAAGAAAAGACAAAAATGTTCTCATCGTTCATTAACAAACGAACAGTATGACCTAAGAGGGAGGTTTAGCATACCATAGATCAGACGAGAGCTCATTCTAGTTTCAGACATACAGTATCTATAGTGAAATCTGGAATTACTGTATTATTTTAACATTGATTGAGTTTTATAGGGTTTGCATATGTTATGTTCATATCAGTTTTTAAACAAAACTGTTTTCTACTGTGACATAAAGGTTAAGTAGAGATAATGCATACATACAAATGAAGTGGTTTTATTCCAGATCATTTGCAGGGAACCCCACTTTCGGGGAGGTTAAAACATTAGTCCCAGGCATTTATTTTAACTGAAGTCCAATTAATAGGAGGTAATCAAGCGTTTAATTAAAAACCCAATTTTGTGCCACCTTGAATCATCTAGTGGTTGTGTTTTTTCCCTCCTCATTTTGACTGAGCACAGCAATGAGTAGCTTTCTGTCCTTCCACATAAATTATTCATTCTGACTATCTCCAGAAAGGCCTGGAGTCAAATTTGGCTTGATCTGTAGGTAATTTGTTCCAAAAACCCACTTCCTCCTTAATCCTTAATCTCTCCAAAACAACACAAAATATGTTTGTTTTCACTGTTAAATGATATTCATACATCATTAGTATGATAATACCTTCTTATTTTAAAGTAAACACTCTAATTTGAGAGTTAACGATGTACTGGTATCAAATTTGCAGCAAAACTGGGCATATTACCTGATAAATGGAGGCAGGATAGCTACTGTATTAGATTGCTGTGACTATTTTTCTGTTTTGCACAGATCCTGTAACAATGTGCTTCAGATCTGCAGAATAACAAGCAATCTGCATCTGTTTTTAAAAAAGCAGTTGTTCCACCATAAAAAAATAAAGTAATAAATAAAAAAAAAATTCTCAAAAAAAAATACCACAAAACAATAATAAAATACTTTTCTCTCACAAACACAGCTTTTCACTTCATAAGACTCTGACTGATTGAGTCGTGTGGATTACTTGTGGATTACTGTGATGTTTTTATCGGGTATCTGATCTTTCATTCTGACGGCACACATTCACTGCAAAGGTTCCCTTGGTGAGCAAGTCATGCAGTGCTGCATTTCTTCAAATCTGGTCTGATGAAGAAACTTATCTACATCTTGGATGCATTTTCAGCAAATTTTAATGTTTGGCTGAACTATTTCTTTAAGAGTGCTTTGAAATTCTTTCATAAATGTCCTTAGCTGGCCAAATATCATTAATGTGCAAGCCTAATTAAAATATCAGTGTCCCACCCGGTGATACTACAGAGTCAAACACACTGATATAACAGAATTAACCCTCTTCAGAAGAAAATCTTCTATTCATTTTTTTTTTCATTGTGAAGATATACAGTAAAGAGAAAAATAAAACATACATTGTTCTCTAAACTCACATGCTCAGCCACAAACAGAGAATCTTTGAAGATATTGCAAGAGGGTTGAGATTTCAATAATAAAAACTTCTTCAGATGAATAGTCGAGATTGACGAGGTAAAAGTATGCCGATTGCCTGAAAACATTTTCACCTTGAACCTTAGTGTTTCAACTCTTACCAACATCTCAGGTTTTGTTGATGATAGATACAAAATTGTTAATTGGAGTTAGGACTGCATGCTAACAAGAGCATATAAAGACTACAGAAATGCAAACCAATGCAGCTCTATTGCATTTAACCTTAAATAATTTCACAAATGACTATAGGGTTTAAGAACCGAGAAAATGGCTATGCTACTGTAACATACCACAAATAGTGCAAAAAAAAGGGGCTGAAATTATTTCTATTTTAATGTTCAGTGAAAGACGTATTTACCCTTCACAAAATGTTAACCACCAACCTCAGGAAGTCAAAATAAATAAGATAAATTTATTTCCAAATTTCATTTTATATGAGATTTGTAAATTTTTAGTTGTCTTTTTTCCAGGAAAAGATATTAAACAAACATCCAAATTAAAGCCCATTATTCTATAGAAAGAGTCCAAATAACATTACTTCAGTGCCACAGATTTAAAGAAGGCTACATTATTTGAGAGAACTGGGAGATAATCATGCAGCAACAGGATTCAATAATTACAAGGTTTCATTTTAAAAATGTGTTGTGGTACTCTTGTGAATGTGCAGCAGAAACTGACACAGAAGAGAAGAAATTGTTGAATAAAGTTGTTAGTTTTGTTTTCGTTGTGCACAAAAAGTATTCTTGTAGCTTCATAAAATTCAGGTTGAACCACTGATATCACATGGACTATTTTAACCAATGTCCTTACTACCTTTCTGGGCCTTGATCGTGGCAGTTGCGTTGTGGTCTTTCTCACACTTTAATAGTATTTATAATGTAGTAAAACAGGCTGTGTGACTATAAGCAATGATTCCCTCAAATATATACATTAATATGCAGGTTTGAGGGACTTTATATAAATGAAGTACATACACCTCTATCACTCACATGCCAGTGATTATCCCACCACATGCCACAGGTTGCCAAGCCCTGCTTCTGTTCTGTAAGAATACACTGAAAGAATTTAAATTGAATCAAATATCAACAAAGTTAAACCGGTCTTTCTTCTTCGTCTTACTATGAACAGTGCTGTCTGTGAGGATATGTATTCATACAGATGGATTCAGCATGGTTCATGCTTTTACTTGTTTTCTTACCTGAATGCTGCATATAAACACTTTATGATAGCAAATATGGACACACATGCACATCCACAGCATTTTAGCAGTGGAAACTAGACACCCTGAATGACACCTTACACAACCTTATACTCTCCCTTTCTGGCCTGCCATGTCCATCGTTACCCATTAGACAGCAGGGGCACTGCATGAAAGAGGGCCATACCTTCAGGTTCAGCTGAGGAACAGAAATCACATCCTTTAGTCTTGTTCCAGTGCTGAGTTGTGACAGTTTCATAAGGGTCTGTAGATAGTTCACAAACTTAGCACAGGATGTGTATGGTTGAAAGAGTGGAAGTGCAAATCCGGATGCAGGAGAGCAGGGAAGGACTCCTAAAGCTCAGAGCTAAAGCTTAAAGCCAGACTTGGACAGTCATGTGTCTGGTAAGAACAGCTTAACATTACTTCATCATTAAATGTGCCACAGACATCCACAGGCCTACATGGAATAAATTGTCACAGATCTCTGAGAATTTGAAAGCTGCCCCTACACATGCATGTTCATTTATGAAAGAGTTTGGCTAATTTGATTATGTTTGCAGGCATGAATACAAGTTAAGTAATCGCAGCTCTGTTTAACAAACTTGATCATGTTCAAATTAAAAGAATTCCCATAAAAATCTATCCTGAAAATAAAAAAATGCATGCATAAATAAATGCATTAATAATAAATGAATGTTGGTTAAAATGATCTTTTATTTAGTAAATTTTGCATTAATGCATTAATTTATTTATACTCAAATTATCATTACTTGTGCATGATAAATGCATGCAACTTTTTGTGGTAATAGCAAATACAAAAGTATAATATTCTTGACATTTTCTCTATCAACATCATAATGTGGACTTGTCATATCTATAGAGCCAATGACATTTTCTTTACCTAGATAAGGTACAAAGAGCCAATGCTGTTATTTACATTTAATGCAGAAATGGAAAATCTTATCTTTTTAATTGTAATTAGAATTCCCACCTTCTCTCTTTGCCTATTATGGCCAATTTGATTATTTTTATCTTATTTTTTTATGCAAGAAGCCAAACAATGATTCCTGAATCTATTGACTTTTATTAGTACCTCCATTTCCCACTGTGCATCTGCTCTTCAATGCACCTTCTTATAACTTATGCGTGTAGTGTTTTGTATTCAGATGAGATGTTGGTTAAATAATTTCATCTTACAGGTGTATGCTCAGTGAGGTAGGTAAGTCAAGAAATATTCCTTTTTATTATTCTCCGCACAGAGTGCCATTTGTTAGGAACCTTGGAAAGGCCCGCTTATGTTAACCAAACCAAAACACAATACGTCAGTCCTTTGGAAATATATTCATGGACAACACATGAGACCTCCCGGTATCCATATTGTAGAGCAATGTCATTCTGAGTGCCACAAACAGGGTTTTATGAATCATCTCTTTTTAGAAGATTGAATTGCTTGTCCTTGATGTGTATAATGTGTGAGGAGTATAAATTGTGTAGATTTTCTAGAAAATTTGCCTTTCAACCTAGCCTAGCCCTGACAGTTTTTTCTTCTTTACCTGTAGATATAACCCAGATAGATGTCTATTCAACTATTCATTATGTGCGCTGCGCAAATGTGATGGTTACTGTCTAGACTAAATGTGAACATGCATTTACTCATCTCACTTGCATAAAACCAGATTCAGTATTCCTCAAAATGAATAAAAACAGTCAACTGCAAACCTGCAATAATTAGATATGTTAATTATGATGCTGTCCTTCGATGATCCAATTCAACCATACTAATAAGCAAAAGTGACTTTACATAAACATAATATTTGTGCATAAGCAATTACTTTCCTTAAAAAAGGTAACTAAGTAACATATTTAGTTACTCTTTAAGGGAGTAATGCAATATTGTAGTGCATTACTTTTAAAAGTAACTTTCCCCAACACTGTCCAAAATGATACGTGCTGGAATCAAAGGATTTAGCTTGGTATCCAAATGAGACCTCTGTAATGACTTTACCTGCTCATCCTTGTGTAAACTAAAAGAAACAGCAAAAATGATCCCTACTTATGCTGACATATCCCATCATTAATTCTGGCTGTGGTTCACCTAATTAGTGTGTCAAGCGTTTCATGTGAGACGCCACTGTAGGACCATAATACACGCTTGGAATGTCAATAATCTTAAAATAATGAGGTTTTATGTTTTTCAATGCAAATAACAAATCTATATTGTGTTTAAATATGTACTGGTGAGTAAGAAGAGGATTCTTCATTCTTTTTATGCTAAGACAATGGCCCTGCTGGTAAATGGTACCCAATTAGAGAGAAGCACTGACTGTCTGAAGTGCTGCAAAATGGAAGCTTGCAGTGGTTCCAGAAAGTCTAGGAATTAAGTAAATATAAGCTCTAATAAGACCTAATATAGATATATTAAATTGGCATGTATGTTTGGAGAAGTCTAAGAGCATATAAGCACAATACCAATAAATGTTTATTTTAATAAATGTACTATACAAAGATTAAATTATTTTAAAAAATAATAATAAAGAATTATACCTCTGTTCATTTTTATTCTAAAAAAGTAGTTATGACTACCATTACAGTAAAGGTGCTACAGTCAATATGCACTTTTTTTGAAAGAAATTACTACATTAATTAAGCAAAGGATGCATTAAATTAATCAAAAGTGACAGTAAAGACATTTATACAGTTTTTTTTCTATTTAGCAAAAAAATCTGAAAGAAAATACAGTTTCTGCAAAAATATTAAACAGCACTGTTTTTTATATTTATAATAATATAAAATGTTTCTTAAGCAGCAAAACAGCATATAAGAATGATTTCTGAAGGATCATGTGACAAAGACTGAAGTAATGATGCTGAAAAATCATCTTTGCCGTAACAGAAATCAATTACATTTTTAAAATATATTAAGACAGAAAAAGAGATGTTTTAAATAGCAGTACTGTATTCTTGATCAAATAAATGCAGCCTTTGTGAACATAAAAGTAATCTTTAATCTTAAAGAAGACCATTTTCAAACAGCTATCCATCTCAGATAACAATTGCATTTGTTCTTTTGGAACAATTTTTGCCACCCAAACCCATACATGACTAATGTTCAAACCCTGCTTATGGCCATTACCAGAGCTACAGTGTTGTAAAGGGGATTTAGAGTGGATTTAGAATGCATAAGCTTAACCTCAATACCAAAACTGGCCTCACATTAGCAAGGATTGACACTAATCTAAGGGCTGTGAATTTACGCCATGGGGAACGTAATATGAACAATTTCCTCAAAATATCTTTAAACTTATCTGTTCGTGTTTTCACTCATAGATTGTCACACAAATATTTTCGCTTTTACTCAGCATATCAGCATTCTGGGGTTGAAGGAGCAACCTACAGCAAGAATATGTTGGGTCTGTGTTCGAAAATTACAAATTAGCAAGCTATCTGTAAAGCTTCCCGCTGCCTTTCTCTCTCAGGGATTCTAATCCAGTGTTTCAAATTCATAGCCATTCATAGCATTCCCCACAGAAAGAGAGCCGGATGGAGGTGTGAGAGACAGCCAGGCCCAGCAGAACAAATGAAGCTGGAGCCACAGCGAAAAACCAACAAAGGCTGTGGGGAATACACTGTGTGTGAGCACAGCAAAAAAAACCATCTCATCAGACTCCACTGCAACAGCCATGCTTGTTTATGCTCTCTGCAAGCATGTTAATTCAGAATTTATGCTATTTTTCAATATCTACTCTACTGCCATGGGACACTTAACATTTAAAAACTAATCAAGGGACCCACGTTTGCTTTGCTGTGTGATAACTTGTAATCTGACTGCACATGGAGTGAAAATAGTGATTTACAAAACATTGCCAAAAAAGAAAAACCTACCAAAAATTTCCTCAAAATACACTGAAAAAAAAGGGACATATCGGTGGTCATATAACTATCGGCTGACAAATGTAGCTTTTTATTATCTGTATCAGTCCACTTATATATTTAGTGAAGCCCATTAAATTATAGTCAAGTCACTTTACAGTATTATTATAGAAAAATGATCATGCATGGGACACATTATTTATATTTGGCCTACCAGTTGTTAAATATATTGGCTTTTTCACAGTATGAAAAAAAATGTTTTTGGATAAGAAAAATTGTTGTAGCAGTTTAACATTTAATAATCAGTCTAACGAAATATAAATTGATGTCTTTATAACAGCCAATATCAGCTTCAAAATGGGAATGATTGTCAGTTATTGATATTGTCCAAAATGTTTAAACAATTGCTAATTTAAATGCAAAAATTCTCAAACTTATATATTAATGCAGCTTTGTCTTAATTTTTGAAAATCTCTAAGATAAATTTGGTTGAGAAACAAAAGTATACAGTTATTATAAGTTTTGTTTTTCATGTAATATAACTTGAATTACATCTATATTTCTATTCTGTTGTCAAATTAGTTATAGGCATGAACACTGAATTTTGAATTACGCCAAAAACAAGAAAAAAAATTAAAATGCACAAAGTTAATAATAATATTACTGGAAAACAATTAAAGTAAAAAACTGACTTTTTTGCAGTGCATGTACATTTACTGAAAAATTTCCATTGTAGCCCTAGAAAAAGGGGGAAAAAGATTCATTGGAAAATATAGCAAACAGTCAGTCAGTCTTAAATGGATAGTTCACCAAGAATATACTATCATATATGTCTATTGCAAACCTGCATGATATTTATTTATTTATTTATTTATTTATTTATTATTATTTTTATTTTTTTGAAGAACACAGATATTAAAGATATTTTGCTTTGGGCTCCACTGACTTTCAGTGTATGGGAATCAACATCGCGTTACTTGAGTGCAGGCAGCTGTCATTCTCAGCGTTTATCCTCCAGTTATTTCTTCAATTCTAGTGCATCATGTTGTCATCAACTCAGCTGCCTACAGCAGTTAACTGATGGTTCCACACACAAACTGTTCAGACAGAAGGGCTGCATTTGCATTAGGGCCAGACTGAAATTGGGAACAAAACTAAATGGAAGCTTGTGAGACTCAGGATGGTTAAACAAGGTGATGAAAGACCTATTAGTGTTTTCATTTTCTGGTTTAAATCGCAGCCTGGAAATCGATATGTGCCACACGGGATGTATTAACTTTAAACAGATACAATTGGTAATGTTACTATCACAATTTTCAAGACATTATCTAGTCCATAATAACACCCACGAGCTGCTGAAAAGGCACAGTTCAGCCAAGGTCCTGATTTTAAATGGAAAGCAGCTCAGGGACCTCATTTATAACCTTTGCGTACGCACAAAACATGCCCTGAAAGAGGCATACACCACTTCCTACGCAAAATATGGGATTTATAAAAACAAAGAAAATTTGCACACCTGCACGCAAACTCTGACCCATGCGTACACACACTTTTACTACAGTGAGCAAAACAATGAAGTATTTTAAACTCTATTTTCATTTTGATATAAACAATTAGATTAAAAATGACACTCATTAATGGAGATGAGCACTGAGATTACGTAAAGTCATTATGCAGAAGATGATATTTATAGTAGATGCACTATATTTTTGATGACTATTCCTGTGGCATGCTTTGTTTTAATGACAGGGAGGAGTGCTAGGCGCACAATAATTCCTCTTTAAACTAAACTGCAGATCTCAAGTTATGAAAAAATATTTTTAGTGAGAACAAGGAAATGATGCGCACTTCAATATTATGGGAGACACTGCTGGATTCAGTGGATGAACGCTCACTCGGCCGGTTTGAATAGGTCCAATGACAATACTGTAAAACTACCGCTACACAGAGATGTTGATGTGTGCAGGCAGACTCCTTCTGTGATAGTCACATATTTGAAGGATAGAATTTAAAGGAAACAGTAAGATTTGCACGTTTAATTTTTGACAAATTTTGTCAGTGATGTGCTGAGTCAGACAACTGCATTTTCTATTGCAAAATATATGTAGGCCAAACTAGCCTATATAAATACCCTAAAACATATGTGTACATTATCAGCAAAACGGCATACATTTGATTTATTTAAAACAATTAAAATAGCCTACTATTTGTTCAGTGTAAAAGAATGAATAAACTCTTTTCTAAAAAGTTTCTCTAAGAAGAATTTTATACTATTTAGTTTTTAGGGATTTTTTGATATATTTATTCTAAAACACAACAAGGATACTGGATGATTTTTATAAATGTAAATTGTATGGCAGAAATGGCATTTATAGTCCGTATATCCTTAATGCCTTAATGGTGGAAATGCACGTACGCACAATCTTTCTCTCACTTTTTTTTTGCACAGGTTCTGGCGTACGAATGGTTTTATAAATCTGAAAACTTTTGTGCGTAAGCAGAATCTAGCTTTTGTGCGTACGTACACTTTTAGGATGAAGTCTACGTAAAGTTTTATAAATGAAGCCCCAGATCTGTTTCAGTTCTTTACACTGCATGCCTGAAAACTGTCAAATAAAGAGAGACAGCTAAAGCAAACTGACTGCCCGTCTTGCATAGAATGACTAAGCCAGCATTCTGCAGAAATGCACGCTACTATTGTCATCTGCCACATGTGCATATTTATGCAAGGCAAATAGTACTCAACAGCTTTATATAAACCACATATACAGAATACCATATTTTTAGAATCTAGGAAAACTACAGCAGTGGATCTCAAACTGCCATAAATACTTAGCGGATTGTGGTACACAGCACAACTCTGGAAGCGTACACATTACCGTTCAAAACTTTGGGGTCAGTAAGATTTCTTTAATGTTTTGAAAGAAGAATCTTGTGCTCACAAAGACTGCATTTATTTGATCAAAATACAGTAAAAATACAGTAAAACAGTTAAATAATTTTGTAATGTAAAATAACTTGATTCTATTTTAATATATTTTAATATATAATTTATTCATGTGATGACAAAGCTACATTTTCAGCTTCGTTACTCCAGTCTTCAGTCTTACATGATCTTTCAGAAATCAGAAATCAGATTTGCTGTTCAGTATACTGCAGCAAAAAAAAGAAAAAAAGTGTTCTTACTTAGTGTTTTTAGTTTGTTTTTGAATACAGATATTTTAAAATTCAATAAAAACTATATTTTATATCATATTTATTTATTTTGTTTCTAGTTTTAATATAAACACATCTCAATTTTATAATAATACTTTTTTATTTTCAAAATAAACATTTATTTTGCATCTCAAGTATGCTGACTTCAGAATTGTTAAATATTCATAATGAAAGCAACAAATACAAATAAAGAAACAATATTTTTCGCAATGAAATTTTTAATTATTATTATTTTGACCATTGTGCTGCTAAATATTTTTGTGGAAACAAATGAAAAGGTTTTTTTTTTTTTTTTTTGTCAGGATTGTTTCAATACAAAGAAAACAGCATTTATTTCAAATTGATTTTATTATTATTATTATTATTATTATTATTATTATTATTATTATTATTATTATTATTATTCAGGTTTTATTTTGAAAATATTGAAATAATTGAAAATATTTAAAAACCTTTTAACCTGATTAAAATTTGAATATTTCTTTATGCAACTCTAAGACTTACAGTATACATCAGCAGTCAAAATATATTGATCAAAATCTCGACCTGAAAACCACTGGACTAGACAACATAAATGCAATTAAAATGCAATAAATGCAACTAAAAATTAACCCAGAAATAAATAAATGCACACTAGGATAATTTCACTCTTCTTTTTGAAGGAAACCTCAGTTTCTCAGCACAATGTTCTGAACTTGGTAGCATTACTGGATTATGGATGAGCATTTTGGGATAATCATTCCTGCTCACATTAGTAATATATCACCATTATTATTAAATGTTCCTTTATACAACCTTTGGAGACCACAACTTTATACATAAATTCATAGTAAAAAGTGCAGCATGAATACGTCTCAAATAACTCACACAAATCTCACAGTGCACTTCTGTGTTAATCAGATTTAGATCTAGGAGCACTTGCTTTAAATGCACTTGACGCATAAGATGTAACAAGATGTAGACTTGTGCTGCACTGATCATTAAGTAGATGCTATTGGAGATTAGTAAAGGTGCTACGCTAGTCAAAAGGAACAAATCAATCACATGATTTATGACGCCTCGACCGGCAGCACTCAGACGGACTCCTGAGAGATGGTTAGACTGCAGATTCCGCTTATTGGCAGTCCAGAGCCTGAGCCTAATCTGATGCTATCTGCCAAAACTTTGCTTAAAGGCGTACAATATAAGAGCATCAGCATCTGTCAGATCAATTTACTGGTTCAATGAGTAGGTTACTACAAACACTTACAGGCAGAAAATATGGCAGTGCTGGACCAATGCAGCCTCCAAGCATAAATAATACAAGGGGAGAGAGGAGAGAACGCTATTGACAAGATTTAAATCAAACCACTGAAGCCAAAATAATAAGCTGCTTTATCTCAAACTGAAACTGTCCATAGAGCACACACACACACACACACTTCTTCAGGTTAAACACTTGGACTGTCAATTTCACTCTGCTTTAGTTCAATGTACATTCATGTTTTATGAATTTGGAAAATATTATTATTATTATTATTATTATTATTATTATTATTATTATTATTATTATTGTGAGGGCCAAAATTTCTGACACTTAAAAAAAAGAATAAACATATCTGACCAAAACAAACAATTAGCAAATCAAACAATATTACAGTAAATACAATATGCAAATGAAAGACACCATTTAACACAGCACAGTGCTAAGAAAAAAAGTGCCACAAAGGAATCCTGAAAGCTAAATGTATTACAGTTTCCATAATATTAAGGAAATCAAACGTTTTTAACTGTTATAAGAAGAAGAAATGTTTGCTGAGCATCAAATCAGAATATTAGAATGATTTCTAAAGGATCATGTGACACTGAAGATTGGACTGATGATGATGAAAATTCAGCTTTGCCTTCACATGAATATTTTTTTTTTATTTTGAAACATCTTAAAATAAGAAACAAAACAGTTATTTTAAATTGTAATAATATATTCATATAATATAGTACTGTTCCTACTGTATTTTTGATTAATAAATGCAGCCTTGGTGAGCATTTAAAAAAATTAATAGCTTACTGACCCCAAACTTTCAAATGGTAATGTATACTTAAACTGTTATAATAAAATCATAATGCAACACTCAAACTTTTTTTCACAATATAACTGGGCCACTTAAATAAATTGCATAAATGGAACTGAATTGTGTGCCAGCCATTTACATTTGTAAAACAGAAGTTTACTTAATCCATTTATTACACAAACTATATAAATAATACACTGGGCAAGGGACTTCCACTTCCCTGAATACGTTGCATGGGACTTGATGGGGAAAGAAAAAGATTTTATGTTTTACAGCAAGCAACACTTGTTTTTGTTTAATGCTGTACTATGTTTTCCCCGTTATCTTGTCATGTTGTTACCATAGATCTTAGTCAAAGCAGTGGCATATTTAATTTTTGATAGAAATGAAAACGAAGCTGTGAGGGATAGAAGTACATGTAATCAATGGATTCTGTAATACATGTAATCATTCTGTTGTTTGACAACATACCAACTGAAAAGTCTTTCGAAACAAAAAATAATTCCCATTTCAGTAGACAAAAACTCCATAAAACAGTTTTGAAAATGGTAAGTTGTGAAAATCACATGATCTAGGCCCTTTATACAGTGTGGGCAATTGTAAAGACTGTAAGTCTAACCTTCACCGTCTCATCTTCATCTGTGTTAAAATCAATGGCATCTAACCTCACTAAGGTCTACTGTACTTAGGAGTGGAACCACAATCCACAACTCAATCAAGGGTGAATGTAACCCCAAATAAATGACTAGTCAGATCAGTCATTATGTGATCGACCCCTTTGACATTTTGTATCGACAAAAAAACCTCTCGCTGCTTCACCCATTCCATCAAGCAAGACTTATTTCAATCATTACATTTCAGTGTTTTTCTTTTTACAGGTGAGAAATAATGATTTTAGGTTCTATATGCGGTCTGTGTGGTCTCTCACAGTCAACCAAAGCCCATCATGCCACTCGTTTTTTTAGCACCATTCACCCACTCAAGCTTCATTCTGTCCTTCTTCCTTCTTCTAGGCTTCCTTCCTTGGGTTTTCTTTCTTTTTCTATTATACTTCTGTCACTCTCTTTTCTTCCCTTTCTCAAATCCCTTGATGTCCATTTAACACCTGTCCTTCCCGCTGCTCCAATTCTCCTGTGTTTATTATGTTGTGCTGCATACACACTATACCAGTGGTGGCCTCTCACTCTTTCACCCCCCACCCACTCACACACACATAGACACTGGCAGGTAGTGCCATGCCTTTTCATTTCCACAAGCAGGTGATTAGATTTATTGTAGTCCTCGGGGACTTGTCCACTGTATTGCTGACTGTAATTCAATCAAACTCAGTTGGAGCCACCTCGATTGTGAAACTGCAGTGCTCCGCAGCGCAGCCTGAGGCTGAAATCAGCAGCGTTTCACCAGAACAAGCAGAAGTGTTTGCAGTCGGTCTGATTCAAATAAGGCTGTTGGATGCAAGCAGAAATAGATTTCTCAAGAGAAATGGAAGCTCTTCTGAAACATAAGGGGTTATGCTTAACATAAGCATATTTGAAGCAAATGACAGGGAATAAGCACTAGAAGTAATCACATAAAATATTATACATAATATGTATGCTACATATATGCAATCATGAAAAGCAATCATGCATTATAGGCTGGTCATGGAGAACAACAGCTCCTGAGGAGGCATCCGCTGTAGTTTAAAAGCTTGAAAACTAAAGCTGTTAATTGGTCATTATGTATGATTCATATATGTAAATAAATACTCAGCTAACAGAGAACTTTGGGTAATGTTGTGGCAAGGTTCACTCAAAGTCAAGAACAAATGTTCTTCTAGTGATGTTAAAATATAATGTTAGTTAAAGTTATCTGGTTTTTAATAACGTTATCCAAACATTAGCAAAAAAAAAAACATTATTTATACATTGTTCATGGAACGATTTTCTGAAAATTTTTAGTTGGATGTTTTTTTAAATGTTACTATACAGTCCTTACTACTAGTTTCAGATAGTTCAGAGACCATTCAACAGTAACGTTCCCATAATCTCTATAAAAGGATAAAACAACATTCCTGTAATATTTTCTCTAACATTATCAAACATTAGCAAATTTTTGATTAGCTGAGTAAAGGAAAGGTCAAGCTACCAATATTTGCAATAGAAGTAACCAAAAACAGTTTGCAAGCAAAAAGGGAACATGATAGCATCGATAATAAAACATGAATCAACATAGTTAGCACAGCATCACTTTTGCTGTGCAGTGACTAGATTCACAAAACAATGTTTATATTGGAAACAAAGCCAATCTCCAAACATTGGTCTGTTTGCCTATGAATAGCCTTGCCAAGTTATAGTTTTCACTGTTATCTGATATAAAAAGCAAATGTTATGTTGCTAATCATTTGTAACATTATTTTAAAACAACTGAAACTAAAGTGGAATATAAGTACAGTAAGCCACTTGCCTGCTTATAAACCTTGTTTTCAGACAACATTTCTTTTGATTTTAGAAGAGTTTTGATGTTGTTAGTGACACTCGCATTCATAAAACAATCATCTGTGCACTTCAAGCCATCAGATTCATTCTCACAGAACAGCGGAGCTAAAGCACAACTCACGTAACAAAACAATCTTCCTCTGCAAACAACTTGTAGATTTATTCTTCAATCACTAGAGGGCTAGAAGTTACATAGTTAATTAAATCAAATTAAATTATGCATTTTTTAAATAAAAAAAATGCATAATTAATTAATTATCTTTTTAAAACACACAATTTAGCAAGGTGAAAATAAAATTATTTTGCTTTAAATAGTTTATAAGGTGCTTAGTGAGACTAAATCATGCAAGCGTTCAGAGCACTGAGACCAAAAATACAGATAAATAGTACAATTTGTGCTAAAAGTGCCAACAGCAACTTAGCTCAGTTTAGCTCATCGAGTTCCCCCTCTGCATATAATGTCCCCGGTGGGAGTCTCTTTCACAGATAAACATGCACTGTTCCCTCTCTTACCACAAGCTCATTTCATTCAGCCAGATAAGTTTGCTTCTATTAAATGCAAACCACAATGGCATGCTTGCGGGGAAGGACATGGGTTTGCCAATAATGAATAAAACCTTTGTAGAGTGCTCAGGGGGCCTGTAATAGTGTGAGAGAGTTACAATTACAGTTAGAGTTATGTGGAATAACACATTATGCAGAACAGGATACAATCAAAATAGCATAAAAATGTAATATGCATATGAGATACCAAGTACATTACATGCAATATCACCCCATGCTAGTGTAAACAGTAATAGACACTGAGTGACAGTCAGCTTATCAAAATTAGAGTAACTGATTGCTTTTTCATAATGTTTTCAGTCAGGAAATCAAAATTGACCCTATTTGCTTTCTGAGTACACATTCATTATGAATGATTCATTGGTGCATATATTCTTTATAATCTTTAATCAAAATGTAATAACTTTCTCTTTGGAAAGAGTTATTCATATTCAGGTCTTGTTCCATTCTAGCTGTAAAACCTACAAAAAAAAAAAAACTATCCTCAAAGCCATTGTACCTAATTTACCCCTAAAGGTGCCTACAGAGAACAACTAAAACCCCTAAAGGAAGAGTTCATGCAAAAATGAAAATTTGCCAAAAAATGTACTAATCCTCAGGGTCTTCCAAAAGTTGAGTTTGTTTCTTCATCAGAAAAGATTTGGAAATTTGGAAATTTTACATTACATAATTTGCTCATCAATGGATCCTCTGTAGTGAATGGGTGCTGTAAGAATGAGAGTCCAAACAGCTGATAAAAACATCACAATAACCCACAAAGTAATCCACATGACTCCAGTACATCAATTAACCTTATGAAGTCAATTAACCTTATGAAGTCAATTAACCTTATGAAGTCAATTAATCTTATGAAGTCAAAGGCTGTGTGTTTGTAATTAAACCAGTTTCATAATTAAGGTGTTTTAATTTTAAACCATAGCTTATGACCAAAATATCAGTATATTTGATAATAACGCTTCCTCCAGTTGTCGTCTCACATCAAAAGAAATGTTTTAGACACTTATAAATGATGCTTGATCATTGCATATTTCTCTCCTGACTGAGAAATCAGTTTGACTTTTTTACTGGATAAAGCAATATTATGGATAGAGGACTCTTATTTTAGCCAGAAGCAACAGTTTGAAGTTAAAAACATCTTAATGATTCACGCAGCCTTTCACTACACAAGATGTTAATTGATGGACTGGTGTCGAGTGGACTACTTGTGGATTATTGTAATATTTTTATCAGCTGTCTGTATTCTTATAATGAGTCTACTGTATACTTTGTAGGGGTCTACAAAAAAAAGAAAAAAAAATGTTAGGCTGTTCACAGTCAAAATTAACCAGCCATATAGGAAATGAACTGAAGAAAAATGATGTTTAATAAAATCTATATATCTGCTGTAATTTTGAACAAACACACTCAGAAATGAAGGGTTGATACTATAAAACATTCAGAGTCATACCCATCTACTGTTACACAGATAGACGAGATGTTAAGAATGGGAGTCTATGACTGTAAGAATGTTTGCACAAATTATGGCTCAAATGTCCAAACTTTGACAAATAATAGTTGGATGATGTCTAAATAAATACTGAAATGTTTATTTTCTAAGCATAAAATCAAGAATTCTTGCATAGAACATTTCAACACATCTATTGGCCATCATTGTCATAACATGATTTTGACTTGACAAAAGGTCATTTTAGTTTTCTGTTTACACCATATGGCTGCAATCTGGCCCAAATAGTTAATAAAATCTCACATTTTCCTTATATTCTACCACATAGATGTGTAGATTTTTACTGTGGTGAAGTTCCAAATGTCTGTGTATTTGCTAATGCAAACTATGGTAAGAAATTTGCACATAATTGGGGTATAAATGACAAAATTCCAAAAGAACTATATCATTATATTGTCACTGCATGGTTGTGAACAGCCAAGGTGGGTTAAGAACTGTCCCCCCACCCCCCATGTCATCCATTAAAAAGTCATTAAGGTCTAAAATAACATTGCACCCACTGCATTGCAAAAAGATGTACCTTTGAGTTTTTTATTTTATTTTTTTCGGACAGTACAATTAATTCCTAATCTTACAAAGACTTACAGTATGACAAATAGTCAATTCACATTGACTACAAAGGTAAGTAGTTTTTTTTTTCCTTGCACTCAAAAAGTATTCTAATAGCTTCATAAAATTACGGTTGAACCACTGATGTCACATGGACTATTTTAACCATGTCCTTACTACCTTTCTGGGAATTGAATGTGGTAGCTCCCTTGCTGTCTATGCAGTGTCAGAAAGCTCTCGGATTTCAACAAAATTATCTTAATTTTTATTCTGAAGATGAATCAAGGTTTTATAGGTTTGGAACGACATGAGGATGAGTAATTAATGACAATTTTTGGGTGAACTACCCCTTTAAGTGTTCTGTAGCAGCTAGCCTCAAGTGTTCTTTCTCACTCGTGTTAGAAGATAACAGCAAAAAGCGCCAGTAAGAGTGTTTTCTGCGATAGTGCTTCACAATTGTTTGTCAAAATCACACACATTCTCAAACAGCACCTAAAGCGGAGCTGTCACAACACCTTTTTCAGTGTGGTCTTGAGATCAGCAGACCAAGGAATCTAAAGCAGCTACCCATTTCCACCTTTACATCATCAGCACTGCTATGTGAGCCTCGTTTTGTCTCTGTAAGCGCTTTTTTTTTTTTTTTTCAAGCCAGAAAGCATTCAGTTTCTCTTGCTGACATTCAGGGCCAAGGTGCTGATTGTGTGTCTGTGGCTTGTCTAATCTTCAAATTGTATGTGCTTTTATTACTATTACTGATTGCTGTGATGTCTTCAGTGAAGATGACTTGGGTGTGCTGTTTAGGCAGTCTGAATGAGAATCTGTCCGACTGGAAATCTGGTTTACAGCATAATAGGTGCTTTTTAGCAGGTTTGAGATCTTTTGACTAACATGGACACAGTTTAAACATGAATCCAAAATGTGGCCATACAGGTTTAAATGCAAAGTGAAGTTCTTTATCTGTGAGCATATATGACTTTAATGGCACCTGTTGCAGCAGATTTCTTCATAATTGCAATGCATTCGGTGACTCCTTTCGTGGGAAGTAAAGGGTTTTAGATGCCATCATCTAATTACTAGCTGCATCTGAAGTTCACCCGTCTTTATCCTTCAGTAAAGCTACTTTTAACACAACCCAAGTAAACGGCAGGTTGCCTTTTAATGGCCTCTCCATTTAAAAATATACATTTAAAACATATTGTTGACTTTGCTGAAGTCTTGCCAGAAAAAAAAAGATCAACAGTGCCTCTTAGTGGACATTTAGAATATTTCAGCAGGCTACTGGGTTAACCCATATTTTATAAATATGCTGTGAAATCCATACCTGAAACTCCAGTTTGCCCCACCAATCATTTTTTAAATGATATTTTGTACACACTGGCAGTGAAACTATTGCCTTTCTAGTATGTAATGACAGTAACTCAGAATATCTATCAATTTTCTTGACATCACAATAGGAGTCTTCACTGACTAATAATCAATCAACTATTAACTTACGAAAATGAAATTGTTTCTGAATTACAAGGGGGGGGGGGGGGGTGACAGTGTTATTGCAGTGCATTGTTGATATATTGTATCACAAACATATCACATTGCTATTTTTCAGACCAGGGATTTTCAAAGTGGGTCCAGGGATCCCTGTGAAGCCACAAGGTGGTGCTAGGGGGTCTGTGAAAGATGTACGAAATATATTCTATATCATATATCAGTAATATTTAAACATGCATATCGTTCTGTGAAAAATATATACTGTATTTATTTCCCATTTTTCAACTACTCATTTTTTGTTTGTTTGTTTTTTGTTTTTTTGCAAAGAATCATTTGTGTTGTCTCTTTCTAGGGAGTTTTTCTACATTGAGGGGCATTAAATGGTTTGAAAACCCTTGGTTCAGACAACTGTAGTGATAACGAAGAAAAAAAAAAAATATTTCAAAGAAGAGCTCAGTTACTTCCTGAGAGTTAATTAGTCATCATGCTGTGACAGAAGCAGGAATTGCAGCACTAAACAGGAAATGCAAACCATCTGTCATGAACGACTGATTGACGGTTTTGAACACACAGTAGAATGATGTGTTGAAGACATCTGATTATCTATATACAGTACTTCACTGATTGATACCTGATTTGGTTGTTTGTAATACTACTTAAGATGACCATGACTGCATTTTCTGCCTATTTTGTTTCATTAATATCATATTGTCTGCAAGATTAAGATTTGAAGTAGAGAACATTTCACAAGGGGCATCTGGCAATTAACAATAAAACATACATTTTCTGTATGCTCACATAATAAAAACTAAATTATGTTATAATGTCAAACATTAAGACATTTAGATAAATTA
Source organism: Cyprinus carpio (assembly GCF_018340385.1). NCBI lineage: Eukaryota > Metazoa > Chordata > Actinopteri > Cypriniformes > Cyprinidae > Cyprinus > Cyprinus carpio. Next base: position 18,876,359 of record NC_056604.1, read on the forward strand.
AGATTATATGAATGTTGCTGCAGCAGTTAGCCAGTGCTGTTGACACAGTGTGACCACAAGGGGTCAAGGTTTCATCATAATTCACCACTTCTTTGCTAATAAATGAAATTGATTATAATATATTCAAATCTGTTTCTTTAAAGTAACTGAAAGCGCTTAACTGTGATTCAATTTTTGATAATGTAGATACAAGTAGACCTGCAACACTGGAGGTCTTTAGTTTTTAGACACACATAATGTGAATATGGAGTGCAGTAATTAGAATCTCACCAATATGCTGACAGGGACGGCTTCCTGAGCTGACTCTCTGCCCGCTGTCTGATCCCTTCACAGGGGAACTCAATACCACATGTGTCCTGAGGGGAGAGAAAGAGAGAGGGAATCAATAGAGAATCCAGATCATGTCCCTAATGCCTGCCGCAAGCCAAAACCAGAGTCCACAGAGTTCAGTGGGGAATCTTTGCCCATCCTGATGGTTTATCTGCATCTGTACAGGCAAGCACACGCAGTGTCAGCTCACACACATAAACACACTGAATAAAAAAAGAGACTTTCCATCTTGGCAAGACAACAGTGAAATTCTTATGAAATAATCAGCATCTGAGAGGAGGGCAGGTTCTCTTATTACCTCACCTTCTCTTAATACATACTAATAATAAAAGAATCAACAACCCTTTCGTGACATAATTATTTCATAAATTATTTCTAATGCCACTTTTTCCATCATCCACGCTCACAACTCAAACCATTTCAAATTCAAGTCACCATATATGGGCACTAAGTTCTGCATCCAGGTTTTTTGAGCTAATCACAAGAGAATAATTCATGTGAATCACTTTAGAGCCACAGGTGCTGACTGGCTGATGGCTCCACAACTACGCCAAGAGAAAAAGAAAAAGTTCAAACCACTGTTCTCTACTGTTTGGGGTTTTTGAAGTCTCTTATACTCAGCAAGACTGCATTTATTTGATTTTATATATATATATATATATATATATAATTACACATATACAGGTCCTTCTCAAAAAATTAGCATATTGTGAAAAAGTGCATTATTTTCCATAATGTAATGATAAAAATTAAACTTTCATATATTTTAGATTCATTGCACACCAACTGAAATATTTCAGGTCTTTTATTGTTTTAATACTGATGATTTTGGCATTCAGCTCATGAAAACCCAAAATTCCTATCTCAAAAAATTAGCATATTTCATCCGACCAATAAAAGAAAAGTGTTTTTAAATACAAAAAAAGTCACCTTCAAATAATTATGTTCAGGTTGTGCACTCAATACTTGGTCGGGAATCCTTTTGCAGAAATGACTGCTTCAATGCGGCGTGGCATGGAGGCAATCAGCCTGTGGCACTGCTGAGGTGTTATGGAGGCCCAGGATGCTTTCGATAGCGGCCTTCAGCTCATCTAGAGTGTTTGGGTCTTGTGCTTCTCTCAACTTTCTCTTTCACAATATCCCACAGATTCTCTATGGGGTTCAGGTCAGGAGAAGTTGGCAGGCCAATTGAGCACAGTAATACCATGGTCAGTAAAACCATTTACCAGTGGTTTTGGCACTGTGAGCAGGTGCCAGGGCGGGCTGAAAAACGAAATCCTTCATCTCCATAAAGCTTTTCAGCAGATGGAAGCATGAAGTGCTCCAAAATCTCCTGATAGCTAGCTGCATTGACCCTGCCCTTGATAAAACACAGTGGACCAACACCCAGCAGCTGACATGGCACCCCAGACCATCACTGACTGTGGGTACTTGACACTGGACTTCAGGCATTTTGGCATTTCCTTCTCCCCCAGTCTTCCTCCAGACTCTGGCACCTTGATTTCCGAATGACATGCAAAATTTGCTTTCCTTCCGAAAAAAGTACTTTTGACCACTGAGCAACAGTCCAGTGCTGCTTCTCTGTAGCCCAGGTCAGGCGCTTCTGCCGCTGTTTCTGGTTCAAAAGCACACGCCTGTGCACGGTAGCTCTGGATGTTTCTACTCCAGACTCAGTCCACTGCTTCCGCAGTCCCCCCAAGGTCTGGAATCGGTCCTTCTCCACAATCTTCCTCAGGGTCCGGTCACCCTCTTCCTCGTTGTGCAGCGTTTTTTTTGCCACACTTTTTCCTTCCCACAGACTTCCCACTGAGGTGCCTTGATACAGCACTCTGGGAACAGCCTATTGATTCAGAAATTTCTTTCTGTTTCTTACCCTCTCGCTTGAGGGTGTCAATGATGGCCTTCTGGACAGCAGTCAGGTCGGCAGTCCCTTACCCATGATTGCGGTTTTTTGAGTAATGAACCAGGCTGGGAGTTTTTTAAAGCATCAGGAATCTTTTGCAGGTGTTTAGAGTTAATTAGTTTGATTCAGATGATTAGGTTAATAGCTCGTTTAGAGAACCTTTTCATGATATGCTAATTTTTTGAGATAGGAATTTTTTGGGTTTTCATGAGCTGTATGCCAAAATCATCAGTATTAAAACAATAAAAGACCTGAAATATTTCAGTTGGTGTGCAATGAATCTAAAATATATGAAAGTTAAGAGAAGTAATATTATGAAAAATTCGAAGAAAAAAAAATTCTATTTGAATCCATTTAAAAATGTTATTTATTCCCATGATGCAAAGCTGAATTTTTAACATTATTACTCCAGTAACACTCTTCAGTGTCACATGATTCTTCAGAAATCATTCTTATATGCTGATTTGCTGCTCAAGAAACATTTATTATTATTATCAGTGTTAAAAATAGCTGTGCTGCTTAATATTGTTGTACAAACAATTATTTATTCATTAATCATTCATGAAAGATTTAAAAAAAAACAGCATTTATTTGAAATGTAAATCTTAATAGCATTATAAATGTCTTTACTGTCACTTTTTATTAGTTTAAATATGTCTGTGCTGAATAAACATTATTTTCTGAAAAATTAAATTTAAAAAATAGTTTATTTTGACAATTGCCATCAGTAGAGAAAAAAAATAATATATATTGTAATTTTATATTGTGTTTTGGATGATAATGTGCATCCAAAACCAAAAAAAAATAAAAAAATAAATAAATAAAAATAAAATAAAAACTTGCTCCTTTCAAACGTACATTGCCTCAAAACTTTACCACATCTTTCTGACATCAGCTCAGAATTTCTATTGGTATCTCTGATACATGATCACAGTTGATTTTCTCAGCTAGCAGTGCATCAGCTGTGTATTAACCTCAGCAGAGGGACATGAAATGAATTTGGCAGTGCTAAAGGTCTTTGAATCTGTGGCAGGGAGCGTCACACTGGCTCTAGATCAGCAGTTATTTGACCTGACGTGGCCTTCAGCTCAGTGTGCTTCCCCTGGGGTTGTTCAGCAGGAGGATGTGGTCAGGAGCATGGATGTGTTTGTAGAGTATTGAGTAGAGGTGAGCAGGGGTCACTTCCCTCTCTCCCCCAACACTGTGAACTGCATTAAGGGGAGAACAGATGGGAATGAGGTGAGCCAGTGTGTGTCACTGCCAAACAGCTAATAAAGGAGCCTGTAAATAACAAAAAGAAAAAAGAGGGGTGTGAAAGTCACATGTACTTCTTGAAGGTTGAACACGTCTTGATTAGGTCATCTTGTCTAAAGGTTTTAAAATGATCAGTTTCAAGGTATAACCTTGTACATGCACACAAATACAAATATGGACACACAAGCAGGTAATGTTGGGCCTTAGTACCAGGCCACTCGCTGCAAGCTGCCCACTGATCGATTACATTATCTTAACATTATATAGCCATAAAAAAATGTATTGTAAAACATAAACATACTGTAAAATGTCATGTAAAAATTCTCTTGTCTGCCACTGTCATTTTTACAGAAAAACACTGTAAAAATGCTACAATAAAAACCTTATAGTAACAGTAAAAAAAAAAAAACAACTACATTATATGTAATTTTAATTGAAAAATAGCATCAGTTTTTTGTTTTTACAAGTTAAAAATATAATTAAAAATTAAAAATATAATGTATACATAATTGAGGATAATCTCATAATTCCCTACATATCACATTGGATTATATTTTATATAAATTCATCTCATATTTGTTATCAGTAATGTATGTTAGTGTTGTGTTACATTATCTTTTGTTAGTAAATGCGTATTGCATTAATGAGAAATTTTTCTACTAAAAAGTTATTTGAATCAGCAGCTGAAATGGTTTCGGAAAATTCTGATATTAGATTAGGTAAGGTTTTTTTTACCATACCAATGTCAATGCCTATGGTAAAACCCTAAAATATAAAATTACTTAAAAACTAAAATGTTAACAATTTAAATAAAATTTTAACTGTAAAAAATATATATATATATATATCACTATTGAGTATTTAACTGTCACTATTGAATATTTAACTGTACATACTAATTTACCCTATTTTGACATTTAGATTGCCTTTGCTGTCATCTAACACCCAAAGTAACGTTTATTAATATCTTGCGCAAATCTTAAAGTGAATATCCATATTTCATAATGTACAATATGTTATAAAATAAGTGCCTAAAATGACTTATGGATTCTATCCTTTTGTTTTTGTTTTTTAATTTAAAATTAAAATTGTGTTGAATTTTAATTATCGTTTTGTCGCATCAGCCAGAAATTTTTATATTGGTGCATCCCAAGTCTTCTCCTAAAAATAAAGGTTCCAAAAGGGGGTTTTCACAGCAATGCCTAAGAAGAATCTTCTACTATAAATAACCTTTTGTCGACAGATTCCATGTTAAATGTTCTTCATGGAACCACAGATGCCAATAAAGAACCCAGAGAAGATTCTCCGAGGCCAGGTTACAATACATCCCTTAAAGGGGTGCTATTATTCTTTTTCACTTTTTCAACTTTAGTTAGTCTGTAATGTTGCTGTTTGAGCAAAAAAAAGATCTGCAAAAAAACAAATCCAAAAATACAATTCAAAACTAAAAAAATTATTTAACAAAAATCACTTTTAAAAAACTACAACGAACAACTCGTATGGACTACAACACATATTTTCTGGGATTTGTGACATCACAAAGATCGACGAATGGGACGAGACCTGGTTGAGCTGCACTACAGAAGGCAAAGAGTGTTATCACTATGTCGGAGACACGCTAGCTTTCCCAAGGCAGACGAGCTTAGAGTGGTTACAATCATCCGGGTTTAAATCGCGCTCAAATTGATTTGATTTTGACACAATATTTACACTGAAGCTCACAGCAGGCGGCTATGGTAAGGGGCATGACATTTCCCAACCAGGCGCCAAGTGCTGTCACTGGCCCAGCTAACCAATCATAACACACACTGGCCCAGATAACCAATCACAACACACACTGGCCCAGCTAACCAACCACAACACACACTGGCCCAGCTAACCAACCACAACACACACTGGCCCAGCTAACCAACCACAACACAGACTGGCCCAGCTAACCAATCACAGCGCATTTCGTATTTCTGAAGGCGGGCCTTCATTTGATGCAGGAACTATTCCAGCTGTTCATCCCAGACTGGGGAGAGAGGTATTGTAATAATGTAAAATACGTGAAAAATATATGTTTTTCGGACAACTTAGTATGAGAGCCTGTTCTAGTACACCCCCAAAACAAAATCAAGACCTTGTAAAAGAGCATAATAGGACCCCTTTAAGTTAAGAAACACCTTAAAATGGTCAAGTTGCATGTTTTTCTTAACTTAAAGTGTTTGTTTCAACGGATTGTAGGCTTTCTAGTGTTGTTTTGTAACGTAAAGGTCAGTAAGCGGTGACCTTTATTTATTTATTTATTTTTGTGTGAATCACACATAACCAAATGGCAATAAAAATGTCAACAAATGTAAACAAAATAAAATTTAAATTAAAAATCACCTTTTTTCTTGCTTGTCATAATATTTTTTTCCAACTTTGTCAAATACTAAAAATGTAATTTAAAAAAAACAAAAACCTTTACCTTCCCTGCAGCTGGTACAAGTTCCTTCATGACTAGGACCGGAAAGGATTTTCATAAACTCACCACACATTTGCACACGCACCCTTTCTTTTGAACTAAGATTACAGTGGATAAACATTTGCAAAAAAAAAAAAAAAAAAAAAAAAAAAAAAACCTTTCCCATAATACACGAGACAGTAACTGTCGTTCGGGCAGTTATAAGAGAATTGACAGTGTTTACACCAAGTAATTGTTACAGATTAAATGAGGTACTCACCAAGCTGGCATGGTTATATTAAAAAAGCATGAAAACATGATCATACATCAATATGCACTAAATAAATGCCATAGCGAATTAGTGTGCAAAGTTTCATGTCATTCTTTCGAGCATACTGTAGCTTGTTGTGCTTTTCAGTGTCATTTCAGATGTTTGCATCAGAAATGACGTTGTTGTTTTGGTTGCCCTGTATCAACAATGATCATTTATTCAGTTGCTCTGTTGCATAACCACGGGCTGAGGGAGCAAGAAACAAGTGTAGGATGGAGACAAAGAAAAGAGAAACAGAAGGACAAGGGTAAACATCAAGCTCTTTACAGGTTTATAAAGCACACACAGAAGAAAATGAATAAATAACATCATGGACCCTCTATCAGCAGCACAAGAGGGACTTTTGACAAGTGTTTGCCTGTCAAGTGCAATACAGTTTAATGTGTGTCACCCCTTTCCACCTTCCAGTAGAACACACCATTAACTTGCTTAATTCAATGCTAAACATCACTGCTTCACACATCTGATTACACTATGTGACTGATTCACTCAACTTATTCAACAGCAATGGAACCAGAGACTGTACAGTATAAGGCAGAGATGGTTCCCTCGTACATATGAATGGGACAAATCATCATATAGTCTATAAGTCCTGTTTTTCAATTGAAATAGCATATTTTTATTAGATATACCAAAGTTTTCAGTATGCTGTCTCATCAAGGCTGCATTTATTTGATCAAAAATACCATAAATCAGTAGTATTGTGAAATAATAATACATTTTTAACTCTAGTAAAATGTAATTTATTCTTGTGATGTGTTAGATCATGCCTCCACGCCAGATAATTAAGATCCAGCCCTGGACGCCAGATCGCGTCAAAAAATATCTGTTTTATTCTGGTAACAGTACAACTCATCAGCAAAGCAGTCTGATACCCAAAACCTGTTAACAGCAAGTCTTGTCTGGCACCCAAAAACACCCAAAACTGTATTAGCAATCTTCTATCAGCCAAGAAGTTGACAGAGGAAAAAGCCAGAGAAGAGCAGAAGCAGACTACGAAGTGGTGATGATACAACTGAGCAGAGTTTTATTGAATATTCTTAGTTGCATATGTTTCAATGCTCAGACTTTGTATATAATATAATATAAATTAATAATCAATGAATTAATTAATGAAATGGGTATATAAATAACTATAACGATTATTATAAATGATTATATTGAATAATAATTAAATGATTAAATGATTTATGATTATGAATGAATGAATGAATGAATGAATGAAAAAAGTAAGTAAAACACAACACGAATTGCTCTCTTGAAGCAAAATACACACTGCCTTTGAGGATCCTCGAGATCCTTCAGATGACAAAGCTGATTTGATTTCTCCAGTCTTCAGTGTCACACGATCCTTTCAGAAATCATTCTAATATTCTGATTTGCTGCATTTCTTATTATTATCAATGCTGATTTTGTGCTGCTTAATATTTTGGTGGAAACCATGATGCATTTTTTCAGGGTTGTGGATGAATAGTTATTTCAAATAGAAATTGTTTGTAATCATTGCTGAGTAAAAGTGTGAAAAAGAAAGAAAGAAAGAAAGAAAGAAAGAAAGAAAGAAAGAAAGAAAGAAAGAAAGAAAGAAAGAAAGAAAGAGAAAGTTTTGAATGGTACATTAGTAGTACAGGCCTGAAAAACACGGTTTGTTTATGATTTAGACTTAATAAACAATTTATTATACAAAGAGAATGCATCAATATTAACGGTATAAGTCTGGACTTAAAATTCTATACTATTTTGTCCAAATAAATAAAATGATTAAATAAATGTATAATGTAGACATCATAATTTTCGAATGTTCATTGCGAAAAATTTATTTAATTTGAATTTTGCTAATTATATTATACATAAGGGTTATTAAGTTTAAGAGCCTTTATATAAAATATAGATATACAATATTGACTGATACAATAAAATAATATAATATGGGCAGATAACCAACATGGTATCAATATATTGTGCATCTCAATATTTTATTTCAGATCTTATTCCTGATGTGAAATGTTATTGAAATATACTTTTGACAAACTGATGTCTTTTATCAAAAAGATGCAAGCAGCACTTGCATGGCATTAACAAAACTGATCTTTATATTATTAGCTTAGTGTTCTTTTCTGTGATCCAAAATATAAAATGAGAAAGACCTGTAGGGGTAATAGGTGAAAAACGATTATCACACTTTGCTCATTCACATGAATGAAGAAAGCATCATTGCATAAGGACACGGATGTTTTAGAAAGAGTATCCTCTACACCATTCACATCCTATGGAGGACACAGCTGTAGTAGATGGCACTGGACTCAAGGGCCGGATTGGCCCAATTAGAAGCCGGCCCTTGGGAGGTCTGAAGTATCATGAAGGGCGGATGTGATCCCATCTAACGAGTGCTTATGCTGGGATTCCTGAGGTTCATGTTAGCACAGCTTGTTTTATGTTCGATTGCCATCTGGCTGATTTGTAGAAATGCACATGAAGTTGAATGAACATGTGTATAGTGCCTTATGAGGGATCACAGCCCAGATACTGTAGATGGCATGACAGGACAGGTTTGAATGCATGCATGCATGGGGTGATATAAGTATTCTGCAAAATTATAAGATTCACTGCAGATATCAAAACAGAAATGCTGCTGCAGTTTTTGCAAACAGGAACTTGTGGAAAGAGATAAACCGAAAAGGGAGGGAAAGGAGAGGGAGGGTTTGCGCGCTTGTGGGTATTATACAAAACACCCACATCATGGCAGTCTTCGGAGACTCAACCCACAGTACAGAAGAAGGAAAGATCGAGAGAGGAGAGACCAGAGAGATAATACTTGCAACCTCCTGTTCTACATTAAAATACGAGCAGACCCTGGACACTTAATACAGCACATAAACAGGCAAAAACACATTGAGGGAAACATGGTCAAACGTGGTGAGTCACTACGCATTTTATATTTATTGTGGAGTTTGAAGGATTTCAAATGTTGTAGTTGTTGTTGTTATCTTCGTTCTTCTGTTTCACTGTAAAAAAATACTTTTATTACTATTATTATTTTAATTATTATTTATTATTGTAGCAGTAGTAATATTTCTGAAATACTTCATAAGCATCATAACTTGTTTTGAGAGAATGTAACTTTTTCTTACTCTTTTAGCATTTTAGAAAGTTTAAGCATCTAAGAATGTGAAACTTATGATGAAAAATATTCTTACTGGAAAAGAAGACAATAATACTGAAATAAATAAGTCTTTGCAGTGTAGGACAGTTGTTCAAAACTACGGTGTGTAGCCATTCTTAATGATGACTTATTATTACTAATCATATTAAATGAGAGCCAAGTGAACTTCCATTCATGTGACAATATGATCATATAAGTGTTTCTATGGGGAAAACAAAGGATAACAGAACAAAATAGGAACAATTTTATCAATAAAATCAATAAAAAACAATCATTATATGATAAAAAAAAAAAAAAAATTATTAATCTAACTCACTGAGCTCATGAGAAAAACCTCCAGAGACAAAAATCAAAACAATCATGCCACTGCTTTAAACAAACATGATCATAGTGACCACAGAGACTGCAATAAATTATGTTTAAAACTGCATACTTGCAAAACAGGCTTATTTTTGTCTCAGTTAACCATGTTATGTATGCCATTTTGTATCTCCTTAAACCATCAACTGTTACTGTTAGGTAACCATTTATCATAAATTATATTTTTACAGCACAAACTTGCCTGTTAAACATGCATAGAGATGTCATGAACCATTTGGCAATATCGTTAAACTTTGTCACATGTTAATTAGAAAGTTAAAAGTCGGTGATGATGATGATAACCTGACATAAAAAGCTAAAAGAGCATGTCTCATCCTGTCTCTAGTGTTTCAAAGAACCTGCAGACTGGGGGAAGGTAATGCTGTCTAAAGAGAATTACAATCTGAACACAAGAGCCTGTTACATGCCAAGACATGTTCAGATAATACACAAGTACTTGAAGATATGTGGGAACACAGGATCTTTTTTACTTTAAACCAGTTCATTTATTATAAGTCCTTGAGCTCAGAAACGGCAGGGAAACAGATACACAGATTTACTGTCACTGGTAAGGGTTTAACAGGACATCTGCACAGGCAAGTTTTAGAGAATGTGTGTAAAGATTTGTGTAACACACACACACACACACGGCCCCAATCCATCAATTAATGTCTTGCGAAGTGCAAATCTGCGTGTTTGATAGAAACAAATCCATCATTTTTTTTTTACTTCAAACCATTACTTACGGCTAAAATCCATAACACTTCCTCCTGTGAAAAAGTTGCCTTGTCTGAATAAGGAGAGAAATATGCACAGATTCAAGTACTGTGTACAAGTGATAAAGTTCCAAAGAAGTTCTACACAAATATGTTTGTGGATTTTGTTGTGAAAGGAGATTAACTTTTTCACTGCAGGAAACGTTTATGGATTATGGACTCATATTTTGGCCAGAAGCCGCCAGTTTTCAAGTTAAAACACCTTTATGATGGATTTGATTCATACAAACACATAGCTTTTCACTTCATAAAATGGTAACTGATGGACTGGAGTAGTGTGAATTACTTGTGGATTATTGTGATGTTTTGATTAACTGTTTGGACTCTCATTCTGACGGCACCCATTCACTGCAAAGGATCCATTGATGTGCAAGTGATGTAATGCTATATTTCTCCAAATCTGTTCTGATGAAAAAGCTATGGAAGCAGATTAGTCTCAAATATAATTCACGCAAAAAAGAAAACACAATTCGTAGATATACAACTGTACACAAAAACCTTTAAATGTTTAAAATGTACGAGTGTCTGAATGTACAAATCGTCATTTACTACGAATCCACTCGGATTTGTGTGTGTGTGTTTTTGAGACTTTCCTGGCAGAGCTCTCTTCCCAAAAATCACTAAAAATGGGCTTCACTTGTATCAGTTGAGTTCCAGTTGGGTCGCTGTGTCCATTTCTTTTACTGTCTATGGGATTACTGATGTAAAGGCTTAATTTCCCGTTCTAATTAATCCATATTGCGCAAAAGGTGCGCAGAATCGTGCTCCTTGAATGCACTCTCAGTGGCTTCTGATATGATTAGTTGAATGGTAAGCTCGCATCTGATTGGCTAAAGAATACGACAGACCCACGTGGGAAGAGAGCTCTGCCAGGAAAGTCTCAAAAACACAAACACACAAATCCGAGTGGATTCGTAGTAAATGACGATTTGTACATTCAGACACTCGTACATTTTAAACATTCAAAGGTTTTTGTGCACAGTTGTATATCTACAAATTCTGTTTTGCATTTGTGAAATGTATTTTATGAATATATAATTTTATTTTGGGCATGTGAATTGCTTTTTGTGAATATATATTTTTTTTCACGCACGTGAATTTTTTTTTTTGTCTGTACGTGAATTAGGTTCATGCATGTGAAATTGTCTACGCATGTGTGAATCGTGTTTTTTGCGTGAATTATATTTGAGACTAATCTGCTTCCATAAAAAGCAAACTCATCTACATCTTGGATGGCCTGAGGGTAAATTTTCTGACTAAAATGTTAAAACTATTCCTTCAATCTAAAATTAAAAAAAAAAAAAAAACTGAAAAAATAAAAGCTCATCCAAAATAATAAAATACTATAATAGTATAAAAATATTATTCTAAAATAACTGTCAGGTAATACAACTGTCCTGATATAATATCTATCTTTTCAAATATCAGATAATTTGACCTTGCATTGACAACGCAGGTTAGTTCCGGTTGCAAAATATCACGTGGTACAACTCCACAAAAACATGATATTTAGGAAATTAATAATTTATGAAATTTATGGCCCATCAGACAGTGCTAAACTGCCTTGATTTGGCCTTACCCCTGACACACACACACACATAAACACAAGAGCTGTGTGAAACATGAGACCGTATCCTAACCATATAAACGAAGCTTCCTGTTTCCCTGTATGTTACACTCTCTCACGGTCTCTGCATGTGGGAGGAACAGTTGGTGTACGACTTCACCCTAAATAGAAAAGTTTATCATCCAGTTTTAACAGAGAGTCAGTTATTTTCCAATTCGCAGGAAGTCCAAGATGTTTCACTCCCCTATCCGCATCCCAGACATTCAGCAAAAGGTCTTATAAACACCTGTTTCCCTCCGAAAAAAAGATCAATAACTCAAAATGGTGCACAGCTCTTCCCAGTTAAACTGTTTTTGACAATCTACTAGACAGACGGTTAGAACATATTATGACCTCATGCGTGATTTTGTTCCAGTTTGGCACCTCTAAGTATTCAAAACATTCAGAGGTATTAGAGCTGGCCTTTCATATGTACACAGTTAATCCTTAGAAAAGAGAGACGTGTTCTTTCCTGCCTCCAGAAATTACTCATGTGTGCTTATGAAATCTTGTGTGGGAGAGAGATGCAGTCGGGGTGTGGAGCACTGGCACTGAACAAGGTGTCATGCAGTGACAGATTCTTTCGAGAGAAGAATTAGAGGGTGTTCTGAGATCAAAACCCTGTTCTTTGCAACATGGACACTTGTTTTGGTACCAGCACTTTCATAACTGTATCTTTTTAGATAAAAAAAGCTATTTTATCTATTGTACCTTGATCCTTTAATGCTAAAAATAGTAATTTTTACTTGTTTTAAGCATACATATGCCAAAAAATACAAATATCCAACGTCTACACGTTATTAATTATTCAATGAATATGTCCTTTTTAAATACATTTAGAGTTGTATCTGATAAACATGGACAGAAGAAAGAAAGAAAGAAAGAATTTACATAATTTTAAAAAAATAAATAAACAAATAAAGAAATAAAATAAAGAAAGAAAGAAAGAAAGAATATAATTTGTACATAAAATATATTAAAATATATATAATTAAATGTATAAAACATGGTAAATGCATTGAAAATAAAATATTGACCCCTAACTTTTAAACCAGACTAATTAGTTAGTTCAGAAAACACACTGAGAAGCTGATTTTGAAAATATAGTTTTGCATATGTATTATGTAATCAGATCTTCCAACACTGTGTTATATCTTAATCCCCCACATACACCATAAAATATGTCCCATTTTAAAGCTCTATTAAGCTCTTTTACAAACTCTTGATTTTGTCTTTTTAAAGCTCTTTTAAGGTGTTTTACAAACTCTTGATTTTGTTTTGGGGTTATATAAGAACATGCTCTCATGCTTGGTGATTCGAAAAACACATTATTTTTCACATAATTTACATTATTACAATACCTTTCTCCCCAGCCTGGTACAAATGGCTCGATTAGTTACAGGTTTGATGAAGGCCCGCCTTCCGAAAAACAAAATGTCTTGTGATTGGTTAGCTGTCCTAGTGCCTTGTGATTGGCGAACAGCTTAGGCGGTGTTTCAGTACTGCCCCTCAAGCAGCAAGTTCCATCTGCTCCGGTATAGTTAAGCAATTTGAGCCAGATTCCGACCCAGAGAATATTGAACAACTGGATCGCACAGAATCCTTACATGCACGGATATTGCAAGACATATTAGTAGTAGTAACTGTATTGTTGGTATTTGCTTAAAAATAATTACATAGTGCAATGGTAAATATGTATATGCATAACGATAATATGTTTATTGTTCTTTAATTTTAACATTATAAAATGAATTGCAGTGAAACTGCTATACGGTTTAAATGTATATAATACCATAGTCTCATAATTGAAGTGTAAATTCTGCAGATTACATCACTGTCCAGTATTATACTGTCAGCAATTTATAAAAAAAATTTTCATAGCTGTACATATTTACATACATCATCTTTCAGGTACATGTGTAATACCTTTGTTAAAATGCCCTTAGAGGTAGAAAACATCTCCTGCAAGGAAAGAGGGTGAAAAAAAAAATAGCAATTCTTCGTCATCATCTTGTCTGATGCACTCAACCGAGCGTTCAAAGTCCAATGTTGCCAACTTCTTTCAACTGAAAGTAGCTAAAGCCTGCTTGAAAAGTTGCTAAATGTTGCTACAGTAGATCACGTTGTACGCTAATTAGCATATTCACAACGCCACTGCGTCATATTGCCTATAACGTTTGTTTGCCTCTCTGTGCCTACAAACTATATATTAATGCAGCCAAATTCTTAATAAAACCGTTTTCACTGATATATTTTTGTTTCTGTTGTCAGCCAATGGGATGAATATGAAATAGCGACTGAAACACGGCCCATTAAGACTACATAACCAGCTCTCCCTTGGATGTTAACCTGCACAAAAATCCTGATTCATAATCAAATACACATAAGATAAAACAATGGCTGTGCTGTGATTTCGCCTATATTTTCACATAAAATAGAGTTAGAAGCAACAGGATATCTATTTTAATGCCATAGGCAGGAATAATTTTAATGATATTCTAATGGCCCGCTTTGTGACATCAAAAAACCCAGAAAACATCACTGTAGTCCAAACGAGCCGTTCGTTGTAGTTCCTGAAAAGGGATTTTTTTAAAAAAACAAAAACAAAATATTTTCCTTTGGAGTGGACTTGATTTGTAACTTTGTAGATCTTTTTTATGCCCAAACATACACACTACACACTGACTAAAATTCAAAAAGTGAAAAAGCATAATAGGAATCCCTTTAAATATATATATATATATATATATATATCTCTTTAGATAGAAAAAATGGTAACTTGTACTGTCTCTATCTGTCAGGGCTCGTTCACAGAGGAGAGCATATCAGTTAATATTTCATGAAAATGACAGCGCGTATATTTCCCAGATACACTGGCCTCTAAAACTTCTTTTGGACAGATTCCAGAGGCTTCTAAGCTTTCAGGGAGTCTCTGACGTACCAGGAGCCAGACAACGGAACATCAATCAGAGACAAGAGTCTAGATGCTTGATGACATCCGATCACTTTTCCAAAGACAATCCAAGCTAGCAAACCAGAAATATGAGAATAGAAATAAATTGTTAATGCCAATCTTTGCATTCTTCAAATCAAATAAGGCCATTTCCTCATCTTTTTTTACTCTTATTAGTAGTAGTAGTAGTATGGAACTACTTTACTTTAGAAAAATCTAAGTTATCAGTAGGCACATGTGATATCCGCTACAAGAAAGCTAATTATCCGTCGCCCTTTGCAAGTGTGTCATAACATAATTTGAAGATGATGCTAATTACATAATGCTCCCTTCCTGTCTAATTGGAACTGCTCTTTTAGACAGAATAAATCAAGGGGGCGCGGTCAAGGGTTTCTCTGGTTACCGTGGCTCCATTAGCCCCTGCTGGTTGATATCATAACTACACTATCTGTTGTAATGAGCAGAATATGTATAGAAGACAAACCAGTCCAGCACTGACTAAAAAAATAAAAAAATACTAAACCCAAAGCCATTTTCTCAGGAATTTAGTTTTCATTCATATTGTACTCCACATTTATAGTTTCAGTCAGTTTCTCTTGATCTGTTGTTTTATTTAGCTAAACGATTTCCAGTTCCAGTTCTCGTTTTTGTAATGACTTTAGTTAATGATACTAAACTTATGATTCATCATTACAGCTCTGTTTCATTTTCAGCACTGCTACTGGTCAACAGTCTTAAGTTGTTTAATCAGCTGAGCTCACTTTCACTCTATCCAACCTACACACTCTCATTTGACTCCAGATTCAACTCGCCCCTCCATCATTCGGTCTTTTTCCAATCAGTCTCCCACACACCTTTATCCCAAAACAGCTAAGGTCAAAGGCCACTGGTGGAGGTCTCTGATTTAACCCACCATCATTATCTTTCTTTCTCTCACACATGTGTTTTTTACTAATTGTTTTTTTTTTTTCATTGTAAATAATAACCTTGCAATGATTCAATTGGAATTAGGCCTAAAAATGTATTGCGTTAATTTGGTATGATTAACAATAAAAATAATGAAAAAAATAAAATAAAAATTATTATTATTGTTTGTTGTTTAAAAACCATGTTAAAACATACAAAAAAGAAAACATTGCATGTAAAGACATAGAAAGGAACAAAACAGAGAAGAATGTATAGACATTTTTTATCAAAATTGGATAACTATTAATTTGATGTGGTGGTGTAATAAAAATACTACACCCGTGGCATGAGATACTGAAAACAGTGATATGCGACAGAACAGTACTACTGATAAGCTTATTTTTAATGATATGGAAATAAAACAGACAACACAATGAAAATGAAAAATACTTTGTGTAATGCTGATTCAGTGATTTCACAATATCTTATGATGTTTCTTCATTTGGGGGCTCAACAAATATTAAGTGCAATTTTTAAAAACAATTTGACAATAATATTAGACGAAATGTGTCTAAAGTCATTTAGAACTAAGAGAAAGAGTAAGAGCTGTTTCTCATAGATAATGGCTGTGATTTATTACTCCTCTACACAATTATACCCAAAATCTAACTTTCAAAAGGAAGGCGTAACACTTAAGCACTCTAAGTGGTCGGCGTGCATAAGAGAGTGGGTCAGAAAGTGCTGTGAGGGTGTTGGAGAGGACTCTGAGTGATGCTGGAGGAGGAGATGTCCTTCCTTTTGAATTATTCACTCCATCACTGTAATGCATCTCCCCTTCACATCGAGAGTTTTTATTTCAAGAGTGCATTTACTCTCTACTGCTCCAGATGTGGCTGAGAGCTTGAGTTTGAAAAATATGACCAATGGGATTCCCACATGTGTGTTGCTCTCAGTGCAATTTAAGAACTAATATAAAAATCCTGCTAAAATGTTTCTCCTTCTGTAACCTACTTTATGTACAATTCAATTACTTCTCTAAGGACTCAGATCTCAGATCATCCAGCATGAGATAAGTGCACTGTTGGGGTGTATATTAAAGAAAAGTAATGCCTGAAATTTGTGAAACCATTTATAATGGCCTACAAAAGCTTAATTATTGTTGCCCATGGAGACCTGCAGTCTCATGATGAATACATAATGCATTTTAACAGGAAACTGTCCAATCCTAACAGATGTTCTATGGTAAATAAGATTTTACTGGTGGATTATTTATCCCAACTGACCCTCCAATAAGCTCAGTCTCCTCAGTTAGCTTGAGAACTTCCTATAAAAAAAAGAATGGAGATTTGTGTTAATATTTTCTGTGAAATGTGCTCATCAAAACTGCCTCTATATATGAACTGAAATTAGAATGTTTGACACAGCAAAGCAAATTATTATCTTCTACAACTTTTTTTTTTTTTAGGTCACTTAATTTTAAGTTCCAATTCTTGCTATTAACAAACCATTTACTACAACTTTTGCCTCAAACTCATAATTTACTGCTTATTATTACTAAGGTAGTGGTTAAGTTTAGGTATTGGGTAGGATTAGGGATGTAGAATATGGTCATGCGGAATATGTGCTTTATATGTACTAATAAACAGTCAATATGTCAATAATGCTAATAAGCAAATAGAATTGGTCACTAAAGTGTTAAAAGTTTTTCTCTTAAAGAAAAGTTAAAAGTTATTTACAACATTTATTAATTTAGGTTTTTTCATTCCAAAACTGTAGGACTTCTCACAGAAAAAGGTATTTTGAAGAATGTTCATTGATTTCCACTGTATAAAACACTCTCAGAAATGTCTTAAAATGTCTCATTTCATTTTGTACTGAAGAAAGTAAGTCATACCAGTTTGGAACAATGAGGATTAGTAAATTATGACAGAATTTTTAATTTTGTGTAAACTATCTAATAGAAGCATATTTTTCTGCATTATGGAGTAAAAAACAAACAAACAAACAAAAACACATGAATAAAAAAACAACCCGTTGCTGTAAAGCCAATTACTGATTACACACAAATTGCAAGCTAATGAGAGAAAATTAACAGGAGCACATTGTTTGATGTGTAAAGCTGAGTACACTGTGACGGGCTTTGCTCCAGATGGTCATTGTGCTCAGATTTTTTTTCTTGATTAGGAATGATAAGATCACATCTGCTGGTGGACAGGGACACAGAGAGAGGGGCCTAACAAGACTGTCCCCCACAGACCCTTAGCAGCTGCAACACAATATACCACCGATTAAGACTCCTTGACTAGATGATGGTATGAATCCATAAGACAACATCATACATTCAATGTTTTGATGACATTAGTTTATTACACACACAGAGACTGAAATGGAGGATAAATGTTTTAGATTGAGAGTGACAAAATAACAAACAAAACAACGAAAATAAATAATACTATTCCAGCTCAAAACCTGCTTATTAATGTATCTGTAATGCTTAAACCGAGCCTAGTTTTGGATGTAACAGATCATCCAAAATTGTGTAAAATGAACCGCATGAAGTCATAGTGAAATTACTATCAGTTCAGCTAATTAGCACATGTGCGCATACAGAGTGCTGGGAAGAAAGCAGCAATATAATGATCTTATGGCACATAGTCGATTGTGTGACGGAGAAACATTATTCCCACGGGACACCGAGCCTGGCTGCTCTCCAGTATAGATACTATATTCAAAGGGTGCCGCATGAACAACTCTGTCTGACAGGTCTGATCAGTCCTTAAGTGTAAAGAATATTTCACAATTTCCTGGGAAATCACTTGTCAGAACTGTATTAAAACTGTTTCTAGCGTTATTTTATTGAGGTTTTTTTTTGTTTTTTTTTTAAAACGTACTTGATTATCAGATGAATTTGTTTGCTGTTTTTGACTGTATTTTCTTTTCTTTTATAATGGTGATATGATGGCAAACCTCACAGTCTACAGGCATCAGTGACTACAATTTTGTAATCAACATTAAATTTGCAACTATAAGTGCTATTTGCATGTGTAGTTACAGGCTCTCATTATGGTAATTTTCAGGGTCGCAGGGAAAAAGGTAGAAAATCTTAGTCAATATATCTAGATATTAGGATATTTATAAACTCCATTTTTATATCCAGGGGGTCGCAAGGAGGAAAGCAGCACATGTGTTTTCAGGAAATATTTATGGAGCATTGACACTAAAATAGATATAAGTGATATAAATAAATAACATTAAAATCTCCCCTACCTATGCATAGTTATGTAGTTCAAATAAATGCAGCCTTGATGAGCATAAGAGACTTAATTTATAAATTTGTAAATATTTTAAATTTTTCTATTTTTAAAATGTACAACAGCTTTGTCTCCTGAATAAAAGATCTCCCCTGCAATATTCACTCTTAAAACTGTACTAAGGATTGACATTGTACCTTATACTTAGACTTGATGATTTCAATATCTGCATGAAAAAATCTGGTGACCACACACAAAGTAACAGTCCAAAGTGACCTTAAAATGGTCATATGTACCCATGAAAGGGACACTTAAAAAAAATAATTAAATAAATAAAGATTCTTAACAGTGCAGATGTAAGTATGTGTGCCATCTGGCAGTCCCAGGTGTGCGTAAAGTGGCAGCAGTGTAACGCTTTTGTTTAGACATGCAGTAAATCGTTCTACAGTACAACAGCCCAAACCGAATCTTTATACACGCATGCAGTAATGGATTGGCCATGCATTGGGATAACTTCCGCTGGCCACACTTCTCATAGGACATCTTTGTCCCCGCATTGGTTGTACAAACAGTGGAATGTGTGAGGGAAACAAAACCACACACACATACACTCCCAAAAGAGGCCCAGTGTCCTGTGATAAAGGTCTTTTTCATGGCAATTAAAGCAGCTCGACTTTCCACCTCAATAACATCTAAGCATCTATTAGCAGCAGGCCCCTCCTGCGACACACACACGGCTGCTCTGTCACGCCCCTGCTGAGCTCAGCTCATGGACTGTATGATTAGGTCATACATCGTTCTCATCTGTCTTTGAGAACAATGAAAAAAACAGCCTGAGAGCATGAAGAGCCAAATGCTGCATTACCTACTCTCCAACAAACTGTAAATCATGCGTGCCACTGCTGGGTGATGACAATAGTGCCTGAATGAGCATCAGGGTTTACAAAGGCCAAAATCTGTTTAAAGTTAAGCTCAAAAAGATCTAATTAACAGGGCAAAGTGTCATTTTATATAGATATAAATGTAATTCACAAACCATAAAACTCAAGATAAAACTCCACAATAAAGGTTATTTTATTGGCATTTGTTGGTTCCATAAAGAAAAGCCTTTATTTTTAAGTTGGTGAAGTGGAAAAAGTTTTTCTTTATTAAAATGTTCTTCACACACTAAGAATAAGTGCTGTCTTGGATTTCAGACCCAGAAGATGTATTGGTCGTTTATGGGCAATCGACGCCACATAAATAAATAAATAAATAAATTTATTTAATTATTATTTATTTTATTGTCTGTTTAATGAGCGGGCAACATACTTTATATACACTTTCTATATATCATATGGACATTCAGTCAGTCACCTAGAAGTGCGAGAACGTGCATCAACTGAACACTGAGATAGCATAAATCAAAAGGGGTACTAATAGGAAGTGACTAATAGGGCTTGACACTTTGCATATATGTGTATGTCATATACACTGTTGCCTTATTCACTTTCATAGTCAGAATCATATTAAACAACAAACCCCTCTGGAAACTCCTAGACACTTAAATCCACATCATAATTTAACGAAACGTATTCAAAACGTGCTGTCTGTGCGCCCTGTCCCAGCAAGGGGCCACAGCCAGACTGGGCGACACCTTTGATTCCTCACACACTTGCAAATGTGCCAGTCCATTGTCCACGGCTACGGCCTGTTTTTGCATATTGATTACATTGATCCCTCCACTAAACACTTACAAAGAGCATCTGAAGAATCAATACCGTGCCTTCTGCTGCTGTCTTGCCAAATCAAACTTTACCTCCAAAATAACATCTTGTGCAATGAAATTAATACTCGGAAGGGACGTGGTGTGACACAACCATGCAAATCCTTTTCAAAAAAAGCATTATGCCCCTCAAAGATCAGCATGTAAAATGTTTTGCTAACTCCAAATGTAACGTTCCCTCCAAACAACATAACTCTTCCAACCTTGGTGTTTTGGACAAAGGGATGCATCCGCAGAGTTGGGATAGAGTTTCACAGCCAGATTGATTATCTGAAAGTCTACCTTCTTTGTTCTGGTCCCCACGGTGCTGATTTTGCACTTCAGATGAATGTACACAGATGCAGAAACTTGGGTGCAGAGCAAGAGCTGTGTAGTGGTTTTTATGACATTTTGAGTTTACTCTTAGATATTTTTATCATTTTCAGAGACACTTATATGGCGACTTTAGAACAAGAGTTTAGAACAATTGTTGGGAAAAATTGCTTATGATCCTTGAACAGTCACAAAAATAGTATCCAAATGGAAATGTACCCTTACAAAAAAGACTTAAAACAAATGTGCTGGAATTGAATTTATATTGTACAAAATCTATAATTAACATCTAAAGTGAATTTTCTTATAAAAACTACGAGAAAATCTTGCTTCGCCTTTTGTCCCATTTTTTAAAAAGTAAAAACACACATTACTTCTAAAACTAGATAATTTTACAAATATTGTAAATAAATAGACCTATTTTCATCAGTTATTTCATAGATAGTCTACTTCCAAGCCAAAGGGCCACCTGTGTTTTACTACTACAATAAGAAAGTATCAAGAGGGTCACTTTTAAAGTGTTCAACTGCTTTTGGAGGCTATTAAAATATTTGACTGCTTTGCTTTGCATTTTTAATGTTGATTTTTTTACAAACAGGAAACATTCTGCACAAAGACACCTTGTGCATTTTACGGCAGCACACTTCTTTTGAGAGGCAGTCATTTATTTTATGGTGTAAATGTAGCACCCAGCTTAAAATAAATGTTCGAGCCTCACTGAACCTCACACAAAACAGGCACACTTCAGTGGACAAAGACACAAACGGAGTGGGAGGGAAACATCAAGCTCTTCTTTCTTTTC
Organism: Cyprinus carpio; assembly: GCF_018340385.1. NCBI lineage: Eukaryota > Metazoa > Chordata > Actinopteri > Cypriniformes > Cyprinidae > Cyprinus > Cyprinus carpio. Next base: position 18,898,496 of record NC_056604.1, read on the forward strand.
CTGGAGGGGTGTTTGTTCAGGAGTGGGTGCAGGCAGGTCTGGAGGCTAAAGGACGCCAACTGGAGAAGTATGTGTTTGTACAGAAAACAGTAAAAGATAACAGATAAAAAAAAAAAAATGAGTGAGAGTCAACAAAAGCTACTCAAACTTGTGCTTATAGTTTGGTAGTATTATCAGTTGTGTTATAGGGTTAGTGTTGAGGTGTAAGAAAGAGGCGGGAGGAGAAAGTGAGTGTGACAGAGGGGGCAAAGCAGCTCATTGTAGCAGCAGTGAGTTAATCTCAATTTAGCGGCACACGTCTTATGTAAGAGGTGTAATGGTCTCTGCCACCTCCCTTGCCCCCCAAGGGACCCCAGGGGACACTGGGATCCCGTATCCCAGCAACCAACATTTGCATGACGGTTATTCCAAAAAAAAAGATATGAAGGGGAGGAAAACTGGTGAATGGTGATAAGATCCGCCCCCCTTTGCATGGTAGACGTCCTTGTGCTACAGTCAGATCTATAGAGCATTCAGTGGTTCACTCAAGGACAAACACATTCTGACTCAACCCACGAGAGCAGGCGAGAGAGATTTGATTCAGATTTGGCCAAACACTGGGTCTGTGTATTTTTGTTGTTTGGAGAGTACAGTGTCATTTTAGTCATTATTTTATTCTTAGTGAGCCTTTGAACTTCTGATAGTAAAGGAGTTGGATTTCAGGTTACAGATAGCAGACATCGGCATCGCTTCACAACCGGAGGATTGTTTACCCGCATCACATGTTTAAGGAATGTGATGCCTGTGCATGTCAAAGCAGCAATACAAGATTTTTGACTTGGATTGGTTTTGTACTTGAGAAAAAATGAACAAATAATGCAATAATAATGCAGTGCATACAGCGATTGCTAAACATTGCTTTTCATATGAAATTTTCATAAGAGTTATGAAAATTGGCAACACTCATCACAAAACAAAATACCCCTCCGTGGGTTGACAAAGGGAACAGTTGCCTTGTAAAATTCCTAGCTGTTTTAATCTGGCTTTCGCTGAATATTTTCTTAATTTATGACAACTAGGTCTAGGTGTTGTCAACAGAACATGTGATATTGATAATACGTCAAGCACTGGCGATTAATGTTGGAACAGTGCTGCATAAAAGAAGAGTATTAGCATCATTGCTTGTGCATGCGTCTTGCGTACCAAGAATGTGTGACTTCTATTAAAACAAAGACACTGATGAATTAGCTTTTCATTGGAAGGGATTGCAAAGGGCTGCTCCAAAACGCATTAACAAATCCTTCTTGCTGAAACCTAATTGCATTTATATTATAGCGAGTGGCAAAAGTAGTGTTGACTCATCTTATTTTAATTAGTTGCCTCTTTGAATCCCATAAATGAGATACTTGAGTTGTTTGTGTATTATAATCCGTTCGGGTGGCAAGGGTAATGGAGTGTAAACAGTTTTGAATCAGTGTGTATGGGGTTATGGTTTGCCACAATGTCCTGTTTTAAAATTTGATTTTGGCAACAGCGAACTTAAGGAGTAGAGAGAGATCAGAAACAAACACAGATGTGGATTGCAATTTATTCTTCTCTTATCTAAAACCAGCGGCGATGCAGCCAAGTTACAAACAAAATAACAATGAAAAAGAATAGGTTTCTTTGAATGCATAAATTCATAATGTGACGTTAATAATTAAGAAACAGCTGGTATGTTTTAAGCGTGTTCTTTCTAGCCATTAAGCCTTTTAACATATCAGCACATCACTGCCACTAAAGCCAGTTATACAAAGCCAATGCGGTGGTGATCGTGGGCAGATCTTTTTGTTCAGTAAGCCCCTCACCATTCAAGGCTCTGGAAAAACAGATGGAAGGCTTGACAAAGCACTATGGATGTGTGTAATATATGCTTTAGGCACACATATGAACTGTCATAAAAAAGAAGGCTGCTGAGTAGCTGAACTGTTGTCAGCGACTGATAGGTCCTATCTCCCTAGTGTGGGACCCCATATTATGTCCAAATATATGGAAGCCTTATATATGCACACTAATATGTACCTGTAAGTTTGTTTTGTTTTTTGTTTTCTAAGTAATGCTTGTTTGATGTAAATGAAATATGCAAAAACATTATGTATATGCTTACATGCACCATTATATTTGGGCTAAAGTCTGTCAAACTATACACATGGCAAAATCAAATAATTTAAAAAGAATTAAATATTTAATATATATTTGAAAGATTAAATAAAGCTTCACAGCACAAAAGCCAGCTTTTATGGATTGATGTGTGTATTATGCTGATGAAGCAAAGTTTCAATCACATTATTTTGTCTTAACTTCACAAAAATCAGACCGGCAATATGGACTGGACTAAAGAATTTACATGCCATTTTTAAAAAGACATAGTTTTAGTCCGCAGAATCAAACTCAGAGTGCATGGAGAAACATACCTACGTTTTTGCAGTGTTTTACAAAGAGAAAAAGTTATGCAGGTCATTTGACTCACTGACCAGGTAATATGAATAGATGTTTGACCTAGTCAATTAATTTCAAGCTTGCATTTGCCTTTGTCAAACAGGAGGGTGTTCTTGGTACTCTGTTCAAAGCATGCGCTCAGTATGGTTCCATATATTGTAAATCAGGATATGCAGGGTAACTGCCATTAGGTCTACCGCATTGTATCCCATGTGGGCAAGACAACAAAAATACTGTAGTTCCTGGTTTTGTAGGACTGGTTTGCTGATCTAGTGAATCGCAGAAGTAAACATTAAGAAAAATTCTTTTCCATAGACTATAATTGCCTCTAATGCCAAATATAGTCACCCTACCATACTTTTAAAATCCATGCTTTACCAGGTTTCCCAAATAAATAAGAAGGGATCTCCACACAAGGCTATGGGGTCCATCGCCTTTCCCTCCATCATTAAAAAATCTTAATTACACCCCTGCCCCCCCAAGACCACCACCTGTTTTCCCCGAGTCCCAGGAAAATGGGTAGGCGCATTTTGATTCAGGCATAGCCTCCCCAGCAAACACTGCAAACCCTTGAAAAAAAGGTAAAAGGGGGCCAGTTAAGAAAACGGGGCCGTAGGGATGGCCTTCTGAAGTATGGTTCTCTCAGGCCCTTTGCAGCACCAACAAAAAACTCAAAAGTCAGCTATCTTTCGGCAAAAATGCGTTTTCTTTTACATCAAGGCAGCAACAACCCCCAACTGCTAACTTTAATACAGCTGAAGACAGTAAAGGAAAGAACAACTGGAGGGAAAAGGGGGGGAAGGAGAGGAGGGCCCCAGTTTATTCCACTGTTGGAAAATAAAAAAAGGTAAAAGAACAGAGTCAGTCGAGAAAAAAACAAAGCAAGTCATGGGCTAAAAAAAAGTTCCTTTTTCCCAAAATAACTATCATCAAAGTTTCATTTATTCCTCCCTATATTTTGTGGTATTTAGCCTATAAAACCCAATTTTAAAGCAGTACAATTGTAAACAAAAAAAAGTTGCTTAGGAAAATCTCAGTTTAGATTAAAGCAGCCACCCCCCCAGCTTTTTATAACAAAATAAAAAAAGTCAAGTATATTTGGGTTAAGAATCCCCCCAACCCCCTGAATTTTTTACTAGAGCTTAGCGGTGTTGTCCATTTAATTAAACCTCCAGTTTGACATGGAAAGAATCCCTGATCTCTCTGAGATTCGGTCCATGGGGGTTTGTGGCTTTGCAAGCAGGCAAGCACCTCTTTTTCTAAATACCTCTTTTATAAAAGAATCTAGGAAAAAGCCCAGTTTCATGGGAGGAATTTAATGCTAAACCATGGGGAAACAAGGGAGGGGAATAAAAAAAAGGAAAGGATTTGAGTTTGTCTGGGATCAATCTTTACGTATAAAAAAATTTTTTGTTGTAACCCCGGGCATTTATGTAATTACTTTGAGAGCATTGATAATAGTTTTTAAAGGGATTTGGCCCTGCCTAAACATGAGTGAATGATAAATTTGGGTTTTGTAGTGCAATTAAAATTCCAAAACAAAAAATTATCTTTTTTGCCCTTTTTTTTTTAGGTATGAGAATGTTTAATTGACCCACGCCTTAAAACCAGTCCTCCCGAAGAAACATTTCCCGGTGGAGTCATAACAACTTAAGCATATCCCGGGCAAGAGAATTAGTCCTATAGACAGACTAAAAGATTTCAGGCCCCAAGCTGGAACAAATTCGGCCCTTTCTGACTCTGGGAAAGGGAAATCTTGTCCAGTACCCACTCCACACCGTGGCAGCAACCAGATGGACAACCCAAGCCCCTTTAAAATTTAAAACCCCTGCCCCGCCATGGAGGCCTTGCCCAAAACATGGACAAACTCGAACCCACAGGGGGGTTTTAGAAAAGGGTGAATGGAAATCTGGATCCGTTGGATGTGTGTGTTTTAACGGTGGAAATGTTGGGCCCCGGTTTGGTGAAACAAACAGAAACAGTGAATCGACAAATGGGGAATAAAGATCCAGGTGTCCTAAAAGGGGGGGGTGTCCCCGGGAGCAATAAGTATGAAAAGAAATAAGGGGCAGCAATACTGTTTATCCCGAGGGCCCAAAAATGGATTTTTTGGGGGAAAACCCAAAAACTGCTTTGGAAATAAAAGTACAATTCAGAGCAAAGCCCCACAAAACCATATCTTCGGGGGGCTGTGTCCCATCCTTTCAATGGATGAATCATGATACAGCAGCTGGGCGAAACTTCAGACGTGAAACCGAGCGGAGGAGTTACAAACGAGCCTTGAGAGAAAGGGGCAGTACATGTCATCTATTTGAGGAAAAGCAACCCGGGCTGTGCGAGGAGATGCAGGGGTTGAAACAACGATGTTCTACAAAACTCCGTCAAGTAAGTTGCTTACAATAGGGGAATGTGACTACATAAAGTTTAGTGTGACTCCAAACCACACACAAGAGTACTTTATCTTGAATTGATGGTCAACTAAGTACACTATTCACCTTTTTTTATCCCAGGCAGATCTTAATACCGATGGTTTGTGCTACCTGCAGTGTCTCAGAGGGCCTTTGAGAGCCCAACAGTTATTGCCATATAGCTTCAGGTGATACAACTTCAACAGGACAAGGAACGCCTGTAGGAGGAGGTGGACCAGCTAATCACTGACCGCGGACACTGCAGGAAAGCCGCTTCCGAATCTAAGGAGAGTCGGAAAACCTAGTACCCACCTCTAGGAAGAGACTCCAGTGGGAGGTCAGTCTATAAAACTTTATTGCTGTGTAATGACAAAATGTGGATACAATGAAAATCTAATGCACTCTCTGTGTTTGATAAAGTTATAGTCAATTTAAAAAGCCGAACAGCTGGGATAATTAGGGGAAAAGATCAAAAGTTGTTACAAAAAAAACACCACATGCTGCCATAATTTTTGTAGGTGTGCCAGTGGTAGGGTGAGATTTCTCTTGCTAAAAGCAGCAAACTTAGGGACTCTCAGGCTGCATGTTGGAAACAAACTCAGTGAGATTGTCAGTCTCAAAGCCTCTCTGAAGGAGTCCAGATGCAAGCTGGCAGAAATGGTGAAAAAGAAGATCAAGGAGCACGAGGAAGCACTCTCACCAGCCGGAGTGCCCGGAGTAAGGTTGAGGTCAGTGTTAGCTGGATATTAGATTAATTTACAGTTGTTACTACATGCTGTACCATCACATTTGCATGACTCGCTAAGTGACATCTCTTTAAAAAAGGTATCTAAAATGAGTTTCAAAGAAAGAAGAATGCAGTTTTTCTCGATCTCCCTCTCAGGAGAGAAGTGCCAGGTGAACCTGCTGGAAACGGACATCAAGGGGGCATGGAAGCAGGATCTCTAGCAATGGCCAAAGAGGAGCAAATACAGCAGTTACTAATGACCATGAGAGCCAAAGTTGGAGGGGAGCAAACAGCTGCAACTGCAGATAAGCTAAGCTCGTGATGGGAGGCCAGCCTTTGGACAGGTCAAGCCAAATCGAAAGCCCAGGGATGGAACAAGTGCCAGTAAAAACACTGAATCATACTGGAGGGGACTGCAGACTTGAGTGCCCTACAGAAGGAGGTAGAGAGGCTGAGAGGGAACTGAAGGAAGAGAAGCAAAGAAACATAAGATGATGAAGAAGCCCAGCAGGAGAGACAAACGTGGAATAAAGAGAAAGACAAAGCAATCAGATACCAAAAGCAGTTGCAGTACACTCACTTCCTGCTAGATGTACAAAAAAGAACAAGGACCTGGAGAAGATTCTGGTGGAGCTAACGGCCGAGATGGACATTGGGGCCTGACAGAGATGGATATGGACAGCCATAGCTCTGACCTAAATTTTGAAAAAATTGTAGCCACAGTTTTGGGGTCAAGGATAGAGGTTTACCTTCCCAAGGGTTTTAAATTGTACTAGTGGGGAACTCAAAAAGCAAAATTTAAAAAGGGAAAGAAACATGAGCCCCCAAAGGAATTTTTTTAAGATTCAGAAAGAAAAGAAAAAACTCTAACATCACTGAAACCCTTCATTCGGTAAATCCTCGCAATGCAAAAATTTCCTGATGACTAAATGATGTCTAGGGCCACGGGCAAATATTACCGCCCTTTTTGTCCCCCAACCAAAAGGCGGAGAGAGTTTTTGCATACCATGCAGTTTGATCCTACATTAAAATACACTTTGCTGTTTTTTCCCAGTAAAAAACAGTTTTTTTTGGTTTTTTTTTCAGCTTTTAAGAACTGCCGGTTTTTTCCGGTTACAAACTAATCCAAACGCAATCTACTTCCCCTTTTATTTATTTCAGCGAATCTTTCACGAACACACAACCTATTAATATTCATGAATCCAAGCTTTTAAAAAACTTTATACTTTTTATTAGTAGATTCTAAGTGGTATTATTAAAATTTTTTTTTTTTATTAACACGGAAATCATTATGAAACCCAGTCTGGCAAAAAAACAAAAAAATTTATCCAAGGGGTTTCAATTAAAAGGTGTCCATGGGGTTTTTTCTTGTACATCCCCAACCAATCTTTTCCCCCCTTTTGATCACCCTTCTTAAAAAACTTGGGAGTCATCTATTTTTCTGAAAAATTCCTTTTAATAAAAAAAGGGGAATTTTGTTTTTAGAAATTTCCTCTACTTGAGATATCTGCTGAGTAAACCTCACAAACGTCTCTTGGGCAGCTGTGAATTTTTAAACTCCCCAAAAACTGACCCCAGTCAGATTCTTTGTTTAACCATTTAAGCATTTTCTGCCTTAGTCATTTTGTGCATTCAAAAGGGGAGCCAGGAATAGGGAAACAGGTGTCTTGGGTTGGCATTGAGACTTGAAAAAAATTAAAAATTAATTAAGAACCATATTAAGTTTCTGGGTTTAAAATTGTTGGTTCGTCATGCAGGATACCAAATTTTTTTGGGGTTAGCGGCCCAAAAATGAGATCCTCTGTTTTTTCCCGCTAATCCGTAACAATTGTAAAGGGGTTTTGGAAAAGTGTGCAATCTTTTAGAATTATTTTTGCAGAAGTTTCAGAAGGCTAAAGCCAGCCCTTTAACTGTGAACACCACCAAAGTGACCCTGGAGCACAAAAATATCTTAAAAACCTTTGGGGATTTTAAAAATAAAAAAAATAAAAATAAAATTTTTTAAAAACCTTTTTAAAGGGGTAAAAATGTTCTTTTTTTTCTTTTAGGGCCAAAAAAACATTTGTTTTTAAGTACATTGGGTTTTTCCATGAAGATTTTTGAAAATTTTCTCGGTAAATATTTTCCAAAAATTTAAATTTTTTGGGGGTTTATAATATAAATTTTTTTTTGAACTTCATTTTGGAAAAAATTTAAAAGGTTTTTTTCTCAGTATTTTGATTTTTTTTTTGAAACCCACAGTTTCCCCGTTTTTCAAATAGGTGTATCTCAGCCAAAATCATCCTTCTTAAAAAACCCATACATAAATGGAAAACTTATTTTTTCCCAACTTTTCAGATGATTTTAATTAGTTTTTTTTTTGTTTTTTGTTTTTCCCTGAAAGATTAAACCCTTTGACTTTTTTTTGGGGTTTCCAGGGCCCAAAAAATGTTACCTCCCCCCAAATCCAAAAAATCCAGGGGCCTTCTTGCAAAAGCCTAAAGCAGTTTTTATATTCCCCAACTCAGCTGACAAAGTGATATAAAGGGTTTTTTTTGCTGAATTGCTAGTTTTGGGCCCTCTCTTTCCATTTTAAAATGACAATACCCTTTATCACCTTTTGGGTCCTTTTGGCGGGGCATGCCATAGAAACAAACTGTTACAGGAAATTTTAAAGCTCCCCAAAAGGGAAAGGATTATGTTTTTTTTAAATCCCAAATGCATTTGTTCCCCAATGTCCAAAACATATTTCACTTTTTAATCAAAAGGGTTTTCACGGGGACAATTTTCCCTTTCAATTTGCAAAAAACCCGAAAGTTTAAAGGGTTGGGGCCCGCACTGAAAAACTTTTTCCCCGGTTTTTAAATTCCCCAAAAATTTGGGTTTCCCCCCAATGTTTCATCATAAACAAAAGCCCCCCCCAAAGGGCTCCCTTTTTAAAGTCATCATCCCTAAAGCTTCGAGGATTTTTTTAATTTGTAACAAAAAACTGATAATCATATTTTTGTTTGGGTGCAGGGGGGGTTTTTTGGGGTGAAAGGGGTTCTAAAATGCATTTGAAGGGCATGTAGTTTTAAATTTCTTATTTTTTTTAAATTTTAAATAAATTAAATTTTTTTTTTCCCCCCCCCCTAATTTTGTTTAAATTTGTATTCAAATAAAATAAATTTTAATTAAAAAATTGCAAAGTTGGTAAAGACAATGCAACGGCTAGAGCCAGTAAAATGAAAATCAATTTTTGGCAAAAAACATTTTTTTTTTTTTTTTTTTGATTTTTTTTTTTTTTTTTTTTTTCCAATTTTGATCCTGTTTTTTTGGTTTTTTCCTGTGCATCAAGACTTTAAAGGGATGCCTGAGCTTGCCCCTTTTATTAAATTTCCTAAACCCGTGTATAAATTTATTAATGATTTTTGGTTGTGGCCGGCCCCTTGGGGGCCCAAACTCTATAATTTCCCAACCCTCAAGAGCCTTTTTGTTAAAAATAGTTTTTTGGGCTCCATCTCCCCCAAAAAGTTCTGTTCAGCTTTTGGGTTTCTTCTGCCCTGTTTTTCAGGGCAAGAGACAAAAATTAAAACACTGGGATTTGAAAACCAGCTCCCAATTCTGCCCCAACTGAAATGTTAGGTAAACCTTTTTTGAACAAAAACCAAGGGGAAAAAAATCAAAGAAAGTTTTTTCCAAAGATGACCCCCAAAAACCCCTTTCGGGACCCTCATTCTCTTGGAACTTAAGGTACCTTTTTAATTCTGCTTTAAAAAACCCCAAGTTCGCTTCTTTTAAAGGTGATTGTTTAACCGTTGTTTTGGAGGGCTTTCCCCCTTCCCCCCCCTTTCCCCCCTTCCTCCACGGGGTTTTGTCATTTTTACTGTCCCTTTTTTTCAGCTGGGGTGTTTTCCCCAATAAGGGGTTTGGGAAAAACCCTTGGGTTGACTTCCCCTAGAGAAAAACCCCCTAAATTTTTTTCCAGTTTCCCGGGAACAGTGGTTGTGGAAAAAGTTAATCCCCAAAAAGGGGTTTGCTTTTCCTTTCCGGGTTTTTTTTTTAATCCCTTTACCCCAAAATCGGGGTTTTTTTTCCCCGGGTGAAGTGAAATGGGGAAAGTTAAATGCTTTTTTAAAAACGGGGGAATGCGGGTTTAAAAGTATTTGACTGAGTTTACCCGCGTGCCCCAAAGACTTTGAAAACCATGACAATGGACCCTTTTCCCCCGAAATTACATTCCTACGCAACTGAAACCCGAAAAAAAGCTTCCGTATACTACGCAAAAACAAAACCTTTAATTTTTAACACTTTTTAAAAATTTTCGGGAAGGTGGAACTGTCAAAAACGGTAAGTTTTTAACAATCTTCTTTTTTTCTTTGGTAAAAACGGGGCAAAAAAAAAAAAATTAAATAATAATAAATAAAAAAAATAAAAAAAATAAAAAAAATAAAAAAATAAATAATAAAAAAAACAAAAAACCCCTTTTTTAAAAGTCGGGAAAAAAGCTTAAAATTGTAAAGGGTTTCCCTTTGGTGAAATCTATCAGTGTCTTTTTTAAAATGTGTATTTGGCGTTTCTAATCCCTCTTTTCACAAAATTTTATAGGTTAAATGTTCTCAAATTTCCCAAAATCATTTTTTTAAATTAGTGAAAGGGAAAAAAACTTTTGGGACTTCTATTCAAAAACCCAACAGCAAAAAGGCAAGAATATTTAAAAGGGGGGGGAAAAACCCTTTCACCGATGAAGGGAATGGCCACAATTTTAAAAACCCAAAAAAACGGGGAAAAATAATAATTTTTGGTTTTTGTATTTGAGGAAAAAAAAGATTCCCAAAATTTTTTTTAAGTAAGGAATAATTTAACCCCCGGCCGTTTTAATTTTTTAAAAATAAAATGCCCCACCCCGGGGGTTTATCCCCGGACCGACGGAAGGGGAGTCACTTTATTCCGGTTTTTATATGGTTCCCCCCCAAAGGGCGGTGGGGGGGTAGCTTTTTAAAGCGGGTAATGGGGCTTTAGCCGTTGATAGCACTTCTACGCAGTTTTTAAAAGAAAATATTATAAAGAAGCAAAGGGGGGAGACACACAGAGAAAGAGAAAGAAAGAGAGGGCTAGGGGGAAATTAGGCTTCCTCTTTTTCGTCCCTAAAAACAGTTTTTTGCCAGGGTTTCAAAAAAAGGGGGCTGTTTTTTCCCCTCGCTATTAAATTTTACTTTTCAAAACCCTTTTTTTTCAGGGTTGTTTTTTTTGTTTTTCCCCTTTGGGCTGTTTTGCAAATTTCCGTTTTTAAACAGTTAACTAGGGGCAAAGTGATAGGAACTGAAATGGGGCCCAAGAGGAAAAGGGAAAATTAAATTAAAATAAAAATGATTAAAAAATTTCCCTCCCAAAATTAAATCCATTTTTACTGCATCTTTTTTTAAAACATGTATCTTACAAACCACAAACAAGTACCTTTCAATTTGGTCTGTGGAATTCGGGATTAAATGATTTTTTGCGGGCGTTTTTTACAAAAAAACGGGACATGCCCTTGGTTTAAAATTTTTAATGATAAAAATTCACTTTTTAAAATATATTTTTAAGTAGTTGTTTTTTTAAAACCCAAAAGAGAAAGCACTTTTTCAGATAGCACATCCAGAAGAGCGAAAGATCCTCCCTTTCCCCAAAAAAAAGCCCTATAAAAAACCCAAAAAACATGTCACTCGTATATTTTTCTGAAGGGGGAAAAAATGCACCCCTAAATTTTGGGCCCGGGGCCTAAAACGGGAAACCCCCACCTTCTGAAACAGAAAAAATTAAAAACCCAAATTTGCTTTATCCGAGCCGAGGGGGGAGTAAGCTTTTCCAAAAAAACATTTTTTTGCCTATGGGCCCTGTATTAAGGAGGGTTTAAATTTTTTATTATATTAATAAATTTTTAATTAAAACCCCGCGACCAGTTAAATAGAAAAATTTTTAAATTCAGGGGCGGGCCCAAATTTAAACAAAAATGAACCTCCATTTTTAAAAAAAAATGCAAAAAATTTTTTTTAACAAAAATGCAACAGCTGCAAATAATGTCGTTTATTAGGGAATTCAAAAGATTTTGGTATAAATATTTAAAAAGGTTTTTTTTTTTTTTTTTTTTTTCTTTTTAATTTTTCATCTTTTAAAATTAAATACAATAGGCCCACGCATGTATATAAGAATTTGGTTTTTAGGAAAAAACCTTTGGGGTGTCTATGGGGTTTCTTTTTTTTTTCCCGGGGGGGCTTTAAACACCTGCTAGGGCCCCTTCCCCAGCCCCAAAGGGCCCCTGGCCTATAGCGGAAAAGGCAGCACCCGGGCCCGCCAAAACATAAAGCAAACAAACCCCGGGAAAAAAAAGGAAAAGTTTTCGGGAAAAAAAACCCTTTAATTTTTTAAAAAAACTAGTGCTTTTTTGGGGGTCAGTGTCGGGCAAATTGGGAAATTGCCGAAACCGACGCTGTGACTCGCCCACCCCCATAGACCCACCTTTTAAAAAGAAATAAATGGGACCTTTTCAAAACCCACCCAAAAAAAAAGAAAAATTTTAAAAAAATTTTTTAATTTCAGGCTCTTCCCAAAGCGCCCCTTTTTCTGGCCGATGTGACTAAATTTTTTGAGCGGGGACAAAGGGGGCGACCCCACCGCGTTGATCAAATTTATAAACTGCCCTTTCCTTTTTATGAGAAAAATCAAAAGGCCCAACCCCGTTTTAACTGTGCAGCGGGTTGGGTGTAAGCCTGGGGGGTTTTTTCCCTTTTGGGCCCGCCTTAGCGCAAAGCTGTGCACAGCAAAAAAATTTTTAGAAACGTGGAAGGGTTTTTTATGCCCCAAAAACTGAACACTCTTTGCTTAAAACCCTTGGCCCAATCGTAGCCTTTTTGAGAGTTTAAAATCCAAACCCAAATTTTTTGGGGGGTTCGAGCCCGGGGCGGAAAACCCAAAGACGGGGTCCCCTTTGAGCCGGCACCGATTCCCAACTGCCCCCCGGCGACCCAAAAAGGGCCCTCCCCCACTGCCCGGGTGTGTTCATGGGTTGTGTGTTCACTGCTTGTGTGTCACTTTGGAGGGGTTTAAAAGCAGAGCACGAAGGGCCCCCCTAGGGGCTGTTTTTCCTTCCAATAACAAAAATATGCGATGTTTTTTGTTGATTTTAGTCAGCATTTAACACTGCATTCCCTACAAGTTGCCACAAATTTTGGAACTGAATTAACACCCCCCCTCTGCAACGGATTTATGACTTTTGACCAATAGCCCTCAGCATTTTTGGTCAGGCCACACCCCCCACCCCATACCCTTAAAACCCCAGGATCACGGGCGTGTGCTGAGCCCTTTTCCCTCACCCTTCACACCCCGATTTAAGCCGGATGGATCCAATCATCAAATTTTGAAATGCCCACAGGATTGGCCTCATCAAAGACAAAATGAAGCCTACAGGGGGGAGGTCGAAAACCTCCCTCAGGTGCCTGCAAAAAGCTGCTCCTTTAACACCTGAAGAAAGAGCTCTTGAGGACTTCAGGAAGAAGAAAGAAGACGCATGCCCCACCACTTAACAGGGTGGTTTGTTAAGGGGTTTCTTCCTTCAAGTTCCTGCAACACCCTCGGAGGACCGTCCAGGCCCAACCCTTCGGGCTGGCAAGAAGGCTCCCACCCCCTTTTCCCTTGGGAACTGAAGAAGAACAGCTGCTTCAGCCACCTGTGAACTTTTCCGGTGTGCGATCGAGAGCATCCTAACAGTTTTATCACGTGGTAAAATGGAAATCCCATTTGCAAAACTGCAAGGCACTCGGGGGAGGGGGGGGGTGAAACTGCCCAGCATTACGGGGGCACATTTCCTGCTTTTGAGAACTTTAGAGAAAAACGCTGTCTATTCAGCTCGCAGCATTTTTAGGATCCTCTCCCCTGACCATAGACTGTTTAACCTCCTCCCCTCCCGGAAACCTTCAGGAGCCCCGGAAAAGGCCCAGCGACCAGGAACGTTTTTTTTCCCTGCAGCTGCTCCTAAATAATTTGCCCAAGAACCCCCCATCATCCCCCCCAACCACCCACCCCCCTCCTCACCCCCAAAATTGGGTTTACAAAAACAACAGAAACCAGTCACACTTGTTATTATTTTGCCTACGCGTTCTTCTACAGAAACTAATAACCATTTGCACACTAAATTTTTTTTTTCATGCATTTTTTTATGCCCATTGCATAGTGAAAAATGATGTTCTATTTTTTGCTTTATAGGTAAAACCATATACATAATCCTTTGATATATGTTCAAGAAAACCTTCTTATTATGCTAATATATTTTAAAAATCTGTAATTATGCCCCATAGTAGCCTTATCTGTATTTTTATTTACTTTAACTATTGTGACACTTTTAATCCTGTACTTTTAAATTTATTGCATTTTGGGTTAATGCAACTGCATTTTGTTCCTTGACCTACAAAAGCAATGACAATAAAGTTTAATTAATCTTTTAAAAAAAAAAAAAATTTACTTTTCACTTTTATAAAATAAAAGGAAAAAAATTTTTACTTTGATCAAAAGTGAGAAAAAAACATTAAGTTTCAAAAGTTTTTATTTTGATAAATCTGTTCTTCTGAACTTTTTATTCATAAAAACCAAAAAATTCCACTCAGTGCCCCATCAAATAATAAAAGTTTTTTGGCAGCAAAAACAGAAAAATTTAGAAAGATTTTAGGATCGGGGACATGAAAACTGGGGTAATGGCGAAAATTTACCTTGAAATCACAATAAATACATTTTAAAAAAATTATAAAATAGAAAATGTTATTTTTTAAAAGCCTAGTAAAAAAATTTCAACTTTTACTGTTTTTCTGTACTTTTGGGGCAAAAAATTTACTGTTCAAAATGTTTGACTGGATGTATGGCAACTTTAATTTTTTTGTCATTTTTTTTTTTAATTTGGTAGAAATAAAAATGCTGGACTAAATAATTAATGATTTTTTTTATTCTCAAAAACTTTTTTACCTAAAGGAGAATAGTTTCCCTACTGAGCACGCTTGTTCTTTATTTTCCTGGGGATGACTTGAAAAGCCAGATAAACTATTTGTTCAATCGTATGTTTAATGTCTTCATGTTTCCAAGGGTTTTTTTTTTTTCTTGAAAAAAACGTTTTTTTTTAAAGCAATAGCGGGGTGCTTTTTTCCATATTAGGAATTTCCGGGACCCTTTCTGCGAGCCCCTCGGCTTCGAGTAGAATGAAAAAACACACGCAGGAGTGTTGTCTCCGCGGTTCATCTCGCCTTATTTGGGGCGCATAAAAATCAAACATACCAGACTATCCTTTTCTTTGAAATTTAAAACTATATTTATTAAAACCAGCTTTAAAAACCCTATGCAACACCTTTCCCCAAAAAATTTTGGGGAGAATTTTACGTGTTTAAATCCTAAATACTTTTTTTCCCTAGAAGTGGGGTCCAAACCTGCCCCCCCCAAAACAAAAGGGAGGAAATTTTATGCAAAAATTGAGGTCTGCCCTTTTTTAACCAGGGAGCACATCTGTTAAAATTTCAAAATTTAAAAAGTACATGACTTTTTGTAACCATAAAAAAAATGCTTCAAAAAAATTTATTTTTGTTGTTGTTTATTATTTTACACTACTACTATAATTTTGGGGGCTTTTTTAAATTTCTCACAAGTGCTTGTGTGCTATATTGTGTATTTTAAGTGGTCGTTTAAGATTTTTATTTCTAGTTTTTTGTATTTTTAGGGTTATAAGGGTTTATAAAGTGCGCATTAACAACATGTTTATCAAGTTTAAAAGTTTTTGTTAAAAAGGGGAAAAATTTTTGTTTTTATTATTTGAAAAGTTTTGTCCTTCCAATCTTTCCCCTAAAGGAAGCACTCACATTCTGTAATTGTTAAAAACTCTGAGAAAATCTCTCCTCCTTTTCTCTCTCTCTCCTCCTCCCCTCCTTTTCCCCTCTTATTTTTTCTCTGCCATTTTTGGCCTGAAGAACAAACCTTTCAAAGTTTTCAAAAATCGTTAAAAATGTTTTTGAAAATAACAAACAAGATACAAAATACTTAAAGAAATTTCCAAAAACGCCTTCGTTTTTGCCCCTTTGGGAAGAGAAAAAGAAAAAAGGGAAAGGAAACCCCCTCCGGTACAACGCAGTATAAAAGAAATACACTACATTAAAGTATTTAAGACCCCCAATTGAGACCCCCTTATTTAAAAAAACATGCGATTAATTTTTAAAAGTCCAATTTTAACCAAACTTTGGCTTTTTTTAATTGACTTTTTTTTAAGCCTTTTTTGCTGGATTATTGAATTTTGTTTAGCATAGAAAATTTCCATGTAAAAACTATATATTTGGTTAAAATAGTGGTCTTTTTTCACACAGAGAAAAGCACTTTCAGGTAAAAACTATTAAATTAAAAAGTACGTGGGTCAAATAGTATCCTTGTACATTTTAAAAGGGTTCGTGTGGTTAAGCATGCTAAGAGGTTTTTTAATCCTTTTTGCGGTGTGTGGTAATGTTGAGGTGTGTGTGTGTGTGTGTGGTGTGGTTGTGGGGTGTGGGGGTTTTTGTGGTGTGTGTGTGTGTGTGTTGTGTGTGTTTGTTTGTGTGTGTTGGGGCTGAGAGAGATTAGCCTGGCTGGCACTAATTAAATACTTAAGACTCAGCCATAAGCACTGAACATGCTGACTAAAACATCAGCAACACTTTGAGACTCCATGAAGAAAACAGCAATACAATAGCTATGAAATCATATCCCATTCAAATATTAACATTGGTTTATTTGTATTTTAAGCTAATTCATGTCGGTGGGAGAACAAGAGAATTCCCATCAAGTATTTACATGTATTTCAAATTAAGATTTTATTGTACATAAAGTTATACTTTTACATTTCAGGATAATGTTTAATATTAAACCTCTCTAATTACAAACAAGCATTATCATTATCATCATTACATTAAACACAGAAAACAATCTGTGCAGCAAACAAGGCATTGACAAGGAAGAATATACTACAAGCATATAGCCTATATATAGTATTATGTTATACACATATAACACACATACAACAACTGCTTAGTTAAACCTTTTAAAAAGTTTAAAAGGTTAAAAAAGATTTAAAATACTTTTACTTAAGAATTTAAATAAAAATCTGACATTTTTAAATGCCGCAGAACAACTGGAGCAACTTTAAAATCTACATTTTCTAAATAAATCTCTTTATTTTGCATAAAAAACACCTAAACAATTTGATATTCCAGAGCATGTCTTACATTCTTCATAATTAACCATACGCTCTGTCCCAAAATCAGAATAATCTAATTAGAAGGGATGTTCTTTAAATTCTAAATCTTTTAAAAAAAAAAAACTACACAACCTTTAATTATAACTAACTTATTACTTATCCAAACATTACTTATCCATTTTTATTCTTTAAAATTCACCACATCAGTAAATGTCATAAAAGATTTTTCAATAAATATCTTTTAAGATATATTTTTTAAAGTTGCTCTTTCCCATAGACTGAAGGTGAATGGCAACCAAAACAAATCTTTTAGTGAATTACAATTTACATTCAGTCTTTTCTGTCTTTTGACTTCAGAAGACCTGAATACTATTGTGCTAAAAATTCAAGCATATGTCACTTTTCTAAGGTTTTTTTTTTTTTTTTTTTATGATGCTTTTTAGCTGGTGGTTCCTGGCCCTGGAACCCTATCTCCACATTCATTGTAGCGGAAAAAGAGCAAGCACAAAGACTCTTAAGCAACATCTCATTTGCTATCCCAGGATGGAAAGAGAGTCTTATGTTTGGACTGACGTGAAGGTGAGTAAATGGTGACAGCATATTCATCTTGGGGTGAACCCTTTGAGATAAAAACACAAATGGAGACAACATCAACACTAGCAGCACACAGAACTATACCAACCGTATGCAACCAGCAAGGATTAATGTCTTAAATTCACAAATGTTGGTACCATATGTTTGATGTTCCCTGCTCTAATTACATTTGTCCACTTGCTGGCCCTAAGTGTGTGAATTAGATACAATGAGTGCAATGAGGGGGCAGACAAATCAAGCACATAAGTCACACAGCCAAGCAACCGCTTACTCCAACAACTTATTATGACATATAAATCTCCAGAAGATCTGGCTAGTTGTAGAGAGCCACTTGGCAAATGTGCAGTGGCTTTTACCACCTCTCTCATAGCACATAGCAGCCAAATTAGCCATATCGCCAGATAAATCTGTATTGATCCAAAGATGGCCTCCAATACCACTCTGCTCACACTGCACACAGTCAGCAAGTATGCCTCGGCCACACAAAGACCACATGAATAAAGGACAATTTGAAAAGATTATACAAACTACTGTGTCTTGTATGGGAGAACCAAAAATCTGACTAAACTAATCAAATGGCTTTTAAAAACCGCAGTTCTGGTCTCAAATAACAGGAAGTAGAAATAATGTGTAATTTTCATGGCATTTATAAGCCATGTAAACTAATGTTCTTTATTAAATTCATTATAAAGTGTGACTGAAAAATTATCTCTTTTTAGACTGTGGGTCTCTGAGTTTGCTGAGAGAATCTGGGTGGTTGGTGGCGGGGGTTGATTTCTAAAGATTGCAGCAAACTCCTGCTTAGCTGCATCTCTATTTGAGAAATTGTTGCTATAGTAATGGTGATATGCTGTGCTGATATGGCTTCCTAGAGAGAAGGTCAGAGTGGACTGTTTCCCACTCAGAACAGTTTCATCAACAGGTGCCAAAAGAAAGAAAATGGCATAGAGAGAGAGAGAGAGAGAGAGAGAGAGAGAGAGAGAGAGAGAGAGAGAGATCAGTTTCCAGAGCAGCTCTGCTGAACAAAAGCAAACACAAACAAAAAAAAAAAAAAAATAAAAAAAAACCTAATCATGCCATTGGGAAAAATGAAAGTGCAGATCAAAGGGAACCTCGGAAGGTTTGGTTTTGGTTAGGTTTGATTTATCAGAATCGGAGACAGATCCTCATAGGAAAAGCCAAACACATAGAAACATGGCTTCAAAATGGAAGAGTGGTGGACATGGTGATGTTGCAAAATGTCCAACTTCACTGTTATAAAGTTAGAGATACTAGAGAGAAAAATTCTGGAAGAAACAAACTCACCACTTCACTCTTTGTGAAAATCAATGCAGGAATTGTGCACTAGAGGGGGCATTGTGCATGATTTATATTTACAGTGAATTGTTATTTATATTCTGTTAATTAATGTTGTTGAACATTATTTAATACTACTGTTATTATTATTATTATTCATGATTATTTATAAATGGTAGAAGGGTACGCTATTTTTTTATTATGTAACTTTTGGTCTAGACATTTTGGTATTGTGCTTTGGTAATTTTGTATGCATTTAACCTTTGTGTCATAAGTATCTGAAATTAAATGTATTAAATAAAAAATAAAAACAATCATAAGATAAATAAATTTTTTAAAAAATTGTTCTTTATTAAAATGACAGTTCAATAATCAATGCAAGGCAAATGTTCACAAAATAAAGTAAATAAAACAAATTAAATGTCACCAAATAAACTGAAATGCTCACTATATAAAACAATATTCACAAATAAATGAATACGTTTTCTTTAATAAAATGATTTTTATTATCATTTAAATAAATAATTATCAAAGAAATAAATAATATTTGGCTTCACGTAAATCCGCGTTAATCGCTACAAAAGACCCAGATCGGTTAAACGTGGTTGCCGAACTCGGTTCGGTTATGTGTCACCCTCCGTGTCCGGGAGGAACGCGCTAAAGTCACACTGACTCCCGTCCACGTCTCGAGGGATCCCGTGTTCTCACGCCGGGACTGGACCAAGGCGGAGAGGTGGAGTCCTTGGGCTTGAGCTCTAACTCACCCCATGCCAATCCCGCCTCTCCACACTTGCTGCCTCCTTTCTCGCACCGTACTCGGACGAGGATACAACACAGCCGCGCAATGGAGTCGGGAAGGGCACCCCAAGTACCCTGTCATCCTCGGACTCTCCCGCACGAATCATGGTTAAAAATTTCCCTTTTCCTCTCCTCCGTATATCTTCAATTGACTTACATATATGAGGCCGGTGCAGATCGCCAATCAATTTAAAAACGTAACTCAACAAAGAGTGAAACGTGTCTTTTGGACGCCGCATGTCGCAGCGAGCAGGACACATCCATCAAACGTCGGAATGAGGTTTAACCCGAGAATCAAATGCCGTTATGGAGTTCTTCGGAAGATCTTGAGGCGGCTCTTCTGCGTCTTGTCAGTCCTCCTGATTTCATAAACGCAACACGCGCTAGCGCACTTGTTGATCAACTTGTTTTGTGTTTGTTTTTCACAGTAAAAATGTTCATCTGGTGGTCTGATGTGTCAGACTAACGCCAGCGTGAGTGGTAGCCACGTTACGAAGAGGACCCGATCTGATTCATAATAGAAACACTGAATTACTGTGTAATGGCCAAGTCTTAAAATAAAATCTACAATAGACCTTTCAAGCAAGCTACAAAGAGTAGAGTACAACCTGCAAAATTCACAATGCAATTTTAATATCTAGGAGAAAAATGGGGCTTAAACCATACCGCACGACTGGAACCCACCGTATAATAATCCACTGCAACAAATAGGAACAAGATTAACGATAGTAGCTATAAAGGTGATAGACATTGTTATAATGCATAGGGTTTTATGGTATGCATGCTGGTCAAACTCTAGTAAGCACGTAGGCATCTGGAGAGAGAAAACCAAAAAGTGGCTTGACCCGTTTGTGCAAAACAGCCCAGACAACCGGTTTAGCTGAGTGAATGGAGAGAAGTTTCAACACAACTGCTGTCCATGCTGTATGGCTTGGTCATCAGTATGTAGGACACATTGTGGTTTTGAATGACGCTGAGTTACTCGGTCCACGGCACAGAACTCTTAATACCCTTCCGTGTCATCTGAGTCGGCCCATCTATTATGGAATCATCTTAATAAGATGAACAATTATTCTTTTGGCGTTTAGCTGCTGTCTGCAGGGCACCTACTTTCAACAAAGTTGGTAACTAAGAATCCCGTATTATGTGGACTATATCTCTATACGTTAGCCCAAACTTGGTGTGTTTTTTAAAACCAATTTTTAAGATTAAGATAATAGCAAAAAATACACTCAATTAGAGTAGATCGATCTTAATTTATATTAAAAGGTATTGCATATGCCGGATGACCTCACCTGGTATTTCACATCAGTTTTCTTAGAAGATCATCGACACTGATTGATGTCATCCAGTTGTCAACTGTTGACTGTCATCAATTAATAATCTTTTCCATGATCTGGTTGGGCTTCTCAACCTTGTAATGTTTTCTGAATATTAGTCTATCTCCTCCTAGCGTTCTTCAGAGGGTTCTGAGGGACTAATGCTGAAGTAGTTTGGTGAAAGTGAAAGAGAGTATGGTGATGAGAGATCCAGTTACAAAACGCTCGAGGTAAGGGACAGCCAACCTGACCTGGGAAGCGACAAACAAACATACAAAGGCTTTTTTTATTGCGCGTATTGTCCGGTTATGCACAAATGGGTGGAGGTGTTGTAATTTTCATCTCTCTTTCCTCTAGGGGGTTTCGGATTTGTCACATTTGTTGACCAAGCTGGTGTGGACAAAGTCTGGGCCCAAGTCCAGACATGAGAGCTGGACTCGAAAAACTGTGAGTTTTTTTATCATCATTGAACTTCTTCTGTGCTACCTGTCTCCTCCTGTGTTGCGTTTACTAAAACCACTTCAGATAGTCACATTGTTTTTTTTTTGGATGGAGCTTTAATGATTTCAGTGCATGTAATCTGACTGACCGAAATGCAAATATATAATTGTTTCAGAGGTCACAGATGCTGTGTATTGCTTGTGAGGTTTTCATGCCTCTTCACAATTGGGTTTTTGGTCAAACAATTTGGGAGGATTTTTGAGAGCAGAGAGCGAGAAAAAAGTTCCTATCTTCACCGCCGTTCCTCATTGAGGTTGTCAGGGATTTGCATTCCCTATTCTGTGTCAAATTGCTATGGTAACTAGGGACCCCTCCTTGAACACAGGGTATGCTAGGGAGTTGCTGGGAATCCTTTGTGGTGCCTTGTCTCAAGAGGTGCCTCACCAACACACATTAGCACTCAGATTTTTTCCCCTAGTCCATTGATGCCTCACTGCTGTTTTTTCTAACCGGTTGTACAAGGATTTTTTAGGCCTTGTTTAGGTGAATGACATTCATTGGATGAATAAAACAAACATGATTTTGCATCAAAACGGATTAGTAGATTCAGTGAGAGTGCTAGAAAAGGAAAACTTTATATGCGAGGTTTTGTGTTGCGGTGCATCTATTTGTGTGAGAGTCTTTGTCGCTGTGCAGAGCAGGGGCGGGTCCTGGGACAATGGTTGCCCGTTGGTTACCATGACGACAGTGGAGTCACCCCCTAGGGGTTGTCAGTGGGAGGGAGCATGAGGCCCGAAGGAAGAAGAAAAAAAAATCATCTTTCTCATCTCTCTCCCTCCCTCTTTTCTGAAAGTTCTGGCACTAGTTCCTCATTTGAGTGTGAAAACCCGCCTCGCACTAATGGCAACAGGTAGTACAACAAGGCAAACCACAAAACGAAACTGTGTGTTCTGTCTGTGCTTTCAAAATTTTACACCGAAACAGGCAACTCCGAAGGAAAAGGCACGGAAGCCCAGGACTGGCCAAAAACGCCCACCGTGAAGAAAAAAGACAAAAAAACGACAGCGAGTGCTTAGTAAACTAGTGGCTCCTTAGAAAGTGGCTCTCAGCTCCAGTCTTCCACGCCTGGGCCGCGTGTGCTGTTTTTCTAATGCCTCCCCCCTGAGAGTGAGAGCAGCAGCAGAGCCAGGGGAACATGGAGGCCTTTGTCCCTGCTTTACCCTCTAGGACTGTGCCCCTGGAAGGATGCCTTATGGCTGCTCGCCTGGGCCGACTTTTAAACTGGAGATTCGCTTAACGAGCTCAGCGACTGGGATAATGGAGGAGGGGAGGGCCAGGAACTGAGAGAGAAACGTGTGGTGGCTAACTCACTCAAAAATCACCAATTTTTTAGTCAGCGGTCTTGGGACGCACCTGCTGTGCTGAGTGTTCTTGGTGGATTGGTGCAGAAAATCGTTCTGTGTGCTTGTGTGTTTGTCTGTATGTTGATTGATACACACCGCTCGGGTTTTGGCGACTGACCCTAAAGATTGACCCTGGTTTAGTTAAAGTCCATTGACTTTAAAAAGTTTTGACAGGGATGGCAATTGTGGCAGTTTCAAGGGCAACATTGTGGGTCAGATACTATTCAGATATGTCCCTTTTTTATTTGTATTCCTGAAATGATGATGAGTATGTGTTTTCATGTTAAAGAAGCTGTGTCACTGGATGTGTTTTTGTTCTCCCCCAAGATGGAAAATTTGTGAATCACAGGGTAATGTTTATTCCCAGAGCCACAGAGAAGTTTGACAGCCTTTGAAAACACCCTTAAAGTAAACCACATAAATCAGCAATATCCATACAAGTGTGCCTTTGTTGTGCACACACTCGCTTAATACTGACGTGTATAAGCGCTGGGAGGTCAACACTCAAAAAAGAGGTTTTAAACTGTAATATCGACCTTTGGTGTCAAGTGAGAATACAAAAGAGCACATAAGAAGTTTACAAGATAAAAAGAGAATGTTTTAAAACACACCAAGGTTCTTAGAAATGTAGTTGTTCTGTTTTCATTTTGGTTTGCAGATGGTTTTTAAAACACTTTTATTTAACATAAGTTTAATCTTTATTTTCATTTCCATATAAGTTTAACATGTTTTAATTTTAAAATAAAAAATGTCAGTGCCCCAGTTAAAAAAAGGTATTTTCCTTTACACATTGAAGACATGGGATTATACACATCTTAATCAATATTTTTTTTGTAAAAAAAAAAAAATTAAAATAATAAAGAAATGAAAATTTAGTGGACCATCATATTTTTAAACATTTATAAGCAGTGGAGCAGATTTCTTCAAATATTATGTAAGCGAATAGTAAAAAAATGAAAAACAAAATAGTATTTTAAAGAATTGTTTTTCTTTTTTTTCCTATTTTTTCTTCATTATGATATCAGAATAGGTCTATCACCCTCCACTATATTATTTTCTTTACATTTTTTTTCTTCATATGCCCCCCATAAAAAAAAAAAAAAAAAAAAAAGATCAAAATACATTTTAATTAAGAATTTAAAACCGTGCTTTACAGTAGAAATGGTCTAGTAATTTGTATAAATCACATTTTACTATGTTTAATATACACACCACACCACAAAAAAAAAATGAAGACTGAAAAAGTGTCAAAGTTGAAGAGTTGAAACCTCATGTCTAAAACTAATGTAAATTTAGTGAAAATCAATAGTGGATAAACTTAAAACTCCCTCAGAATGGAATTGTGTAATCATTGTATGTATTTTATATAATGATTAATAGACACATTGCAGCTGTCATTTCATTGAGCATTGCGTGATAAAATTGCAAAGAGTAAAATATTCAAGACCAAAAAGCGTAAAAGTTTAAGATTGACCACTTAATGTGAATGTATTGAATGTCTATGGGTTTTAAAACATACAAGCCCCTACTGAAAATCCATTATTTTTCAGTGTCTCTCCACTCCTCCACATGGTCAAAACCAGCTCGAATGACAATAATCTGTTTTTATGTGACCAAACATTTTATCCTCAGCTTTTCTCTCATGTGCGTCGGTGGCTGTAATGTTGATTTTGTTTGTTTGGTGTGTGTTGTGCTGTTTTGTTTGTTTTTTTGGGTTGATTTTGCACGCAGGAGTGGTGCGGCCCTTCCTAGCATGTTGTGGACCGGAGTTGACTATCAGAGTAGTCTAGAAAACTATAGACATACTGTAAACTGTAGCCTCTGCATCAGATCAGCTTAGCCTCTTCATTTTACTCTCTAGATTCACAAAGAATCTCTGTTACTCGTAGTCTGTTGTATGAAAACAAACAGGCGACTCTGGTAAACTGGCTGTAGTTTACCTCAGAGCTGCTAGCTCTTTAGCGTAGCTCTATTCGAACCCTCTCTCTCGGACAGACTAATCATTGCTGCTAGCGCTGTACTGGTGCCTTCACTGTCTTCTAGAATTAACCAACCTCAGTACAGCAATGACGTAGACTAGCGTCTGGTAAATAGATGGACTAGACTATAGACTAATATAGAGTATCTTGAGTTTTTTGTAATTTTAGTTTGTCTACTGTGGCAATGGGTGCTAATCAACATCAAATTTTTCTGCACATGGTTCATAAATAAAAAAATCTAGTGGTATCAAATGTCATTGCTACACTTTACACAAATTTAGCTTTTTTAGCAACTTTAAATGCATTAAGTGCAAGTATACTGTAGTTTCAAGGAGCTGGATACTATTTTTTTAATGTTTCACAGCTCATTTTCCAGATTTGACACCAATAAATTTTAAATCAGACTTTTAGAAAGAAAGAAAAAGAATAGAAATACATGCAAACAACAAACAAAACACAAACAAACAAAAATATTTTTGTTTGGCTGTCAAAGAGTGTGTGGGTCAAGGATGCTTTTCCGCTTGATTTTCTGTGCCTTCTTTTAGTTTCTGACCACTGTCTTCTTCCAAGGAAACGTTGTTGTTGGTGTTTTCCCTGAGTGTTTTGATGTCGTCCAGTGATGTTTACAGGAAAGCTGACCCTTCTCTTGTCCAGTCACAGGTGGCCTTGACAGCCTCTTCTGTCTAGTCATACTCATCCATTTCCATTTGCCTCTCACAGAAACCTGTGAACTTTCTCTGTCGTCTGTGAACGTTACACTCTCTGATTTAAGGGGTGTTCACACTGACAGCAACAAAGCGACTCCAGATTTGCCAGTCACATGAGCGGCAGAGACCGTTGGCGATGAGAAAAGTCACAATGTGGGGACTAACAATTGGTTTGAAGGAAATTAATAATGTTTTTGAGAAAAGATGCATTAAATGATCAAAAGGGACAGTAAAGACATTTACAATGTTACAAAAGATTTTCTATTTGAAGTAAATGCTGTTCTGTAGTATCCTAAAAAAAAAAGTGAATTACAGTTTATACTACAATATTAAGCAGCACTACTGTTTTTAAAATCAATGATAAGAAAGAATGATTAAAAAATCATAATAATGTTGTAATCATTTAATAAATAATTTTAGAATGATTCTGAAGGAGCATGTGACACTGAATACTGGAGTTATGATGCTGAAAATCCAGTTTTGCTATCACAGGAATAAATTGCATTTTTAAATATATTCACATAGAAAGCAGTTGGATTGTTTTAATTTGCAATATTACTACATTTTTTGCAAATACATGCAGCCTTGTCAAGAGGCTTCTTAAGTCTTAAAATAAAAAAGAACTTCTTTTTAAAAACATTACAAAATCGTACCAAAACCAAAAATTAATACGATTTTTATGAATTATGACATTATGCAGTACTTAAAAGTTTTTTTTTTTTTTTTTTTTTGCATAAATAAACTTTACACAGGCAAAAAAATAATAATAATAATAATTGTCTTATTTATCTTTATTTTCAGTCATTTTATTCCAATTAATTATGCAGCCCCTAGAACACATACTATAACAATACAAAAATAATACATATTCAGTCTATTTCATTTTAATGCTGCATATAGTATAACCAGGTCTATACTTAGACAGAGACTTATGTTACTTACTTATCTGTAATACGATGTCCCAAAAACTACGGCCAATTGCGCAGCCAACCAGAAATATTAGGAACGTCTTCAAGCGACCAATAATACAACAACCTGGCAACATCTAGCAATAAAATCACTGTCAGTGTGAATGGAGCGTTATTCTCTTCTTAATAGTTTCTCACTGTCACTTCTCTCTTTAGTTGAATCTACATTTCTTTTTCATTTCTCATCGCTCTTGTCCTTCCCTGAACTCTGCATGTATGACTACCATCATTCTCAGACAGTAAAGTTGATGCAGGGTGCAGTCAGAGCCTTTAAAACACACATGCAGACGTCCCTGCAAGGGCAGAGAGACCCAACCGAAACCAGAGCTCAGAGGATGTGAGCTTCTCACTGATGTTCTCATTTATAGTCCTGGTTGTGCTGGTGTCAGTCTTCCCTCTTTCTCCAAAATTTCTAAACTAGACCTTCTCCTTTCAAACTCTCCTCTAGATTGACCCGAAAGTTGCCTTTCCGCGACGAGCGCAGCCCAAGGTATGTGCCTGACTGGTCCACGTGGTCAAGATGCTTGATAATATACAGCTTTTTGTTATTTTTGAAGATCTTCATCTCTCCACCCTATCTCTCTTTTTCAGTTGGTGACTCGGACAAAGAAAATCTTTGTTGGAGGTCTGTCAGTGAACACTACTATTGAAGATGTAAAGCAGTACTTTGACCAGTTCGGAAAGGTAAGTCATCTGTTACAGTGATTGTACTATGAGTAAATTATGTTCTTAGGCTTGGAACAAGGAATATGGCTAATACAATAAATAGGATTAAATATGAATACAATAAAGTATAATATGATAATAATCAGTAACACATTAATTACTGTCTGTACATGATCCTACAAAAACTTTGGGGTCAGTAATATTTTTTATACTTTTAAAAGAAGTCCCTTATGCTCACCAAGGCTGCATTTATTTGGTCAAAAATACAGTAAAATTATTACAAAATAACTGTTTTCTATTTTATTATATTTTAAAATGTTATTTATTCCTGTGATGTAAAGCTGAATTTTCAGCATCATTACTCCAGTCTTCAGTGTCACATGATCCTTCAGAAACCATTCTAATATGCTGATTTGCTGCTCAAGGAAAATGTAGTTATTATCATTATCAGCGTTGAAAATAGTTGTTCTGCTTAATATTTTTTTTTGGAAACCATTATACATTTTTCAGGAATATTTGATGAATAGAAAGTTCTAGAAAAATTTGAAGTAAATAAAGATGTGTGCTTACAATCACGTTTGATCAATTTAATGCATCCTTGCTGTATATAAGTATTAATTTCTTAAAAAAAAAAAAAACATTACTGACCCCAAATTTTTGAACAGTAGTGTTTAATGTACAGTCATAGGTGTTTTTATTTCTTCCTTTTTTAAAACAGCATCAAAAATGACTCAACCCATCAAGTCATCAGTTGAAATAAAGTTTAAATTAAATAACACAAACAAATCATTCTGAAGGTTTAACAGAGGTGTACTGAGTGAAATCTGAGCCAGATTGGTGAGGAAGCATGAAAGAGGGAACAAGAAAGGCGCAGAGAGACTGAGAGAAAGAGTTGGGGTAGAGTTTGAGAGTTTGAAGGGGTGAGTTTTGTTTGCAGGGGAAGGTGGGGGAGATTACTTGAATCTGAATTAATTTGATGGAACAGCTGCTCCTGCCCTCAGCCCCCCTCCTACCCGGTTACCACGGTGACCCTGCCCATCCATTGTCCCCAAGTAATTTAGCGGGCAAAAGGTTTTGTGTTTGGGGTGTGTGTGTGTAGGAGAGAAAATGAGGGAGAGACTGTGTGTTTAGGGACAGGACGATTGTTCATAACTGAAGTAACACAACAATACTGTACACCCCAAAATCTGACAGGCTTCTGTAATAGATCATCTAACGTTTCTTTGCATCACACTTCAGTTACACAATGTCAGCGCAAAACTTGGGCAGAAAATAATTCATCATTCTTGAGCCATACTTAAGTGTGGAATGCAGATAGAGAGAGAAAAAAGAGAGAGATGATAGTCGCAGCCACCCGGGGAAGTTGCAGATTAGTTTGCCTCACTGGTCACTTTGTGTTCTGGCCTGGTTTGAACAAGGGATGGAGAGAGGGAACGATGGAGAGAGAAAAACAGACACCATGATAAGAAGCACACAGAACAAGACGGGACTCGATTTGTAGCTCAATTAAAAAAAAGATACTAGTTAAGATTGGAAAATTTGAAAGGTTATTAAATATAAACGTGTAAAAAGTGAGAAAAGCTCTCAAATTTCTACTTGATCTGACCTTTAAAGGTGCACTCAGGATTTTCCCTCATGTAGCCAGTTGCTTTTGAAAATATTATCAGATTTGACAATGTGATAAATCATGTACGCTCACATGAGATGAAGACTATTGTCAATAATAACAGCTGATTTATGGGGGCTGCCTTATTTGTATCACAAGGCCAGACAAATGCTTGTTTTATCATCATACCTCTCGTCACAATTAATCCAAAGCAACTTGTGTTGCATTCAAGGTAAACATGTTATCCGTGCTTGCTCTCCCTAGGAATCAAAGCTTTGTCCTTGGCAATGCTAGCACTTGCACTGCTGTCTGAACTACAGGAATTCTGTTCTGTTTGTTTAAGAGTTTGGGTGACTAAAACTGCTGATTTTCTTAATGTCCAAGACTGCCATTTAGCCAAATATAACATAAAACAATTCTATATGACAAATTTAAATTCACATAAAATTCTGTCATACATTTATGCAATAATATTGGTAACCTAAACTGTTGATTTTTTGTTTATGTCAAAGACTGTCTTGTAGGCAAACACAACATAATAATAATGCTGAATGACAGAAAATGAAATGAACAACAAAAAAAACAATTATGAAATTAAATGAACACTTTTTAAATATATATGTTTTCTTTAAATTCACATTTCTACAATAATATTGGTGACTTAAACTGTTGATTTTTCTTTATGTTCAAGACTGCCATATAGGCAAATACAACGTAATATAATGCTGAATGACTACCATAACAACAGTGGTGAGTGACAAAAAAATTAAATGTGCATAAAATTGATTAAATTACACGAACACTTATTTTAAACAATATTTACTCAAAGTTCACTAACTATTTTGTATCGTGATCCACCAAAATATCATCAACTGAAAAAATTAGGGGAAAAAAAAGTTTGACTGGAATAGGAGGATCAAAATTCATGACAGGAACAAATAGCAGTTTTTCAATTAACCATTTTGACTGTGTCAATGTCTTTTTTGCACACACAACATGGATAAACTACAACTTACTTTTATAATAACAGTAAATTATGTAAAGTAAGTAACCCTATCCAAACCCTAATCCTAACCAAATACAGTAGTAAGTACATGTAGTTAATTAATATTACTCAATACTTACATGTATAATTACACTGTAGGACACCTTAAAATAAAGTGTTACCCAACTTTTAATACCACTGGTTCTAATTTATCCCTACCCTATATCCCTACCCACATTTAATTACTGAAACTTTGTTTTCTGTTCTGGTTTTCAATTAAATGAAGGCAAAAATATTTTGTTTGTTATATATTGATAAAAATGCAGGGTTGTTAATAAATTTTAACCATCTCAAAATGACCAAATATCAGCCATTTAATAACTAGTGATATTAAACCCTACTTTTTTTTTTCCAGGCACACACATTAAAAGATGAGTAAAAGGAAATGGAGAAGGAACACAGAGAGTGTTTATTGGTCTTTTGGTTAGTTAGTCTTCACCAAGAGACTGTGAGCGTGTGCACACATCAAGTGTTGATTGGTCAGGCTGTCCACTTGTGTTTCATATTCTAGATTGAATATGAAACCGTTTTCATCTTCTCTTTCTTGTTCACACAAAGACCTCGAAGTCTGACCTTCACTTCTGACCTTTAGGTTGAAGCTGTCAGTATGCTCACAGTGACACACTTTTTTTGCACACACAAACATACAGATGCTAAAACGCAAGTCAGAAGTCCCTTCTTCTAACGGAAACCCTATGAAATTGTAGTTAGCATTCCAACTAATTAACTAGTTTGCAATGTTTTAAATGTGCACTTGTAGTGTAGGCTACTTCAAATCTTAAAAGTATATTTTTAACTTAAGTGTACTTTACAGTTTTTTTTCAACTGCTTACATTTTCAAATTACATTTTCTCTTTTTTTTTCCAAACTTTACACACAAATTGAATTGCACACAAAAAATGCAAAATGCCTCACATCACTTGCAAAATGAAGCACTGCATTCAAAATATCACAAACACATCTCAAAAGCAAACATTTGCAAACTGCTTTGCCATAATACTGATTCCTGTTAGATTTTTGTGTGTTACATAGAGAATTGTGTGTAGTGTTTTGCAAAAAGTGTTTTATCGAATTGAAAACTTCAAAGACCGAGAATTAGTGTATGGTTTTGCAGATATAAGGCCAGTTTTACTAAACAGGGCAAATTAGTGCGAGAGCACAATTACAAAACAGCACCGATGGGCCTGGAAATTTCTGCGGGTGATTTACTAACAATGTGCAAATTATAGAACACAGACACAACATCTCATTTACATATTGACCAACCAAGCACGGCACACATTAGCATAGTCGCAAATAAAGAATAAACAAATTAAGAAGTCACCATACGTTGAAAAGAACCGAAGGCCAAAAAAGGTTTGCTAGAAGTTTTGATAGACCTTGTATTGGGTCACACATAGTTGAGGATTTCAAGTCGTCTTTTATTTTCTGAAGCAAATTAAAAATAACATGTCTCGGCAAACGATATGTTCGGATAATGTGTTCTTCAGGCATTCAAATGAATTAATACATGTGGAAAAAAATCCTTTCCCTTCTACCACGTGCTTTCTGTGCCTCCTCCTAGCAACAGTAATTGCAGCCATTTCAAGCTCAAAATAGTTTAAGACATGCTTTTTTGAGGCATTAAATAATGGCGCAAATGCCAGTAATTTGATGAGTGCAAACGTTAGTAAAACGCATTGCGTGATTCATTTTAATACTCTCCCCCCATACCTTTTGTGTCTGAAAGGGAAACTCCTACAAATGCATATTCAGTAAGGTCAGTTGCAAAAAAATAACTGTCCACGCCTGTTCAGCACTAATTCGTCACTGCGCGCGTCTTTAGTAAAACCTGACAGTACAATTTTAACGCCAAAAGACAGTTTGCAAGCTGTTAGTAAAACTGGCCCTTGGAGTGTGAGTGTCTTGAGTGTCAGGTTTCAGAAATTATGTGACAAGTAAAGATCTTGTGTGTAAGCAGTTGAAAAAAACTGTAAAATAGATTTTACTGACTATTTCTAACTATTGTCATCATTTACTCAAGTTGTTCCAAACCTGTATGAGTTTCTTTCTTCTGTTGAATACAAAAAAGCTATTTTGAAGAATGTTGGTAACCAACAGTTAACAGTAGCCATTGACTTCCATAGTATTTATTTTTATAACTATGGAAGACAGTGGCTACCGTCAGCTGTTAAATGCTAAATTGCTAAATTGTGGTGACCTTTAAAGACTGCCTTAAAAGTTGACAAAACTAGCAGATACACACATTTTATATTTTCACTTCCCTGAAAAACTGAAACAAACAAACAAAACAAACAAAACATTGATGACTCATCCTGCACTTCTCATATTTTTATCCAATCAAATGCCCTTAATATCAACTCAAACTGACCATCATGTAGCATATAATGGTTTTGGCCATGATGTAGCTAAAGCCTAATGGCCATTTACAAAAGAAGAGACATGACCTTTTATGTTCCTTCAAACATCCTGTTTCAGTTGGATATACGTCATCACAAGATTAAAAACTGTGTCTAATACTACAGATAACAAATAATCTCTTTCTCTTCCTGTCCTACAGGTGGATGACGCCATGCTTATGTTCGACAAAACCACCAACAGACACAGAGGTAAATTTCCCTTTCTCTTTATTTTCATTAAATAACTGTGCAGCCAATCTCCCCTTCCTAAACCTGGTCCAATCTGTCTCCATCTCTTCTCCATGGCCCTCCATCCTGTACTCTGTAGGATAAGCGGTAGGTGAGGAGAGAGATTGAGTATTAGTGTGTTCGTTAATCAGGGTTTAGGCTAAAACCTCGTTAAGCGCCCTTCGCTCCCCCTCGCCGGTTCAACAGCACATCGATTATGACAGCTTGCATGGCTTTACCGCAGCCTTTCAACCCAGCGGAGAGGTGGAGGAGATACATGGAGAGACAGACAGGAGACCAGAGCAGCACTTGAGAAGAGAGAAGCAAGTTTTGTTGGAAAAAAACAGTAGAACTTTTTATTGAGAAAATCTAGCACTGTTAACGGAGACAAAGTGGACACGTGTATGATTTCAAAGGTTTAAAAAAGAATACAGGTCACAGGAAATCTGTGTAATTACAGTATTAAGGGTGAACCTTGAGGTCACAAGGACATTCGCAAATATTTAACCTCAAAATGTAGAGGTTTCAGGAACAAAGAAAAAGCACATTCATTTAGTTTTTACAGATACTTGCGGGGTGATTTTAGGGTCCAGACTTTTGGACCCTAAATAAAAAGTACGGTGGTGGTACTGTGGTACAGTGATTGTATATTATATACCATGGTGCATGTCTCCCCAAAAAAAGGTAGTATCATTGTATTTTTAGTGATGTCACAATCATTCTGGTATTTATTTAACAAGGTTTGTGAGAAGGGAAGTAGAATTTGTTAGTAGTTTCATCTGACCTTTTCATCTGGAGTTGAACCGAAGTACATGAACTTTAGACATTGTTTATAATGATGGCTGAAATGGAAATCCAAATGTAAACTGTGGCCTGAGCGTCTTTTCTTTCTCTTTCTTTCCTCAGGTTTTGGATTTGTGACCTTTGAGAATGAAGATGTGGTGGAGAAAGTCTGTGAGATCCACTTCCACGAAATCAACAACAAGATGGTGAGAATTCTCATTCTGAGACACTCTTTCATTTCAGACACACTGCTACAACTTGTGTTATCTTCCCTTTCCACTCACAGGTGGAGTGTAAGAAGGCCCAGCCCAAAGAAGTGATGTCACCCACAGGCTCTTCAAGAGGTCGTGCACGTGTCATGCCCTATGGGATGGACGCCTTCATGCTCGGCATAGGAATGCTGGGTAAGAGAGTAGATTACAAGGATGATTAGAGCTTAAAGCATGGAATGGCCTCTTCTGCCCTCTGGTGTTCAGAGTGAAAAATGCAGTCTGGAAAAGCCATAAAATTCATACCGAAGACACAAATGCTACACTTTTTTCTACTATATTGACTAATATTGATATTGAGTTATCGTATAACTGTGCATAATATTAAAATTATGCATATAATTGTTTAACAAAATATTATATCATTTTGTTATTTACTCACAATACTTTATGAATAGACATTAATTGGTGTTTTTTCCCAGGTTATCCAGGGTTCCAGGCAGCAACATATGCGGGTCGCAGCTATACTAGTCTCACACCAGGATACACATATCAGTTCCCCGGTAAGACTCAATGTCCAGCTCATGCATTCTGTAGGACTTTTCACACATTGGTTCACGGGAATTAACTCTTTTTTGGGGATAGGTCTTTGCAAACACTCAGAAATATTATTAGATATTGGGGTTTTGAATCAGGAAGGGATTGTTTATCAGTTTATGTATAAGCAATATCACATGAGTGGCCGTGCGATGTGGCTGTATATCGGCACGGCTGTGATATGGCTGTAGGCACGACTACAACTACATTCATGCCTAAAAACTACATTCCGTGACCTAAAAACAGTATTATTTATAAAATTATAATGGATTTGGGCGTCTGCCATGACACTAACCAATACCACAAACGGAGTGATACAAGTGGTGAAATGGTTGGAGTTCTGTTATCACTAGAATATTGCACTCCTCTCAGCCAATCAGATTCCAGGACCAGAATGAACTGTTGTATAATTGCATATAACCAATTCACTGACCGTATTGTTATGGCTGTCAGATACAAATTGCGTAGTTGCTACTAATTTAGTTAAATTTGCTAAATATGTTTTTGAACATTATCTGGCAGTCTTGGTGAAACATTTGAGGTCACTCAATTTCCATATGCACAAAGTAATATACTAATAGTCATCAAATATGGAAATTCCACATTTTGCAATTAGATTTCATGTGTGAAACCACATATATTAGAAGCTGCTTGTAAATCTCAGAGAGGCGGTCTAAGACTGTCTTTCTGTGTGTCTTGCCGCTTATAGGCCCTGTAGTGCTTGTCCATGTGTGTAGTGTGAACAGCACTTGTGTGTATGTTTAAACAGCTTTCTGTGTTTATCTCCATTCTAGAATTCCACTTAGAGAGGACCCCCCTTCTGACATCACCCCACCCCCTCTGAGCTCACAGGTTAGTTCCTCTATGAGCTTCACAAGCAGCTATTGCACACGGCCAACACACAGCATAGTGTGATCTGATTGCCGTAAGCTTACGTCGTAACAACAGCACCCAGGAAATCCTGCATAACAAGTGTTACCACACATTATCAGAACATCGCTTCTTTCTCAGAATGATGCAAGCACTTTTCCCACTGCTTTTCGTACTGCTTGATACTGATTAAGTTCTCTTTCCTGTTTGTTTGCTTGTTCTGCGTGTATGCGGATGTTTTCGTAGCCATTCCTCTAACGGCGTACAACCCCATGGCGGCAGCCGCAGCAGCAGCAGCTGTGGTCAGAGGTGCGAGAATTTAGCTTTTTTCTACATCCCACACATGAACCATGCTTTGGAAATAAGAGCATACACCCCAATGGCTGGCCTATATAGCTTTAAGATTTCCTGTTAATGAAAAGTCATTGAGACATTGTGGAATTTCATGTTGATTTGTTCTGTAGGCTCAACTTCTTCTCGCTCAGCTGGGTTTTTAGGTACCAGCAGCCCTGGGCCGATGGCAGACTTGTATGGAACCGCCAATCAGGACTCAACCATCAGTAGCTATATCAGCGCTGCAAGTCCCGCCCCCAGCACTGGATTCAGCCACAGCCTCGGGGTGAGTCAGTGACATGCAGTGCTGCTATTGTGGACTAAAAACTATTTAAAACATTTTCAGCCACTGAAATAAAGCTGGAAATAAACTACACTTAAAAAAACAGCATCACTAAAAATGAGAAATCTTGCTTTGGCAAATAACTTGAAAATAATTTTAAGCAAAAGTACTAAAATTACGAAACCACAAAAACACAAAATTACTAAACTTAAACTACATTTAAAATGAAAACTTAAAATCTAAAAATAAAAGCTAACTCAAAACATTAACAAATACTATAATAGTATAAAAATAATGATGTAATAATACTGATGACAAAGTGAAAAAGAAATTTAGAAATGTTCTCTTTGTATTCATACTGGTTCCATAAGGTTTAAAAAATGCATTTCAACCATTTTCAAAAACAAAATTACATAACATAAATGACTCTAAAAAATATCCAACTAAAAAAAAACACATAAATAATGTCTGTAGGGCATATTTTCAAATATTAGTAGTAATTATTAGCTGTAATATTTCTAGGTAATAATAATTACTATTATTTATTATAAATTGTTATAAATAATTCACAGAAAAGTCATTAAAAACATGATTTTCATATAAGAAGTGTATTCAAGTCATTTTAGTGTATTTTTTTTAAATAATCGAGAAAATCTGATGAACTATGAATTTGATAACTGAACTAAAATAAGGATTACTTTTTTGCTGCATTAAAATCACGCCATATTTTTATCTTTACAGGGCCCTCTGATTGCCACAGCATTTACAAACGGCTATCATTGAAATGAGTGACAGGTACAAGAGTATTCATGGTTCTGACGTCTTCCCCACATCTTAAGGAAGGATTTTTGAAGTGTGGTGATTTCAATTGAATATAACGGATGCACTTTACGTGCCGCAGGGTCGTCGTTATTTTCTCAAGCTCTCTGTTTTTAGATGACATGAATCAACCCTAAACTGGTGGAATGTCGGCTGCAACACTATTAATGTGATGTGTGACATATTTCCTGTTTTATGAATTACTGTCATATCAGTCTCTAAACTAACCTCCTGCTCCTCTATATAGAGCTAAACCTGTAAGTAACTAGTTCATTTCTCAGATTAAAACGCTAACAACTTAAGTGTATTTTTTTGTCTTATTTTATTTTTTCTCTCTCAGTTCTTGTTCAAAGTTTTGTCTTTTTTGTGATGACATTATGTACATGTAGGTTTGTAACTGTAGAAAAGCATTTTCATTTTAACAGCATAAGAGCAATAATCTGTGTCAAAACTGTTTGGATCTTTGTAGCGTATTTAAAAGACTAAATCGCTTTCAGACACATTTGGTACATTTTCTACTGAAGAATATAGTGTGATGGGATGTCAAAATGTATATTTTGTTAGTTTTGCAACTGGATTTATTACATTGATCATGAAAATAGCAGTAATTATAAGGAGAACATATTTTCTCAGACTTAGATTCGACCTTGTTTGTGTAAATATTGTACATACTACAATCTTTTTGATCTGGTGAGATCTGTGTGATTAAGAGAGTTTTTTTACACTCAAGAACGCAAAAACATGATAATCTGTGTCCAAAAATGTTTAGTTTTTTTTTCCCCATGATTTGATGAACTTGAACTTTTTGTTTTATTTTGTTCAGTTTTTTTTTTTTTTTTTTTTTTTTTGACAGAAGGCAATGTGAATGATGCTACTGTTGTGTGTGTGTGTGTGTGTGTGTGTGTGTGTGTGTGTGTGTGTGTGTGTGTGTGTGTGTGTGTGTGTGTGTGTGTGTTTGAGAGTGAAAGCATGTCTGGGTGCTGTCATGATCTAATGTATTATCTTCAGTAAGATGTTTTTAAAATGTGAAGTGTATCCCCTTTTTCCATGCTGTTTTATTGCTTTTACCAAAGTTTATATCCATAACACAATTCCTTTAAACCTCTTTAAGAGGTTTAAAGTGTTGTAATAATTGGAATATAAATATGCTTCAATTAACTGAAGACTTTGGTACTGGTGGAGAAACAAAAAGTAGCAACACTAATTTAACACGTTTATGAAGTAAACAGGATGGCTGTTATTAATTGAAAGTTTTAATGTTTCTTGTTTGAAGCTTAAATAAAAGAAAATACAAGTAAATTTGAAAACAGAAAATTAAATTATTTCAAATTTCAAAACTCCCACATGATTTAAATCTTCATGACACTGCATGAATCACTTTACTCCATACGTTGTCTGTTAATTTTGTTAGTTCTTTGTTATTCACCTGTGGCTTAGAGCATGTCAGATCGCCTACAGTCTGTAACTGATTCTATCTTCTGAAAGCGCACACTGAACACTCCCACACAGAAATCTGTATTCACGGGACATTTGTAAAAATATATTGAAACTAAAGATTTTGCTCAGGATGAAACAGCATTATCTTGTTGTTGAAGCACGTTATATGACTAGGGCTTTTACCGTTACATCGCTAAATGGGGTTGCGTAGGTGGCAACACGCATCAGTCTTTTTTGGTAAACATCTCTGTTCAGTAAAAAAAAAAATTCAGCTTCTGGTATGACGCTTATTGCTACAAAAATTGCTACTGACACTGTAAAAAGTAGTAGTAACCTGCAACTATGTACCTTAAAGAGTTATTTAAACTCATAAAATATAGTTTTGTTGGTATAAATTATTGTCGGTTGATTCAGTGATGTTAAATAATATTTTTGACTTGAAATGTGATGTTAATATTTTAAGACATTTTTGATATGAAAAAAAAAAAATGTTAGAATTAAACTTTGCACTGGGCTGTACCCAACGCATTAAATATAATCTTAAACAAACGCAGTCTAATTCCTATATGAAGTCATTTCCATACTTTAACAGAATCTATTCAGTGCACTTACAGTCTTAAAAATAAAAGCACTGGCTAATAAACTCACAAAACATCATTTTGCAATTCTATGAGGTTGCATATCAGTTTAACAATCACCTTTTAACCAATGCATCACAACTTAAGCTTAATCACTCAGAAGACACAAGAAATATATTTGAATCTCTTGAAAGGAATGAATGTGTTTTTATAATTTAATTTTAAATATACATGCACTTTGAGCACAATACAGCTTAATATAGACTCAAATGTGAGCCGACTACATTTAACAATTCAGTCTTCAAGAGTATTACATGATGAGAAACAGAAATTTGGAAACTATATAAAAATATTTACAGCAATAACCTCACAAAATTGGGCCAAAAAGGACCAGAAGCTTGAAGTGCAATTAAAAGACTGGCAATTACACCCTGCCTCATATGCAAGGTGAAAGAGATTACAGTGTGAATAAAATCCAGGCAAATAATGCTTAACCTTCATCCTTTGGTCTTTTCTTTATGTGGACCTCAGAGTATGTCACTGATTCCTCGGTGCAGGTCACTGAAGTAAGTGTCGGAGCTGGACAGTTCTAAAAAAATAAGTCATGATATAATGACAAAATAATTGCATGTGGTTACATATAAAGTGCAAATGCAAAAACAGCAAAACTGTCCATTTGCTTTCTAAATTGTTAATAACAAATAACTAAGCATGATTTGAATACTACAATGCTCTTGATTGGCACTATTTACCTCATTTCTTGATTTCACACTCTCTCGAGGAATGTTTAATGCTGCATAAACAACAGTTGTTTCACAAGTGTCTAGGCAGTGTGATCCACGGGTAGCATTAACCTGAGAGAAATAATGACTTATTCAAAAACTATTATATTGTTTTTCTGAAAGACCATCAGCTCTGTCAATATTCACAATCAAATAGAAAAATGTAAATAAATGAAACTTTCACTCACCAGGGCCTCTTTTGCTCTAGTTTCTATTCTGTTGGGCGCTAAAAAAATAACAACTTGTTAATGTTTTACACAGTCAATTGAATTTAGTTTATTTTAAAATTAATGGTGTCTTTCAAATCTCAAGCACATTGTGAGAAACCCATAAGCATTCAAGTTTAAAAGCAATTTCACAATTTTTCTTACCTTTAGAATGTATGTGAATAACGCAGGCAATGCAGATGATCAGCAAAACAAAACCCAAGCCTAAAAGCACTGTCCACATCACTGTGTCCATATTAAAGGGGTTTGGTGTAAATGTCAAAATTACAGGTGTGGGAGCTGGTGTTGTTGAATTAGGCACTAAAAATTATAAGAGTGAGAAGTATAAATGTTTATAATTTGGATCGTTTATTAGACTTTTTAAGTACCAAAAAGTGTTTAGTGCATTGACGCATAACAAAAGTGTATTGTATTCTCAGTCCTTAAACAGAATAGAATCAAAATTATGAAACGTGTAAAAAATAAAGCTCACCCACATACACGTGCGTCCCATTTCCAGATTCAACAGTTCCAAGTTCAGGTAAATTCATATGTGCTGTACAGTAATACATGCCACTATGATTTAGATGTATTGACTCCAGTTGCAGCATTGTGTTGATAAACACAACTCCATTTACAGGCGATGGATAGTCAGCCTTACCAATCGTTTCAGTCACTATAGTATGATTATCTCGCAACCACTTAACCATGATTCCAACCATACGTGAATCAGCTTTAATATGACAGGTGATGGTGACATTGGTGCCTTCTTTTGTTGTTATCTCAGGTATTTGCCACACAGATATGTCCCAAGATGCATCTCCAGAGACGAGACCTGTGAGAAAGTAGCAAAAAAGTAAAGTAATTCATTCATTTAATTGTTAGAAATCTAACAGCATCTTTATGTTAAATTGTGCTACTGAGGAGGAAAAGGGATGATAATACCTGAGCACCAGATGGTTTACGAAGAGAGCAGGAGAGACTGGAGTGCATCATTTTTATTTAACCTGCAGAGACAGCGGGTTTCACGTTAGCAGAGGCAGCTGTATTTCATTTTTTCCTGTGTGGTGTATCCTGCCGTTTGAAACACAAGCATCACCTTATCTGCATAAACTCACACGCTATGGTGACACCCCCAGACAAGCCACTTGGCTCACATTGTAGCATTTTCACTTTTTAACAACAGTCGAGTCAGTGAACTCAATGATTTTTTTTTTTTTTTTTTTTTTTGTCAAATGTAGAAAAATAAAAAATACATTAAAATGCAATGCATACAAACAATGGATTCTTTCTTTGATGAACATGCTTTTAGTTTCTAAATTAAAATGTATTTTGAGATTTTTTGAGGTGCAACAAGCCAAAAAATGATGAAACAGCTCATAATGAACAAAAAATCAACAAACCTAAAAGAATGACATTCTTGAAAAGAAAAAAGAATAAAATATATTTTAACCTTGAAATCATTTTAAAACTTTTTTTTTAATAATATATGAACATACATAGAACATGTGATTACACTTTATTTTAAGGTGTCCTTGTTACAGTGATTGAATATTAATTAACAATATGTTTCTTACTAGAAAATTATAGTGACATGTAAATGATGTATCATTTACTGTTTTTTACTATAGAACATACGAGAGATATGTGTAATAAGAACATTGTAAAATAAAGTGTTACTTAATATCCATACTTTATCATCCAGTGCACTATTGTATAACAGTAAAGTGTGATACAGGTTTTGTACACCATGCTGTGCTGTTTGCGCGCCTCCTCACTTAGAGTACTATGCAAAAACCGTGGGAAAATTGCCAGTGTGCATTTCTTGGGAGCCTTGTAATGTTATTTTGGGGCCATTATCCATTTGGCTGTATCAGTTGTAACTTTAACACTTCCTTCTCCATTTGACAGATAATGGCAATATGGGCAAGTAGACAGACTTTTTTTTTTCGCTTGCCTCTCCTCTTACATCTTACATTGCTTCAGCGTCCTGCACACATTCTCTCTCTCTCCCTCTCTGAAGTGGGATAGCGTTCAGCCCGGGTGGTAATTAGGGTCATAAGCCATCTCTGACTCACTCAACGTCCTCATCATCGCCTTTCACACTTACCCAATCATCTGACATCCCCGTGTTCCATGACTCAACTAAACGTCCTCATCTCGTGTTTTTTTACATGAGCTCTTGCCTTGTTTTCTTGTTTCTCTCCTCCGGTCTTCCATTCAGTTTCCTGATCTTCTCCGCACGGCTCTTGTAAATGTTCTCACCATCTCCTGATTCTTCCTAACTCACTCCGCTTGTTACTCCTGCATCATGAGTCCTGGTCTTCAACCGTCAGACGAAAGACAAACCGCTCCATTGATGGCAGCTCGGAACACAGTTTTGAAAGGAGTGCTGAGGCGCAGGGGGCACCACCACTGAAAAATTACATTTTTTTGACTATTTTCACTTGCTTTTTGGGTCCGGCAATGGCCTATAAACATTGTGGCGTTTGGTTTTTTCTCTAATGGTGAGTAGAAAAGACTATGTTTGTTTTTTTTTTTTTTCATATTATGGAGTGTATGTACCTGGACAGTTGCATGTTCGTATGCTGCTTTTTTAAAAGAACAGTTCACTCAAAAATGAAAAATTCTGTCATACTGTAATTTGTGGAACAATAAAAAGATATTTTGAGAATTTTGCTGTCCACACAATGGAAGTCAATGATGCATTCTTCAAAATATCTTCTTTTGTGTTTCAAAGAAGAAAGAAAGTCGCATAGTACAGGTTTGCAATGACATGATAGTAAACTCATTTTGTGTGAACTATCCTTTTTTAAATCACATTCTTCTCTGAGGATACAGATCCTAATGTACAGTTTTATCTTTAGTCTTATCTGGTCTTTTTCTGCGAGTGTTTTTTTGTGTTGTTTGTAGTTTTGCACCTGGCAGAGTGTTATACATGCAGCGTTGAACTCTGACTAAACCTAATTTCTTAAGGTTCATATAAAACATATAAGTGTTATAAATAGACAGGCCTCAAAGTATCTGTGCAATTCAGTTTTGTAGCACTCCCACGCTTGCAAGCAAGACTGCATACACTCTCACACACACACCCTTTCCCCTGCTCGAACATTCACACGGCAGCCTGCAGATGTGAAAGTTGGATACTGTGATGATGATTTCTCAGGCTGTTGTTCTCTATACTGTAGATTAACAGGAAGGTTTTTTTCAGTGGTTTTCTACCTGACTTTTCACACCTTGACCTCAGAACGAAGACACAGACTTACACTCTGGCCACTAACATGTAATTCACTTTCTTTTTAATGTCAGTTAAAAAGAAAATTACTTTTGGCTATGAATTTAATTTATATTAAAAAGCATTGTTTCTCATTCTTTTTTGTCTTATAGTATCTTAAGACCATGACCCAATCAATATGACTCAACATTAATATTAGATACATCATGTTATAAACTGTGAATGTTGAGGCTGTAACGCTCGCCTAATCAGACATGAGCATTACAAGGCAAATACCTGAGGCCTGTGTATTACTGAAGTCACTAATATTATTAATTTATAATTAATATTAATATATAATACACTTGAATAATTGTGTGTAAATAATTATAAATGATAAATAAAAAAGCATTTAAAAATACTTATATATAGAACATCAGTGTTAGAAAATTATGTAAATAGTGTATATATAATATTTAAATAGTTTGTTTAAAATATATATAAAATAATTAATAAATGAAAAGTAAATCAAAGGTATTTCTAAATAAATAATTTTATATCATATTAATTTTATAATTTTAAATGCTTATAACTGTGTACACACATTAAAACATTTAAATTATAGGTTTTTTAAATAATATTATTTAAAGATTTTTAAATCAATAATAATTGCTACTGTGGGTGTGAACTGGACAAAAACAACAACCATTAGATTAACGCCTTTATATATTATATATATATATAATATATATAATATATATATAATATATATATATCTATATATATATATATATATATATATATATATTATATAAAAATTCTAATAACAACCTACATATTTTTAAGTAATAATTTCTGCTTTTCAGGTTTAAGCACTGCACCATAGGAATAAAGAATAGTACATCAGTGATGTATAATGAAT
Source organism: Cyprinus carpio (assembly GCF_018340385.1). Lineage (NCBI taxonomy): Eukaryota > Metazoa > Chordata > Actinopteri > Cypriniformes > Cyprinidae > Cyprinus > Cyprinus carpio. The sequence goes on from NC_056604.1 coordinate 18,941,761, forward strand.
CAGTGGGTGTGGATCAAGACTAAATGGGTATAAATGTAGCATATGTTCATTTGTATATTTTTGTAAGGTACAGTGATTCGTGGCAATAAATGTGATTCATCTGCATCATAAAAATGAATCATTTTCGCCAGCTGGCCCATTCCTGTCATACCTTTCACCTGGAATTCAGCAATCAAATCTGTGCTTGCAAATTGCCACCACCAGACTAGAGACGGTGGGCTCTTGAATGGGTTAAAGTGCAGGGGGCTTGCTGCCGAGAGCAACACCTCCAGTGTCAAGTTGACTGCTACACATTAAAACTTTAGGGCTCACTGACTACAGCAGCTGCAGACGCCACAACACACCCTGTGGAGAAACTAGATGAGCATCACAAATCCACGCAACCCAGCTTAAATGCCCTCTGACACACACACTGGGAATTTTATACATACAGTATCATTGTCAAAAGTGGTTAACAACATTATGTTTATCTTTACAAGAGCAGTGATTTGATCCTTTAAAATAATGTTGTTTCTCACTAAACTTCATGCTCATTCATGAAAAAAAAAAAAAAACTTTTTTATAATCAGTAGTATTAAAAAATATTTAAATATTCTTAAAACAAGATCTACTTGAGATTTACTGTCACATTTACTTAAAGTGCATAAAATATTAAAACTTGATATATTTAAATCTTTTTTCTTCTTCAATGTTTTAGGCATCCATCTAACATGTAGTGATGTTACCACTAATAAAGAGTTTAGACCACCTGCTTTGTCTCAATTGTTATCAAAACTTGAAAATTCTGGTTTTAATATCCAAATCAGCTTAGTGAAAATCAGATGATCTTTGTCATCCCTGTAAATGTGATTTATTGCAAGTGGGCTGTATGTCCAAGTCTCAGTTTGCTGTCTGATCTTATTAAGAGAGCCGGAATGATAAACAACTGGCATCTTCACTATGCCCCTCATTGCAGTCTGCTTTATGGGCCACCTACTGAGGTCTAGTTTTTACTTGGGAGACCCGTCACTGATGCTGCTATCCAAATATGCTACAAATGTATTTTTACAATAAGCATAATTTCTGTATTGCTTCATTTAAATTAATGTCTTTTATTTTTTTCATCCTCAAATTATTATTTTGTGAAATTGTGTCTAGTCACGGTTAGGATTTCTCTCTCATTCAGTCTCAAAGCAGTTATGATGCAGAAGACTATGAAGGAGCTCAACGGTTGGGGAGAAAGGCTCTTCACATGGGAATTGCTTCCTTAGTCATTGGCCTTGTGATCATAATGATCTTCTCTGTTGTACCACTTCACCACGGTACTCATTGCATCACAAAGCTGTCTTGAATATATTATAATGTGGTTTGTTTAAAGAATAGTTCAAGTAAAAAGGAAAATGTAGTCATTATTCACTCATTAGTCTCAGTCTTGCCAAACCCATATGAACTTTTGGAGAAAATCCTAGCCCAATGGTTTCAGTATTAATGAAAGTGAGGACCTAGCCAAAAAACAAAAACCCCATTAAAAAAGTATTCTAAAAAGTAGTTCTTAGGAATCATTGCGCTATATTTCAAGTGTTCTGAAATTATATGATAGCGCGTTATATGAGACAACAGGACTGAAATTTAACTCATAATCACTGAAAGTCTGTGGCAATGCTCAGGTTTTGTGAACAACACAGTTTTCCTTAAGTTGAATCTTTTATAAATGAATTAATTGATTCTACTCACAAAAATAAGTGTAAATAGATTGATAACAGATAAGCTTGGACCTGATCTGGTTTTTATTAAAGTCATTGACTGATGGATGGTCCAATGCAGTGGTTAAAATTAGGCTCGGAGGAGAAGTACAATCAGTGAACCTCCTTAAGTTTCAGGTCTGTGCAATACCCACAAAGACGGTTCTGTGGCTTCATGACATAACCTCCAAGGAGATGTAACCCCACTTTTAGGGAGCTTTTTAAAACTTTTGTTGAGACTTGAAAACTATATTAATTCCGTATAGTAGAATATACCAGACATTTCTCATTGTCTAGATTGTATTTCCAACAAGAGGAGAAACGGAGTTGGGAACCACAAACATGGCAAAGGAAAAAATTTACTAAACTTGAGCAATCTCTCATTTTTCGGTGAAACTATTCATTTAACTAAGCAGAGAGAACGTTATATATCTAATTAGAATATCCTGTTATTAACATTGATTTTATTTCATTGTTTCTCTCACTTTAGTAACAATTTATTTATTTTTTCTCTATCAATCAAAAAAACAGGATGCCAATTCTGCTCGATGGAGAACAACCAGTTTCGACGGGAAGACTACACCATTAAATTGGTTGAAAATCAGTGGTGCCAGTGAATGCAGGAGGGACAAATGATTCTACAAACCCCATAAGCGTGGTTTCACCTGTGGTGGGGCTCCATTGAAGCTTTGAAACCATCTTGGGTGTATAAGTCAGTGCAATATTTTCAAAGGGAAAGATGTAATAAGTGAGTTCTGATTTTGCTCCAAGCATGGCCATAGAATCTGCACTACCGGAAGAATCTTACACTAACAAGTCATTTTAATTATAAAATGAGGCATCTCAGAATGATGTTGTTTTATTTCCGCCACTAGCCGTACACTTGCTTTTGTAACGTCTGGGTTTGCTGAGTATGAGATGAGGCAATCAAATACTTGTAAATGGTCCAGTTTATGAGAGGTACATTGTACAGTTACAATTGTTATTTGTCCTAAAACGTACAAAAAAACGATGGCTGAAAACCAAATACCTGGGATGCTTTTAACAGAACACAAGCCAGTGTATGTTTTTGGATGAGATTGTAAAATTACAAGAAGTATGATCATTTTTTATGAATATAAATAAAAGTGCCAGGTATGAAAACGACTCAGTACACTAACTTCACACGTGTTGGGAACAGCTATTATTATAGGTTCACTAGACGTGTGACTCCCTCTCCACCACTTAAACCCAATGCAATCTGCAGCGTTTGGAGTATCCTGTATTTTGATATGCAATATTAGAGCCAGCTAAGGGTAAAGGTCTTTCGAGTATTGGCCCCAACGCAGCAAAACAAGCTAAATATGCAATGTTATCCAAGTGGTAGTATTTACTGTAAGTGTTTAATTGACAAGTTTTTCATGTTGTACTTCAATGTACGGGTGAATTATGAGGTAAATAAGTAAATCAGATGTTGTCACTACCATGCACAGAATCATCTCTTGAGTTACTAACGTGGAAGTTTTTCCCAGCACTGGAAATACTGACGGGCCCATCATAATCACTGCTGGTTGTTAAGCCACCATGTCTGTGTTTCTTTGAAGTTCCAAGTTGTGGCCATCGCGCGGGGGTGAATAATACAAGGTATCAACCTATAGCCCTATTACCTCATTGCCAGTCCTTGACACTGCGGAACACTGAAAAGCATGAGATTGTGGCAAGGCTTTGATGAAAACCACGTTTGTGCGACACTCAAACAAAGCTGGCTCACAGTCATTCAGAGACGGGCGAGACACAACCTATGGCATAGCCATCAACAAAAATTAGAAGGACGTAACTATGAAATTATAAAATTAACCGTACTTCAAAAATCTTTGTAAAAAAAAAAAAAAAAAAAAAAATATACATATTATTAATATAGATATTAGATATATATATATTAATAATATATATAATAGATATAATATATATTAAATAAATATTTAAATAAACTATTAAATGTTGAAAATCTTAAAAACCAGTATGTTGATGTTTAAACTCAGATAATTCTTGGAGTCTTGTAAATAAACCACCCTTTCATATAATACTTAAAATGGAAAATAAATCTGATGGTAGGTGGCCTACATTTGATTATTGAACTAAACTCATACATAAACATTAAAAAATGTTTCTGTTAGTGTAAACGACCCGTAGGATATGGAGATCAAAACTGCACTTTTCTGTAATAAGTAGTCAGATTACACTGTAGTGATATGTAGCAAACAAATATGTGTGAATTTAAGACATTATCATTAAAAATAGTTAACCAACTTGCTGTTTTTTTGAACTCAAATAACTACGTTATATCTTAAATAGGCTAAAGCACATTTCATATGCTCGCTTTACGCATGTTGTATTACTAAACACGCAGACTTAAACTGCATTAATTGTGTAAGCAAACAAATATTGGGAAAAATAACTAACAATTTGAGGGAAAGAAGAATAAAAGGACCGTGTGACAGAAGTGGCTAAAGGCCGTTTTCCTCCGTGTAACGTCATGCAGAGCTCGCGCGGTTTATTTCCCCTGTCCGAGAGCAGGCGGAAAAGAAGAGGTGTGCTAACATTTAACCTTTTTTGTGAGGCAATGTGAAAATGGCGTTATGAAAAGTTACACAATCGCGGGCTACAGGCAAATAAAGTTTTCAGAGGTAAGATATCTATTCATGAGGGAAATCACCACAGCCCGAAATGAAAACGAAGATAAGCGACACTGTGGTGTTTTCTGTAGGGCGAGAACTTACAACGCAAAGAACAGGAACAAAGAAAAACGATGTCAAAAGACGACCAAAGGGAAACATCATCCCCGTTTTTTACTTCCTTGGTATTTCGAGGTTAGTACTATTCAAACTCGTTCGATTCCAAACCTGCACAAAAACGCCGTGTATCACCATTTAAAATACGGGATTTCAGAAAAAACAGCGGTCAAAGGTTTAGGATCACTTTAATCGCTAGTATTGCATCGGTTTCCTTTGAACCGTGGGCGGATTTTCTTGTTAGAACGGTTTTATTTTTAAGCGAATGGTACATCTTTCAAAAATTATTTCGTTGTAAATATAGCTGTAAAGGTCTGGCTGCAAATACTGCGCACAAGGTCGGTTCGTCTTGTGGAAAGTGCAAAACTGTTCTTTAGCACAGATACTTTGGAATAACCTAAACGGCTAAAGTCGATTATCGAGAAAAAAGCAAAAACAGCAAGGGGTTTTCTGCCCAATGTAAGGTCCCATATGGTAAGTAAAGGTAAATTAAATTGATAATAATGACATTATAATTGAACTGATTTTTTCATAACTATGTAAGTCATCGGCTACTGTCAGATATTGTGTGGAACGGGATTAACATTCTTCAAAATATGCTTTACTTGTAGTTCACAGAAAGAGCAACTTGAGGGTGAGTAGCAATGATGACAGACAGAATTGTAAATTTTAGGAGAGGGGTACTATCTTTTGAGAAGAAATGAAAACTTTTAAGGCACCAAGTGAATATGCTTTTGAGTTGAGATTGAATCTGTGGGAAGCTCTTTTTCAAAAATGGACTAGCCCCATTAAAATGAAATTGGTAAATAAGGAGCAGCCATGGGCAAACACCAGGCAGGTGAGAGAAGTGGAGCGGAGAAGACGTGCGAAGGCAGCGAGAGACAGTAGGTGGCAAAAGATGAAGTGCTCTCGATCCCAAAATCCTTATGGACAGGGCGTGAGGGACGGAGACCATTCTTCCCAAAAGATATGACCAGGGGGGTGTGGTTTTACAGTGAAAACATTAACCTTTGAAAAACAGGTTTCCTTAACTCATTTATTGCTAGCAATGTGCTGACTGCTCTGCTTATATTAGGCGCAATACACCTAATCCATCTTTATGGTCTGTCTTACTAGGGACTTTCTAGCTAGGCAACACAAGAATCAGGAATCGGATACTAAAGGGATGCCAGAGGAAAAGGCCCACCCCAGTGTTCGCTTGGAACGGTTCCAGGGAAAGCGATCTACCCGTCTGGTCCCTTCAACAAAATTCGCTGGGTCCAGCAAAATTCCCTTTGACTAAAAGGTGATTGCTGACCGATCATTAGATCATTAGCATGACATGGTAGACTATGGGCAGTACGCGAAACACAGCAGGGGAGGTATTTGCATCATCTCTTTAAAAATTATAGCTTAAAACGATCTGGCTACAGCTGTAAGTCAGCTGGTCCTCGTGTAGTGGGTCTGTCTAGATAGACTCCAAAGGACAGCGGTGTTCTATAGCCAAATTCAAATAGTAACATGCATTTTATGAAATGAGTAATCCATATTTAATAATGCGGTTAAGCTCAACTGACAGCTTTCATTGTCTAAATCAATTTGCACAAAGACTGCTGTACAAAACCGCAAATCCAGAATATTCCTTGGGAAACTACATTAGGGTACATACTCACTCCAGCTTCACATGACAAAAGTAAACAGATTTACACTTCATAATGTTAAATATACATTAGAACACTGAGCTCTATGGTGTCAGAGGTTTTGCCTCTCTTGTAAATCACTTCTATAAAATTCGTCCGAATTAAAGGGATACATAAATCCCAACTTTAAGACTTTGGGATGAATCACTTACTCCCCATGTCGCACCAAACCCGTGAAAAAGCCTCTGTCATTCGGAACAGAACTTAAGACATTTTGATGAAAACCAGGAGGTCTGTGGACCGTCCCATAGACTCCAGCAAATAACAGTACAAGGTATTAGAAAAGAAGCATGTCGGATCACAGAATAACTCAATCTGCCATCAGAACAGGCAATCAAGCATATATGTAGTTTACCGAGGAACACTTTTTTGTAAGCTAAAGAAAATAAAAAATAACGACTTTATTCAACAATTCAGCTTTGAAAGTTGACCATGGTCCCTCTTAAATCTTCTGATATCATCAGATAAAAGCTTGTTATTTCTTGTATCATCCATACCACAAGGATGAGCTGTTTCTACGGGTGTTTAGCGCTTGAGTTGAAATAAAAAACCGCGGTTTGTCTTGTGGCTTAGATGATACAGAAGAGGGCATACACAGGCATAATGGGTGTCTCTGGAGAGGTGACACAGAGGAGACTGTTGATTGTGCTGAATTATTGGAATAAAGGCCTTGTTTTTCCCCTTACTTTTTGTAATACGCAGCCCTTCCGTCGCTTCATATAACCGTCACGATGATGAGGCGAATCGCCCCTGATTACATATTTTAGGAATTTGACACTCATATTTATTTGGGCAGTCTAGGGGACTCGTTCTCAAGCTTTCCAGGTTTCTCATCCAGGAAACTAGCCAGGTAAATCAGTGTCTTCGAAGACAACAATCATAAGCTATTTTTAGGGTAACATATTGGATTAGGAAATGATGAGGAAGGTAGGGATTAATGACAAAAATTAATTCATTTTGGGGGTGGATATCCTCTTAAAGGACAGAGCATTTGCTGTGCTTTTACATGCTCAACAACACTTAGGGTCAGTGTGCTGCAATTTAAGAAAAACTGGGAAAAGGCAAAAAAACAACAGAGGACACTGGTAGATCTCACATGATGAAAGCAAAAAAGGCATCTTCTCAGCAATTTACCTCTCTTTGTTCAATTCACTGTCATCACAAGTATAGGAGTCTAAAACTTGGTGTAAACGGAAAAAAACTGTTGAAGTACTTTAATTCTCTCGAGGGATTCTTTAAGAAGAATCAGTAAGATAAGCATTGTAGTAAAAAAACTTATGGCTCTGACCCACTGTAAAAATGGATGGATTATCAAACAGATGATTAGTGGACTCCAATACGTTTAATTAGTCGGAAAAACATAAAACCTGAATAGATGTGGTATTTACGGAAAAACCTGAACATATAACAAAAACTGTATAGTTTATGTTTTGTGGTCATTCATCTGATCATAATTTAAGGATTAATGCTTTTTTTTTTTTTAAGGAAACACCTTGAATAGGAAAAACGATTAGTAAGATCTTCAATTATACAATCATGATGTATCAGTAAAAATTTGAGATTACTCAGAAAAGATCCGGGCGTGAATTTGAGAAGGAATCTAATGGCAATAGGTTGGAATGAAGTATCTACCACATAATCATGTAAAAAAAAACATAAGGATGGTATGGTTTGAATTTATGATTTTATTACAGTCACATTGTAGAATGAAACAATAGAAAAGTAATTTAAAGGAAATGTCAGAAAGAAATCATATATAGAAAAAATAAGACAAGCTTCACTTTGGCATCCTTGCAAGAATACAAGTACGCAAATACTAATGAAAAACAAACGACATTTTGCATTGATAGACTTTTCTTGAAAAATAGCCATTGAAGAATACGATTTGCGGGTGTTTAAAGGGACTCAGAAACAGCTCGACTGCAGACCTAGCACTAAGGGCGAAGACTCTAGTGAACTAACACGTATACACAAGTCAAAATTCAACTCACAACTTTACAGAGCCATTCGTCTCAAGCTCCCGGGAAAGGGTACGGCGGGCCACTGGCGGGCTGGATCACTGTCCACGGGTGTCAAAAAGTCGCTGTGCGAAGGAGCAGAGTGCCTGGTGCAAGCTTCAAATGACCTTGTTCTGTATGATGCAAAAGAGAATTGCCAAACATATATTAATGAGTTTTTTATTTCGACAAGGAAAAGTCAGAAAAGATTCCGCATGTCTCATTTTTCAAAAGTTGAAGTTGCTAGGCAAGTACTTTAGTCGTGGATGGGAAGATGGCTAATCAATTGCACGAAATATAGAGGATAACGTTAAATTATTTAAAATATAGGGAAGTGGAGTGGAAGTCAGTCTGTAATTATGAGAATTTAATAAATTAAATCCTACAATTATAAAGGATATACTATATAATCTTGATACTGCCTTTGTTTTTTTTAACAGGAAGTGGTTTTTAGTTAAGCCCCTGGACCATCATTATTAATCTTTCGATCAGGGAACGGGCAGTTCCCTGATAGTTGGAGGGGGGAAAAAGCATTGGTAAAAGGCGTATTTGCTATCTGGAAATAGATGATCTAATTAAAACTACAGACCAATACGCCCCGTTCTTTCTAAAGTGATTGTTCAGAAAATTGTGCATCAATTAGAGATTATAATCTTTTTACACCCTTTACAATTTAATTTTAGCACAATGGCCATTCTACAGAAACTGCTACTTGCTTATTATTAGAAAATGTGGTCACTCGATAAAGGATTTAAAGTTAGTGCAGTATTCCTGGATCTGAAAAAGGCATTTGATACCGTAAATCATAATGCTTTAATGTCAAAAATAACAAAATATAATATATCAAAACGATCTCTGTTATGGTTTGATTCGTACTTAAAAAATCGTGAACAAAGTGTTGTCATTAATAATCTTAAGTCAGTTCTTCATAATATTGATGTAGGAATTCCTCAGGGAACAATTTTGGGTCTGATTCTTTTTACCATTTATATCACTGATCTTCCAGTCCTGGAAATCAACAAACCTGTAGTCATGTTTAGTGTACTTATATTATAAATTTGTGTACTACTTGTTTATTGTAATTGTAATTTATAAAAGCCCTACTAGGGACAAGTGATGCAAATTAGCTTTTGGCTACAAGCACTATGGTACCTGCATTGGATAACTGTTGTTTCATTTTCATCTATTTTCATCTGTTTATTGTATCTGTCCCTAACAAATAAAAAAATTTAAAAAAGAATAGAAAGAGAAAAGAACCTTCCACTTGCTTTTCCTTACTGTTTTGTTCTCTATCTCCTTTTAACAGTCATAATAATTTGTGGCCATATTGACCTGCCAGAATGCGAGCACCAGTATAAGTTCTATGTGGACGGACACTGGATATTAGACCCCAAAGAGGTGGGAAAGAGTTTCTTACAGCGTTTGATTATCTGATAATCCTCATTCAGTAATGTATTTGAAACTTGTACTTGCATTATGTTTAATTAATTCTATTTTCTTCTAGCCTGTTGTGACTAATAAGTCAGGTGTGATGAATAATGTTGTTAAAGTGAGGAAAACAGACTTTGAGGTTTTTGATGCACTGAAGAGCAGACTCTGAGAAATGTGCCGACATGTCAGGTAAGTATAAATCTATTCACTGTTAAGTAGTAGAAATATGCTACAGGTTCTGAGCTTCTGCTTTTTTCTGTCAGACTTGTCCAGTTTCCCCACCGGTGGGAGCCCGTACACAGGATCCTACTCAACCAAATCAAGAAGAACAGACTGCGTCTACTCCCCATTCTCCCGCCCACCGATGCAGGTGGCTCCTTTCAACAAAGAAACACTTGGAATCTGCGGTAAGTACTGATCTGCACCATCCTGTGAACGTAAACTCTGATCAACCACCAATGACAGCAGTGCCAGTATTTCATGATCGAGTATGTATTCCTGAGAGGCAAAGCTGAATTTTCATTCAGCCTTACGCCAGTCTTCAGGTAACGTGACTCCTTCAGAAATTATTCTACATTGTGCATGATTTATTTAATTAATTGCTGGACACTAGCTGCTGCCGTTTAATACGTTTCGGAGACCTGTGTGACCATTTCAGTCAGTTTCTTTGATGATAAAACAGTTAAAAGAAAAGACACACAGCGCCATTTAAATAACAAAGCATCAAAATAGATAATGTTGTCACTTTTTTGTTTAACTGTTTTCTTTTAGTAATTCTAAACGCATAATCTACCACTTCTTTTACAAAGTAACTTTCAAATTTAAAAGCACACACCCAACACCCAACTTTACTGATTTAAAAAATATTGAGTTACGTATCAATAAAAAAAGACAGAAAAATAAGGTTTTCTCTATGTTTATATAAAGACGAATTGATATTTAATATAATGGCTGTTTCCTTTTTGTTGTTGCGTATTTTGTAATCAAAACCATGTCTTGAAAAATGTATCACAAGCCGTTCAAAAAAACTAAAAAAAAAGATTAAGATATATATATCTATATATACTATCTATAATATACTATAGAGTATATATATATATATATATAAAAAACAGCATTTACTGTTTCTAACATTGATAATAAAATCAGCATATAAACTGTTTCTTATCAAGAAAAAAATTAAAAGGTATATATAATTATTAAACAATATTAGTTTATATTGCAACACAATATCAAAATATAACCTTTTTCAAATAAATTTACGGTTTTTCTTAAGCACAAAAATCGATGGCAAAGCACATGCAAAAGTTACTAAAACTTGACAAAAATTAAAGTTTAGTAATTTTAGAACAAAGTAATTCTAAAAAGTGCATTCATAATATTTAAATAAAATAACGTACTAGTATTTTAAAAGAAATAGAAAATTAACAATGGTGTATATTTTTGTTGTTTTAATTTATTTATTTATTTAGCTAGCTAGCTTTCTGGAACATAAAACTATTTGCATTACATTAATAGACGCTTCATTTGGGGTTTCAAACACATGAAATCTGTTGGAAACGGATCAAGTGATTTGAAAGGAGGTTGATTCTTTGTAAATACAGTGTTGCAGTTAAAGCAGTTCCTTTTGGGCTTAAAGAGATAAGAAAAGATAAAGATCCTATGGTTGGAAATTGCTGAGTGTGGGCAATTTTAGAAAGCAGAGACTTTCCCTAACTTGTTCCCATGTCTGCTTTTAACAGTGTGACCCAACCCTGCTGCCTGAACCAAACCATGTGATGCTCAACCACCTGTACGCCCTTTCCATCAAGGTCTGGCAGGAAACTACACACACACTATAAAGAGACTCATAGAAGAAATTCTCTAATAATGTCCACACCCTCAGTGATAGTTCACCCAAAAATGAACCTTCTGTTATTTACTAACGTAATTTCAGGCAATAATCTGATGAGTTTTTTTTCGTCCGGTGCAACACAAAAGTAGTGTTGCTGGCCAAAAATAACAAAAAGCACCCAAAAAGCAACGGTGACTTTAGTAGATAGAAGGGGGGAGAAGAGTTATCGAGTAAGAGATTCTTATTTTCCAGGTGAACTATCCCTTGAATCATTTTTATTTTGCATATGGTAGAGGTGGCCTCAGCATTTCCAGTCGATATCACTGATGTGCATCTGTTTGCTCTCCTCACACAGGATGGCGTGATGGTTCCAGTGCCACACACCGCTTCACAAAAAAGAAGTATGTGACCACACTAGCGTAATAAAAGCCTATATGATCTCAATCCACCAACACTATTCTCACTGGTTTCTGTCTTATTCCACTAAATGTTACTCACCGAAGAAAGGAGGGACCATGGCCTATCAAAGCGTCACACCACAAGCATGCGTCTCTGTGAGTTTATATTTGTGTGTTTTCTGAATGTCAGTGTCAGATCCATAAACCAGTATCTACAATGTTTTAACACAAATAATGTAAATGCATTTGCCAAATGTAAAAAATATCAGCTTGTAGATCGTGTTTTTGTATGTGGCTTTTCAGTTTATGAATTTCAAAATACTCATAGATCATTCAAAGGACATCTGTGATGTCTGTTTCTGTCTTTTCAGATTTAGAAAATCTGCAAATAAAATTATAACTGTTGATGAATGGACCATTGTGCTAATAAAATGCACACTAAAACATTTGTTATTGTTTGTTTACATGGAAGCTTAATTCACACCACTGATAGTGTATTTTGTTGGATAAGCTTATACTTTTTTAACTATTCTGCTGCTTTAATATGGGCACTACTTCTCTGTCTAGATGGGGTATATTATGGATTGCTTATGTTCATGATTTTTCCATCAAGCGCAAGGTTTCTTTTGTTGCATTTTGCACAGAGGTGGTTGGAATATTCGCTTGCACATTAAGGTGGTTTCTGTAAAGCTAGGGTTCTATATTATTGATATCCCTACATGGCAACAGTTTTGGTTGTATTAAGGTTGGTAGGTGTTTTATGCTCAGTGATGAAGACAGGCGGACAAATGTGTGAAGAAGTCCTGCTAAACTGAAACTAAATATTTGCAGGTCATTTTTAGATTGCAGGAAATCTCTTTTATCTGCAAAGCATGAGCCTTGAAAAAACAAAGCTTATCCAAGTTAGTGTGATTTATGTGTTTGTAATTTGGGAAATTACAGCCTAAAAATATCACGCAAAAGAAGTTTCACCAAAACCACATAAAACCACTAGATCGTTTGGTTTTCAGTAAGACTTGCGATTTTAACATTTACACAATACAAAAATTTTTGACTTACACAATATCCAATAAGAGCATATATGGTCTTATTTGACTCTTACCAGTTAATTAATAACGTCGTATAATAATAATATTAATAGTGTTTTACATTTAATATGGCCCTTTTCTGGGCACTCAAGCTATGGCTTTCCCCAATGTAGAAGGGTAATCTCCTCAACCACCACCAGTGTGCTGCTTATCCACCTGGATGAAACAGCAGCAGCCATATTAGCCAGAGCGCCCACCACACACCATGCTTAGTGATGGAGAGGAGACAAGAGTGATAAGAAGCCAATCAGCAGATTGGGGATGGTGGGAGGGCCATGATGGTAAGAGGCCAATGGGCGAATTTGGCCAGGATGCCAGGGACTACCCTACTATTCGTTCGAAGGACATCCTGGGATTTTTAATGACACAGAGAGTCCGGACCTAGGTTAAATCTCATCCGAAAGATGGTGGCTTTTTGTCAGTATAGTTCCACTGTTCACAGAGTCATGGGTGTCCGGTGTTAGGACCCCCACACAACCCCAGGGTTGACGAGCACCAGCCTCTGTGGCCTCACTAAAACAACTCTTCCAGCAGCACAACGCCTAGTTTCCCAGCAGGATCGACCCACTATAGGAATGACCCAGGCTCAAACCTAGAGCATATGGCTTCAGTGGGCACCGTCTGCGCTAGCAGGTCGATATTTGCTGTTCAGTAGGACCTGGGGGGGGTGGGGGATCTAAATGCTGGTGCGTTATGACTGCCATTTTAAATAACCAGTTTCAGTATTAGCCTCGGTTTTTATACCGATGCCAGGGGAGCATGTGGGGGAAGAGAAAGGGATCAACTGCCACCTAGTTTACTTTAAATAACAGACTTGGCAAAAATCAGCGGATAAATTTACAAGTGGCCTTGCTTTAATCTCTCGTTATCTTTGAAGGTTCCAGTTAAAGTCTTTTTCTCATGGTTTTCAATAAAGTCATGTGACACAAAGGGTATATGTGAAAAAGCAAAGTATTGCATACACCAAACTAGGCGACAGGGGACTGATGACTAAAAAACAAGTGCTACAGGTACAAAAAAAAAAAAAAAAGAAAAAAAAAAATCCTTGTCTACAAAAGAGGCTGCAGTTGGAAAGGGGACCAGTTTTATGAGTGCAAAGTCATAGTGATTGGTATAGCTTTTAGCTCTACTACATGTAAAATTACAGTGTTTATTGCTTAAAATGCATTTAACCAGAGAGGAAGCCTTCAATATTGGAGGAAAGATAGTGAAACAGTCATTGTTATATTGACTTTATATTTTCTTTATTAAATGGACTTTCCATTAATAACATTATGATTAAAAGGGTAGCATGCAAAGGTGTCACATAATATAGTCCGAAATACATCTGCGCCCTTACTGAGAATAATGCACTGTCGAACATGAAGGAGCATAAGCTAGCCAATTTATCCTAATATATTATATTCGGGCTCATTTATAATAAATGAACTTAAGGTAGGAGATAAGAGTGTTGTTAACTATAACGGTGACGGAATCTGAGCACTTTAGAATCTTATACAACCTTGCTCTGAGGATTGACTATATTTGATTACATATAACAAACCCCGTCTATCTGTACTGGATATATTGGACAGTAAAATGGAGCAGTGGTCTCACCTATTCACATAATTAAAGCAGGTTGAATATTCATACCCAGGGGGTCTTAATCTGAGCATGTATCATGTAACCTAGGTATGTTTGTTTTATGAGACCACATGACACTCTCATTTACTGCATCCAGAGAAAGGCACATTTTCGTTGACACCCGAAGCCACATCACACTCAACCAGCCTCAGTTCTCCAACCATGCCCTTTATTTATTCAGAAGAACACTTAAAAACCCAGCACGCAGTGGTGCTTTAAGATAGGATTTTGAAAGTCTGTAGTTAGAGGTAGTAAGGTTGTTAAGGTATAGTGAAAGTTGATAGAAAAGCCCAGATGCTGCACAAGACAAGTTTAAAAATAATAAAGTTGGCGTTGGTATATGTTTAATTAATCATGTTAACTTGTTGAAACAGTCGACTACTATTGGATCCAACTGAGCCAATATTGCACCACGATCGCAACTGATCTACCCGTGGCCTTTTGAAACAGGGTTACCCTCCAGGATCTCAGACAGGAGACAAAAAAGCTGCTGCAAATTCTAATCTCTGAGACATGTCTATTTCGTAATGTGAGAGAGACAAACAACAGTAAAATTCATTAGATCTACAATAATATATGCACTTATGAACATTTTTTGGCTTCTTGCAGTGGTATGGCTGTCTATCTCACACACTATTTGAGCTTTTATCGGACTCTGCCAACATGTAAGTATACGCGTAACCTAAGCCTTTTATTAACAGAGGACACATTACCTCATTTTCATTACAAACTTTTCCTAATTTTAATGGGAAAATGATGAAAACAAAACTTGACACATTTTATCACTATAATTGGCATAATGGCATGCGAGGGGAAAGAAAAAAACAAATAAAAAGTTATAAACATTACAATAGACGAGCCTTAAAAAAGGAGTGAGTTCCTGAATATAATAGCATAGATTGTTCCATGGCCATAGAATTTTGTTTTTAATGTACCTCTAAACCGATTCAATACATCAAGGACCCTGGAAACATTATAGCACTGGTAGTTTGGTCACAGTGCCTGATAGGAGTCTCTCTGATAAGGCCTATCCTGAACAGCACATTTCAAAAAAAACTGTACTGCACACAGGTCCCGCAGGGGACACTGCATTGCGGTGAAACAGCATCCGGTTATGAGACCCAGTTCAACACTAAGCTGGATGATGTCGACTAGGGGGACACACTAGCGGGATCGGACCTGTTGACCTCAGCCGCCTAAGCTGGGACGGGGAAACAGCCTCGGGGTAGTGTGGTATTACTCATTATATTTTGTGAGAACATGGTAAGTAGTAAGCTGATCACACACGTGCGTTTTTTCTGACGAATTGTGTGTTATTAATGGTTTATTTCCTCTAAATGGATATGGTAGGTGTATATGTTACCCATGGATGCTGGACATGGCCAAACAGCAATAGACCCCTTCAGTCGATGTTTTCCATCAGTGGTTCTGTAACCCGGCCCTACACAAACACGCATGACTACACGATGTGAGAGAATAAGAATACCAAAACGATCCACGTGTCTGGGTGAGTGAAATGAGGGGGACGCCACACAGGGACAGAAAAAAAATATACCACTAACAATCACATGTAAAATTTATTACACAACTACAAAAAAATAACATAATATATAATAATAATTTTTTTCTCGGCCTCTCGTAAAGATTTTCTCAAGACAAGCCCCAGATGAATTAGAATAAACGTGTGCGTTCTCCCTACACGAACAGAAGTGAAAACACAATTTTATTTCTGAATGAATCAACAAACGTTGGCCGAATGAAAGCGGGTTGAGTGAAAAAAATCAATCCGATCATCAACTCACATTAATCCTTGACAGAACATTAGTGTTGTTGAGAAACCACTCTCACGATTTTGGCCATTGGGTGACGTGGCACAACGTCCATGGTAAAGGCTAATGACTCCCCCCGTGCGTGGCGTCGGGACGTATAGACCAGACCGAAACTTTCCCACAAACTAATACAAAACTGACAGTCGTTTGAAATAAACAGACAAATGTTAATTATACAACCAGGAACACATATCTAACTGTGGATAAGTTAATTTTTATATGCATCTGAGCATTCTTGAGCCTCAAAAATAACTTCGAAAGCATTTTAAAGGGAGTACAGAAAAATTATACTGCAAAACTATACATGTTTCAGAAAAATTACTGCATTAGAGTTTGAGGCCGCTATCTCACATAAGACTTGAGCTTCTCCCTGCTCGTCTACGTGCATAGTTGTCTTCACCCCGAGTCCATAATCACATACTCTCAGATTTGTCACACTTTTTGGCGCTACCGCCTTTTTTTGCACATGTGCCCACTATTGCACCCGCGCCACCCCACACCGAGACACATACCGTCACATTGTGTGTTCCGACCATCCACTTACACCGTAGCCTCTTTTTTCACCGTAATTATACCTGTCCTTCATAATAGACTACTTCGGGGTTTTATTTCGTTTGTTGTGTAATTATTACAGTGTAGTAGACATTTTAAGTTATCGAGTAATTGATAATTAACTAAACTATACTATCTAGATTTAGGATTAAGGTTACTTGCATGTAATTATACATAATTGTTTATTATTATTCATAGTTAATTTTTTATGTGTACTTTTGGGCTTTTTACCAGCCATTTTTGGTAAAGTATATTTTCGAAGAGTTCATTTTGCAAAACAGAAAACTGTTTTTGTAACAATTTTCAAGAAAATCATGTTTTTCATTATTGCGGTTCCAATAAAACTCAATCAAAGAGAGGCCGTTGGGTTATTTTGAGTGAGGTAAAAATACAGCTAACACATTAAAAACATGATAACATAAAAAAAGCATGCTTTACGCATTTATGTTTTTGCAAATAAACTCTTCATTTATGATTCGACATGGTAATGATGAAGTTGCAGTTTTTAGTAAAAATGTTAACTTTAATATTAAATAAAACACCACAAAATTCAATCAAGTACTTAACTTGTTTTTAGTGTGTTGACTTCAGCACACTCGAAACACCTAAGTGTACTTTAAATAACAACAAAAGATCTTTAACACATCACATTTTAGAGAGTTTGCATAAGTGGTTGTTAACCCGTCTTTAAAGTGTACTCTTTTGTAAATATAATTTATGTGGCCTTGTGGGTTAATACTGCAAGTCATAGGCTAAAGTGCATATAAATTCAACCTAAACACACTCCTTTATACAACCTCGCGTTTTCTCTTTCAGAACAGTAATGATGAGTGTTACATTTTTCATCTGCAGGTTTGTGACAAGGCTGCAGCTGGAGTGTTTTGCTCAATCACCTTATACTGTCCTCCAATAATCATCTGCCCTCGAGTGTTTGCAGCTCAGATTCCAGAGAGACCAGCAGATTGTACTTATCAGCTCTCACTGCATTCAAGAGGTCACTCTCACACTTCCTAATAAAACCAACAACAAATTACCTTGCAATAACGTGAAATGTAATTGCACGAAAAATAACCATGTTATTTTCTAGTGATTGTGGTCATTTAAACCCCCTTTGTATGCCGGACAGCTGTTTTACATGTACTCAAGCATTTTGTTAATCTTTTCCAACAAGACTTTATTTGAAATTCTCATGCTTTTTCAGAGGAAACCTGACTTCTTCTTGTACACGCTGTTGCAAATTGCAAACACAGGCTGACGTTCCCAAAGCTGAAAACACTATACACCCCAACACATGCTTGTTTACTTAGCTATCTAAATGGGGGACATTCCTAGTAAGCTATAATGGTTTTATACTGTACAAACTGTATATTCACTGTCCAGCCCCACACCTAAACCTTACCCCCTAACAGAAAAACTTTCTGCATTTTTTTACAGTTTTAAAAACTTTATTTTTTATACTAGTTAATACTAGTTTATACTAGTTATACAAATGTGGACTTCTGCAAAGGGAGGTTGCTGCGATTTTTGTCAGGTTTAGCTCTACTTTTTGTGTACAAATTTGTCCCTCCTAAAATATGGTTTAGTAGGTACACGTAGACAATCCATAAACACACCCAACTTGCACAAACTGTTACACCCAAGCAACTTTGGGAGCTGTGTATGCATGCATATTTATTAACATCTTATGTTTCTAATTCACAAAGTTAGCTTTATCAATGTGCACTTCCCATCAAGGTTATATAAATAAGTTTCTTTTAGACCTATAAATAAATGGCTACTACCACTTGTCTCATAGCGTCACCACCATGAACACCTTCCTGTCTCTTGTTATCCTGAGAGTGGAGTCTGCCCACCTGTGAGTACACTAAATATATGTTCCACTATTCAGCTCCTTGTTTCATTTTATTTTATTTTATTTTAGTATTTATGGAAACCAAAAATGAAACTTATAGAGATATTAAATATGGATTTGCTAAAACAAAGCATTTATTTATTTAGTCAGTTCTACAATTGGAACTTATAATAACTACCTTCTGGTTTTTGTTGTT
Organism: Cyprinus carpio; assembly: GCF_018340385.1. Taxonomy (NCBI): domain Eukaryota; kingdom Metazoa; phylum Chordata; class Actinopteri; order Cypriniformes; family Cyprinidae; genus Cyprinus; species Cyprinus carpio. The sequence goes on from NC_056604.1 coordinate 18,960,732, forward strand.
CATTTATTAGGATCAAATATTTTATATGAATACTGTAACAGAATTTGAAGGGATACTCCACCCAAACAAAATTTATCATCGTTTACTCCTCTGTGTTCCAAAAAATAAAAGTTTTATTGTTTGCAACACAGAAGAAGGTATTTTAGGCATTTTTTTATGCATCCATACAATTGGAATGCAGTGGGCTTCTTTTTTTGTGTTCTGTAGAAGTAAGAAAGGCATACAAGTTTTTTTTATTTATTTTTTATAGCAGGAGTTTGCGAAAATGACAGAATTTTCATTTTTGGGGGTGATATTTGTATTAAACAAGAACTTAAAGTCAGAAAGCTGTGCATGCTAAAAAGACTGTAGAATGAAAATGAGAGCTTTGGTGGAGAGTGTTGGAACACAACTGTTTTAAATGTCTGTAACTTATGTTGTTGTTTAATATTCCCATATACCTCTTTACTCTATTTTGGAAAACTAAATCTTGTCCCTAAACTGTTTTAAAAAAGAAAGAAAGTCTGCAGTGACTACCAGGGTGGGAATATTGATGCCCATTTAAATTTTAGACATTTTATATGTACATTTTGTACTCTTATAATCAAATTTTAATTCTGCAAATAATTTGTTTCAAAATACTTAAAGTAATTGGTCAAAAAACTATTAGCTGTGTTACAACAGACCTTCCCTAGTCTCAAGGGTCCATGGAATACTGGATGAAGCACAAACCAGTCATATAATTGCTATACATCTCTCTGGTGCTATGCATCTGAGTCTCTCATAAGTATTTTGTAAGTAAAATCGTTAAATTATAGATTTACAGGATATGTGTGTGTGTTTGTTTGTGTGTGTGTGTGTGTGTGAGTGTGTGTGTGTGTGTGAGTGTGTGAGTTAACCATATTTCAGGAACAAATTTATACCCAAAAGTGAGCTACACCTGACAAAATCCCCAAAAACCTCCCTCCCTTTGGGGACATCCTCATTGTGAAACTGGTATAAAAAATAAAGTAAAAGTTTTTTTTTTTTTTTTATTGTAAAAATACAGAAAGTTTCCTGTAAGGGGTAGGGTTAGGTGTAGGGTTGGTGTACAGCGATATAATATACAGTATGTACAGTATAAAAACTATTATGCCTATGGAATGTCCCCATTTAGATAGCTAAGTAAACATGCAAGTGTGTGTGTGTGTGTGTGTGTGTGTGTGTGTGTGTGTGTGTGTGTGTGTGTGTGTGTGTGCAAAAAAATAAAAAATAAATAAAATCATAAACATGTAATAAAATGGTTCCGTACTGTATTCCTAAAATTTTAAGCCTGAAATTTAAAAGCATTTTTATCTTTTTTTTAGACAGTTTAGTAAGTATAGGACAGCTGATAATTAAAGGGATACTCCATCCCCAAAATGAAAATGTTGTCATTAATTACTTACCCCCATGTCGTTCAAACCCGTAAGCTTTGTTAGTCTTGAACAATTTAAGATATTTTGGATGAAAACTGGGAGGCTTGAGACTGTCCCATAGACAGCATAAATAACAGTCATCAAGGTCCATAAAAGGTATGAAAGAAAAGCATGCGTCCAGAATAGCCCATCTGCCATCAGTGGTTCAACCCGTAATGTTATGAAGCGAAGAGAATACTTTTTTGTACATAAAGAAAACAAAATAACAGCTTTATTCAACAAATCCTCTCCTCAGAATTGCCAAAAATGAAGCTCGCTGATTTAGGAGAGACACAGAGGAAGGGGTGATGAATAAAATCGTATTGTTTTCTTCATGTACAAAAAGTATTCTCTTCACTTCATAACATTAGGACGAATCCTGTGTGAATGAACTAACGATACTTTACCAAACACTATTACTCTAACAGTCCATGACGGTTTCCAGAAGCCTCAGTACATCAAAATATCTTAAGTAATGTTCGAAAAAGAAGAACAGGTACAGGTTTAGAGCTGTATCAGGGCAAGTGATTTATGACAAAATTTTCTTTAGCGATAGATAACCGCTAAGGAAGCCGGTATCATTTGTTTACATAACAGTATGAGCACTGATACACTATGCTGTTCAACAGTGGTGGTTGCCTCTGAACTACCCGTCGCGGTGTGGCAGTTCGGGGATATGATCATCTGTGTACCAGCCCCTAATAGCTGGCCTATACTGGATTCACGGTAGGCTATGGATGCTACCGTGAGTAGGAGGCTCGCGAAGCCCAGTGGATGGAGCTGGACGGGTCAGATTTAAACATCGGGTTATATGCGGGATTACTGGAATTAATCGGCTGAATCCAGTTTTGTCAGTCACACCCCTTGCCCTGCTCAGGCTGGAGACATTTAGGGCATAGTCCATAAATGCTCAAATGTTGCAATAAATGTATTGTATTTTTGTAGGCGGCATGCATTGCAACAACAACAGCAGCAACAACAGCAACAACAACAACAACAGGCAAACAACAACAACAACTTAACATTCAAGATATATCTTTCAATACTGTGTCTTTCTATTTTTTGTTATGAACATTTAATGACAAGAATGTGTTACAGACAAGAAATTTAAATATTAATACCTTCTTAATGAAATTTTCAGAAAAAAAAAAATCAGATTTTGGTCACAATAGTAATGTGAATATTAATTGCCGCCTCATGAATATTAATTATGTACCACTACCATTTCCTCCTTAAAGAAAGTGTATACAGTTTGTTTCTTTTCCACAGCAGCTGCTAAACACAAATATCCTAAAACAGAATAATTATTGATGTGCCAGCAACAGATTCTACGCGTCCACTATATTCTCGATTCTATGCTGTAAGGTCCATGATCGGTGTCGACTCACGGCAACATGATTACCACAATCAGTATCTTAGACAACCCCCACTGAACTCTTTACTTCATTCTCATGTGACAAAGCTGCAAAGAAAGTCACCTGCGATGGTGAAGATGCTACATCAAGTCTATCTGCAAGCCTGTTAGTAATTGAGACCTTAAAACTGCATCTGCTGTCTAGGTATAAAATTTGGACTGTTGATCTTTTATTTCTTGCAGCTGACAAGAATCACCCATGTAAGATGTTCATCTGTGAATGGACAGGAAAGCAGCCTAATGCTTTGCAAAAAGCCGGTTACAACCCGGTGAACACCTAGAAATATCCTAATGAAAACTGCAAAATGAACTGAAATGTATGATAAAGGTTTGGATTGTCCCCAAAGTCCTTAGCTAAAGATAAAGTAATGGGGAAGTATCATGTAACAGTTTTACTTTGTTGTTCATGGCCATAGTGATATTTATCATTCATAAGGGCAGACAGATTGTCTGTTCTGGAAAATGGTATATGTAGCAAATCATTCAGCTCGATAAAGATTATGTAATCGCAGCTTAAGTATAGCTCATATCTGTAGATATGGAAGTAGGGACTATACTATGGATAAGTCTTGGGAGTTTCAGAAAAATAAAATCTGTATAAGAATGTAAGTCAGGTGAAAACATCTTTTCAGTAAGTTTATCCCCGTACTATACACCCAGGACATCATGTGACTAGCCTTCCCCTCCTCATTCACTTTTCAAACAGTCAGACATCGAAACGCTTTTTAATATTCCAAAATCTATTCATTATAGAACAATATAAAAAAAAAAATAAACAAAAACAGTATGAAACAGTATGCTTGTTTTTCTTATAATGTTTTTTTCGGGCATACTAGGTGGGTTTTCTTATGTTTCTTATTAATTTAGTATTAGTTTGATGAATCTCTATCAGGATTATCTTCTTTTTTATCTGTAAATGTTGTTTAGCTTTGTCCCTAATTTGTAAACACAGTTTATAGCAGGCTTAACTACGTGATCTAATTGACGAATAATAAGAATCTATTACTAGTAAACACTAGATTTCTTTTTTTCTTTGATAAGTGGGTTAGGTAAATTTGAAATCATATTCATAAATGAATAAATTCTCTACTAAATGCAAACACTCTTTTTTAAGATTCAAACTTGCTAATGGATAAATGGCATTTTGTTAGAATCTATTGAGTTCTCTACAACCTATAAAAGCAATAATAATGCAATGGGCTTTGTTAGGAGGATCTTGGCAGCTTCATCTGGACTGAAAGACCCTGGATTGTTTCTGTGTAGCTTCGCTGACACACATCATACACAACGTCACTGGGTTTTGATACATATGATTTAGTATTTCGCACCTTGCTTTTGTGGTGGTTTTGTATGCAATTTTTTTCAAAACCCTATACCGCCAGCTTAGGCAAACATGTGAATATTTATGTCTAAAGCGTTCTTACAGTTGATATTTTTTTACATCACTTTTGTTCTTAGTACCGCTTGGGGGTACATTCTAGTTGGAACAATCTGTGATATTTTAGTGTAGAAAATGTACGAACAATCATAATTTGGTTAGGGTTTTTCGTTTATCCTGTTCACTTTAGAATCGGCAGTGCGGTAACGCGAGTGCTGCGTCTCACTCGCAGGGGAAACTAATAGGTGAGAATAAAATAGGTAGACATTCGCTAACTGCGTCTTGAACTTGGGTCTCACAAGGGGCCCTTGTGTACCTACTTCAATTCTTCACATTAAGCACACTTCTTTTCAAACAACCTCGTCATTTCGTCTCTCCTCTTTAGACAGTTATGAGTATGCACTGAGCATAATTGTATTATTTATTGTCATTTTGGCTACTATAAAAAAAAAAAAAAAAAAAAAAAAACTTTTGTGTATTTATGGGCTGTTGAGCATGTACTCAAGTGCTTTTGCAACTTTTTCTTAAGCCTTATGGAACTTTTTTTTTTTTTTTTTTTTTGAGAAAACCTGGAATTCTTCTTCATACCAGTATGTGCAAAATGGCCAAACATATGCTGACATTTCGCTCATAAGAGGCAAAGGCACACCCACAGATGCACACAATTCCACACACACACAGCACACAAGACACTGTACATAAACCACATCTCACCTTGGCAGAACAAAACCTGTAACAATCTCTCAAGCAACTGTACATTTGGGGGCACTTCCTTATGTGTGCGCTGTGTGCACATATATTAAGCATATCTTACGTGGTATATATTCACACTTCTTTCAATGTGCTCGCCTACCCAGCAAGGTCCATATAAAATAAGTTATAGTACCTAAACTCAACACCTTTTCATCTAGGTCTGTTATGATGCCTGAGTGTGGATTTTCTGGCCCATGTGCATTACACTTCAAGATTGTCTCTCACATTACAGCGGCTCCAGCTTATTTGTTTTAACACTTTCTCTAATTCTATTTTATTATGTAGGCTTTAAAGGCGCTCATATTTAACGTATATAAATATTGATGTAAATTTGTGAAACGCAAATTTTAACAAACTATTTTATTAGTAGTGCACGATCATTGAATTTGACAGCTTAACTACTACACTGGTGTTTGTTGTATGATATTCTAGTATAATAATATTTTCTTGGAATGCTTTATAAATGGTATGTTTCCTTACAAAAAATAAAAAAATATAAATCTGTAATCCATGTTACCCCGCCGCAATAATGGCAATATGACAAAGAATGTAGAGCGAAATTAGCTTTGTGAATAGAGTGATCACTAGACACCGTGTTGGTCACCAAAAAACACGTTTCTTCATTTTTGTTTTATTGGCGTTGTCTTAAACGTTAATATAATTATCCTACATTAAATTGAAGTCTATTTTTAAAACTATATATTTGGCCGAAACTGTGTATCGTCGGCGGTGAAGAGCTCAAATGTAAAAAATATAGACTTACAAAGTATATAGTAATTTTAAACCTAATTGGTTAGAACCGGTTGAGTTGGGGGCAAATGGCCCGGATTGAAATGCTACGCAGCTGGATGAAGCAGAAACAAACCATATGCAATTTCTATAATCCGCCTATCATAAATATTTTTAAGGCAGGTGTTAATTGAAGGATTTTTATGAGATTAATTTTGCTCATAAACATATAGTATTATGCTGGCTATCTGTTGAATAGTGAAGTTTGCATTTCTGAATTGTATCAGACACAATTACAATTTAAAGGGACAGTTGCCCCAAAATTTAATTATGTCATCATTCATTATTCTGTCACCCTCAGTGCCATTTTAAACCCATATGCCATTGAACTGTATGGACTATCTGACTACTGTGGAAGACAGTTGCCCTTAAAATTTTAATTATGTCATCATTCATTATTTCTGGCCACTCCTCAGTGCTCATATTTAAAACCCATATATGCGGTCCATTGAAGCCTGTCATGACTATCTGAACTACTGTGGTAAAAAATATACTTTTGAAAAGCTGAGTTTATTTAAAAATATCCTGGCTCACGTCTTTTTCCATATAATGAGCATCTGCCGTAAAGAGATGTCAAGTTTCAAAAATGATGCACCAAATCATAATTATAAAATTAGAACATTGGCCCAGTAACGTCACTACATGTTCCAAATTCTCATCTTCTGAAGCATAAATGATTAGCTTTGTGGGGGACAAGCCTTAAAATTTAAAAGCATTTTGTCTTTTTTAGACAGTTGGGTAACAGAACAGTTGTTCGTCGATTAAGAAATACAGTTGTTTAGCATAACATTTAGTATTTCTTCATTGCACGCTTAGACTGCTAATCAGTGAGAAGCACTGATAAACAATCACTGTTCACAAAAGTACTCGGCGCACTCTATACTAGCGATCGCTGAGGGCAGGTTACAGAGACACTGAATTATTCATTTGAATCTTTTGTAGCAAACTGGTTAGGGCCTTCTCAGCGCTGAGAAGTTTAGTTGCATAGTTTATACATAAAGAGTTCATCTGTGACTGTGACCTGAAAAGCAGCCGTCTAATGCTTTCGCATAAACATAGCGGATTCCAACCCAGAACACAAGCAATATCCTGAAAAGTAAAACTGTGAATGAGGACTTAAATCTCATATAAAGGTTTAGGGGCACTCCCTAACGTCTGCAATTAAGAACCAAAGAACTGTCTCTTACTTGCTAAACCCTGGATTTCAATTAATTAGGCACCAACTAATTATGACTGCATAATAATTAGTATTTCTCATGATTGATAATTGACACTTCCCTTCTGAATAGATTGGGGTGGCTCCGAAAAAACAATTGGTTGAACACAAATTAATATCGCATTTTAGTGACAACCTTTTTAATCTAACTGGATGTGTTCATTTAACAGGACTGTATCGATCTGGAACACTATAAAAAGTGACTTATGAAGACACGCTGCTAAAAGGTAGCATTAAATGTGCATGCCGTCAGGCAAGCTACAGTTTACTAAGCACAAAAACGAGGATCATTTACAACAGCTAACAATTTCATCAAGGAGGCATGTCGCATTAGCTGGGTGTTTCTCTTGCATTATTAGGAGAGTCTAATGCAGTTGACATGGATGGCGAAGATTTCCCTAACCGTCAATCCTTTCTTCGTGTTGAGTTTCGTTCACAAATGTGATACAGTTGTCTGATGACAGTCTGCATCATGCATGCAGCTTTCGTGGCACTACGTGTCAGATTGGCCTTTTAAGTGAAGAGCAGGATCTCGGGCATACCCCAATAGCAGGTTGATTTTCATATCTCGCGAGAACGCTCAGAAAAGCAACACAAAACACAATGAATTCAGTAAGGAAAAGTTAGCTGATCTGGTTGATATTCTGTACAGTAATCCAGCTTCTGTCGGTTGGGCATAACTTTTTAAAAACAATTACTAGACCAGCCTAAAACAGCATGGCTTATAATGTACGGGCCAATGATTTCTTACTGTGGCTTTGAATGATAATTAGATCTTCCATTATCACGGGGGTTCAAAGTACCACTGGCGGGTGCAATAAATTATTGTCACCTCTTGAGAACGCAATCTCACATAGTCTCGAGCAAGGTTATCCTCTTCTGACCACTCTTGAAATGAACCTTCCTGAAATACATGAGGCAGCAAATATGCTTCATCCAAAGTACTGTAATCTATTTTACATCAAGAATACAGTACTAAAAGACAATAAAATATATTAGCAATTTAAGATAAGTGCTATCCTCTTTTACATATATTTTAAATATATTATATTCCTGGGGGGGGGGTATTGTGATGCTGGCAAAGCATGAAATTTTTTCAGCATCAAGTTGTGGTCTGCCTAATATTTTTGAGGAAACTGTTGTCAGACATTTTTTTCAGTGATTCTCTATACATTGTTGAAATAACTCACACATCTTATTAGAAATAAAACTCCTTTTAAATAATGTCTTTACTGTCTAGCTTTTGAACAATACCATAGTTAATTCGTAAAAAAAAACAAAACGCAAAAAAAAAAAAAAAACGTACTGACTAGCAGAAAACTGTTTGAACCAGAAATGTAAATGAAGATGAATTTATAAAACTCAATAATTCTTACCATGCTCTCCTCATGTGTTTCACGACCAGCAAAGAAGTGCGCCCGTCACAGTCGTTGGGGCAATAAAGACTTTGCATAGATTCCCATGTCTCCATAAACATTCATTATCAACTAAGCAGCGTGTTCCTATATAAAACACAACCATCTGAGGGTGCAGGGCCCTGTGATTTAAGAAAAGCTAAATGCAGCTATGATAGACACACAACTTCCTTAACCAGATGTAAAAATCATTTATAAGTATAATATGGCCATTTATAAGCAATGTAATCTTATTTCTTTTTTTTTTTTATTTTTTAGCATATCTATAGCTCTAGTCCCACCTTTGTACTGGGAATGGGATGGTGTAAAAATCTATGCAGTAAGAAACAGTCTCTGGTCTTATCCATATCCTGGGCCTTTCTTCGTGAATCTACGAGAATGTTCAATTAAAGCACAGGGCAGTTACACAATGATTAACCCATAAGAAATGAATGTTGCTGAGGGGACCGTTATAATCATCATGACTTTACATGTTGAGACGGCTGTTACGATTCCTATTCGCCAGAATGGAAGCAGGAGTAGAACATCGGGTACACACGATACAAGCCCACTTTAGGAGCCTGAATAGTACAGTGAATACACCCCATTGTCAATAGTGTATAATCAAAATTTCAATCAGGACATGATCAAAAGGCACACACCGATGATATGAGGGCTTTGGTGATCCATATACCACGAGGCGTGTACGTGTCATTTAAGCATCAACAGTGGTCAATTTGAAAGCAATAATGTTATAACAATTAATGAATGGATTATAAAGGGGATAGGAGCAGATAGCGAGAGTCGTTTTTTCAGTATGCATTAGAGTACCTCCTACCTGGACCTGGCACGCTTGCATACCATTGTATGGAGCAGGTACACACCCCATAGTCCACCTGGCTCTGTGCTAGACATAAGTCTTACAAAGTGGATTACTTACACTTTACTTTGGCCTTCTGCGGCTGGAGAGAAGGGATGGCGCAGGCCGTCATCCGGGGGTGGGGGGCGGGGAGAAATAGTTAGGGCGAGTCGCAAAGACTGGGTGGGTCCGGGGTCGGGGGGGGGGGGGGAGGGGGGGGGGGGGGGGGGGGGGGGGGGGGGGGGGGGGGGGGGGGGGGCAGGGATGTCCCTCCACATCATCTGAGAGTTTGTTTGACTTCATTCCTTGAGGTTCAGCCGATAGGCCACTGATTTTTAATGACAAAAAAAGGGCATCTGAAAATGCATGAGGACACTGCCCACTTTTAGCAAAGTCCTCTGAAAATAGGGCTACTAACGGTTCCACATCGCATCTGGGCATAAGTCTGTATTTTTGCAATGCCAAACAGATGCAACATAGGGCCACGGCTCGTCATGCGAGGGGCATGACACACATAACACCAAATAAGAAACCACATCCGAATTCGATGTTGTTTTAATGCTCAAGCGCGTTAAATGATCTTTAAGAAAATAACTTCACTTACTGATGCAAGCTGTGTTTCGCTTGCAACACAGAGAGTTTTCCATGGCACAACAAAAGAAAGTGAAGACCATGTTGGAATGGGCAGGATGACCGCAAGAGTGGCATGGTCCTCATCGCACCCAGCGCGACAAGCCATAGGCTTCTGGTTTTCCGGCAAGAACATCACAGTTGTGCCAAGTTGAAATCGCATGACCAAGTCGGCTATGAAAATATAGATATATCTTAGTGGTAATGTGTCCATAAAAACACACTGTGCAGGCGAGCGCTTGCGCATGCCTGTTGGCTTTTTAAAGTTACACATGTCTAGTTCTTAATCTAAAATAACTGCAGGAGCAGCTTTAACAATGAAGTGTTCGGCAAAGGAATCTCAGTAATGTTCCCTAAATATGTTTTTCCCTTTAATGAACTATCAAGACTTGCTAATTTACACTGAAGCATTGACTGATGATCTCATATGTACGCCTAATTGAAAACAATACGTGCTATTCTTATTGCTCTCGTAGAGAAATTATATTATAGAAGGCAATGCCCATTCTAGTTTTCGTATGTATGTGAGGACTAAACGGCTGCATAAAGAAAAAAAAAAAAATAAAATAAAAAAAAAAAAAAAAAAAAAAAAAAAAACAAAGAGAATTACAATATAAGTAAAATCAACAGATAACTATAAGAATGTAATAAAAGGAAAATAAATAAATAGTTCATTTGTATATAAACTGAATACCTGGAACTGTTATAGATTTAAAATGACTTTTTTTTTCTCCTTTATGTATTTATTTTAGCATTTTATTTTTTATTCTTTTTTAACTTGTTATTTGACTTATACTTTCAATTTCATTTTTAGTACCTTTTAATTTATTTTTTAAATGTTTTTATATTCATGTTTTGAATTTATTCACTTAGCTTGATTTTATTTCCCAAGATTTCATTATTTATTTATGTTAGTTTAATGTGTTTTTACTTTCTCCTAGTGTGTGCAACATGGTAAATTGAACGGATTGAGAAGCATATTTTTAATAAAACGCAATCATTTCTTGCTCTCTCTCCTGCTGGGGGTGAGAGTATCCGTTTTTTAAGGTTTAAACCAGGTACAATACATTCAACTTCCAGGATTTAAATATCTTCAAAAATGTCATACACAATTATTTTGTGTCTTCAAATCATTCTAAATGGTTACCTTAAGCCCGCTGGCTTGTTACGTCTGGGAGGCCATATCTGTCGCTTTTCACCTCATCTGAACCATATTCCAATCTCCCTGCGCTAGAACATTCTCCTTATGGGATACTGTAGTTCAAGTTTCTGTAATCACATTAGAAATATCTTTTATTTATTTAGGGTTTGAGCTGCAATTGTTTAAAGGAAGCCCTAGATATTAAAGTGAACTAGCAAAAAAAAAAAAGTATGTTGTATCCCTTTGAATATATGGTGAGACTATTTATTGATATGTATATTAAACTGGTATTCTAGCTTTTTCTCTCTAAAAAAGAAGATTGCCTAAATTAGAAAATTTTTTGGAGTTACAACTAGATGACATTTTACAGTCCTGGAACGAACCTTACGCATGCTTCTGAGGAAGCATATTTTATATTCACAAAGCATTACAGTAGTAATTAAGCGCTTATTAGCTGTAAAATTCTAGGAATAATAATTACCTATTTAGGTTATTGGGATAGTTATCATAGTTTCGGCTCAAGAAACAAAATGATTTTTTAATCAAATAATTGAGACTTTATATTAAATCAAGTCACAACAATTAGCATGTTTTTTTCCTGTGTGCTTCCTGTGAGTCTGCTATTAGGCAATTCATGTCTTGGTTTTCCTCCACTCTTTAATCAGTGGGCCTACTGTTTAGCTACAGCATTTACGTAACATAAATGAGTGACAGGTTCACAGGTAGCATGACAATATGTTGTCATGGGTCTTCTGACGATCTTCCCAAAAATCGATTTTTGGCATTAAATCATTAACTCGATCTAACAAACAAAAAGAAGTAACCTTGGTGAATGCCTGATGAATGCTTTTGAGTGAATGGATAACGGAAGATTTGAGTCACTCATAAATCAAAATCCTCCAATCACATCGTCTGATAGCCGCGCGTTGTTGGGACCTTGCCCCGTCCCACTAGACAATGCGCGCGCAGCGTCAATCTCGGTCAGCACCCATCAGCCGCTTCCAAGGCTTCTTGCCGCCGCTGTGTTTCCATGCTCGGCTCCGGCAAAAATGGCCGCGATCGGACGTCCTATCCCCATGGAAGGCTCCTGAAGTCCGCTTGCGTGCTGACCAGCAACCTCACGTCAAGTCTCTCGGGCTGCAGCGCTTCACGGCGAACAAAGCGCAGTTCAGTAACCACACTCTGAATAACCTAAAACAGACGCCTTAATAAAAAAGACCAAAACCGTTACGAACAGCCGCGGCTCTACGTCCTTGACCTTGTGGAAGTGACGCGAAATGGCATGACTAATGTCGTTCTGTCGTTGACATAAGTTGCAGAATGCCAGTTGGTTCAGGCTTTTGTGTAACGTTAGTAAGTTTTAGCGCTACAACATGAATTTAATTGTCTTTGTGCAAAACTACATAGTTGAATTAACTAAACGGACTATCAAGTGGACCGTTAATGTGACTTCGGCCGTATTATGAAATTTCCACACGTGTCAAGTAAAATTTGTTTACTCCACTGTGGTCTCCTTTTGCTGATACATGTTCATGTAGCCAAGACCTGGAAGATCCTGTCGTTCGTGGTGGCGCTGCCTGGAGTCGCGGTGTGTATGCTGAACATGTACCTCAGGGCTCAACAACACCAGCACGAGAGCAGCCGGAGTTTCGTCCCCTACAGCCACCTGCGCATCCGCAGCAAGGTGAAAACACCCACTTTGACACTAAAAAAAAACCTTTAAAGAGCCTACAGAATGATGTCTGGTGGGATATTGTTTTATTTATTTATTTTATTTTTTAATGAAAAGAACGTGTGACGGTTCAGTGGAGTCTGGGCATCATATGCACTTTTGAGGTCAGCGTTTGCATTGAATTTTAAATGTGTGCTTTACACTTGTGGGTTTTTGTGCTTTTAGTACTTTTTGTAACACTGTAAACACAGTCAGTGGTCTTAAAGATCAATGTCATTCAAGATCAATGGGCTGAAATGAGGGGTTTTGTCAGCTAAAGCTGAGCATACACATTTGAAAGCCAAGAAACATGATTAATCTCTAAACCCCTTCTCTCTCCCCCAAATAAAATCAATGTAAGAATTTGCTGGTTTTATCTGACATTTAAGATCTGCATGTACTGTAACTGAGACCGTTAGAGGGCCTCCAGAATGAGGCTGTGACCTCACACACTATAACCATATGCACTGCATATATCAAGTCTACATAGAAATGTGAATGTTTCTGGTAATGGTTGAGATATTGCTAGAAAAATATTTTTAGAACTTTAATGTTCTAGATATTACTCACTTCTCAATATAACAGTACTTCAATGATTATCGTGGTTTGGGGTGGGGTGAAATAAGATTATAACAACATTTTTTACATGCATATACAGGATATTATTATATTAAAATACATTTTGCTGAGGATATCAAATTACAGGAAAAAATTTTTATGACCTTGTAACATCTTTATAAACCTAATTGTGCTTAAATTGTATATACTGATATAGTATAGTTATATTGTAGCCATTAATGAGATTCAAAATATTTAACATAAGAAATAAAATACGGTAAAATGGTAGCATGTAAGAATACATGATTTCCACTGTTGCTATTTATCATTGTTGTAATTGTTTCATGTATATAGGCACATTTAACAATGCTTACAGGGATGTGATTTTTCTTAATTCCACAGTGTTCATGCGGATTTCGTGACTTGAAGTAACCGTGTGGGTATTTGACCCACATTAATTGCATAAATCAGAGGATATTTTTCTGCAAAACAATAATCAATTTACTCACTTATAACATGCATAAACCATCTTCCCAAAATTGTAAAACATTTATGAATCAGTCAATGAAACTTATTATTAAAAACTCTTTTAATTTTTAATTTTAAATCTTTGTACAATACGATTTTACAAATACATATATTAAAATATTTGTCATTATTTTTTGAAGTCAGTTTTGCATACAGAAAACTGATCACATGGCTGATACAAAATAATAAAAAATACATATTTACATATTTTACCAAAACTTTTGAAATGTATGAAAAATGACAGACTTTTGTGAACATTTCTGTGTAATAATTGAAAAATACATATGCTTCTGTTGTTTAAAACAACAATCTCTTTTCTCTCTTCCCCCACGCGTACATCAGCGTTTCCCATGGGGTGACGGCTCCAAGACGCTCTTCCACAACCCCCACGTCAACGCCCTCCCTGATGGCTACGAGCAGCATGATAATCATTGAAAGCTGTCTGGAGCTCTATCAGAACTCCCCTACAGGGACCAGAAAGCCCTCTGTCTCTCTTCCTCATCATTTCTCTGGACCACTCCTCAGTTTTTTTGTTCAGTTTACATAACATCAACATGTTGATCTCACCTCTCTCCACACCAAACCTAATTACCTTCCCTTATGGAAAGAGTTATACACATTTACTTAAGGAAGGACCATTGTATCACCTTGGACTGCTTAAACTGAAATAAAAAGAATCTATTAGTTAAATTTTAAAACCATATCAGAAGTCTCATTTTTTTTTTGAAGGGAGTGATTGAAGTTGTCAGTCAGATCCTGGGATACATTGTGTTTTGCCTGAGTTTAAAATCAGCATTAGGAGTATAGAAGAGAAATGCATTAAAGCAACACATTTTTAAAAACTGCTAACGGTTTAGTGGAGTCTGTGTATTCTATTCATAGGTGCATGTGACTTAAAATATGTAAATATTAATATATACATATAAAAATTATATATATAGCTCCCTTATAAAACGCAAGGCTAAAATGGATAACGAAATGCAGTTTGTTCCTCCAGGCTCGCCGTACTATCAAGCACACTCTCACATGACTTTACTCTTGTGACACATTCCTTCTCAAAAACGAAATTTAATGGCATCATGATGAGATATTATCAGTTTCCGTTTTTATCACTGAATATGAATATACTGCCATTTGGTTACTCGTAAATTTTTTTAAAACAGTATTCTCTAAACGAAAATGAATGTTTAGGCGAGTGGGAATTAGTGACGCAGCTGAAGTTTGGAACACATGCGTAAGTTTATGTAAACTTCATTCAACCCACTGACGGTGAGTGAAAATGATACCTGTGTCGGTTCTTGTTGCACAGACACGAAACATGGAAGACTTGTTTGTCTCCGCATCTGCGTGTTCAACCAAGCGCAAATGTTGTCTAACATGGAAATAAATGTTCATCTTGACAGCAGCTGAATGAATGTCGAGTCTCTTAATAAGTTAATACTAATTTCCCATTAAAACGGATAATCAGCATCACATTTTTATTTATTTATATGGCGTGTTCATCTTGACAGCAGCTGAATGAACCTCGCTAGCGTTATCCAGCATGATTTGAGAATGATCCAAATGATTTACTTTGAAAAAAGTATCTTGTCAAAACAAAAGTATTTCTTAAAGTATTTAAAAGTTTAAATTTCACATTTATTGGTTACTCTTGATGAGTGCAACAAATAAAAGTTTTATATAAAGTATTTTACTGTATTTACACCTAGGGTTGAAGAACGTGTGCATTTCCAAGAAATCAAGAACATGTGACCTTTTGTGTAATGCCGTTACAGCAACATCAACAGTGTCAAAAAAATCATATATATTTAAATTTTATTAGTAACCGGGACAAATTGTATTATAATGAATATATCTTGACCTTTTTATTCCCAGGTTTAAATTTTCAATGTGGTCTCAGACTGCTGGACCGGTTTACATGCAGTGCTTTGGTTTTTCTGTTTGTATTACTTTCCCAATACATTACGAGCATAGTTAACCGTATTTTGTGGTTGAAGGGATTAAATCAAAAATGAAAATTTACGCACCCGCAGGCCAACCAAGATCCACAGAATTGGATAAATTTAGCATTACATTACTTGATCACCCTGTTTCCTCTTTCCCTCATGTTGTTCCAAACCCATAAGACCTTCATTCATCTTCGGAACACAAATTACGTAATGATGAAATCTAAGAAATTTCTGACCTGCATAGACAGCAACACAACTGACATGTTCAAGGCCCAGAAAAGTAGTAAGGACATCATTAAAAGCCAAGTCCATATGACATCAGTGGTTCAACCGTAATTTTATGAAGCTACAAGAATACTTTTTATGCACAAAGAAAACAAAAATAATTCCTTTACTCAACAATTTGTCACCGTCTGCTGCCATTCATGAGAGTACCATGCCATATTTTTGTTTTCTTTGTGCACAAAAAGTATTCTTGTAGCTTTGTAAAATTACTGTGGAACCACTGCTGTCACATGGACTACTTTAACAATGTGTTTACTACATTCATCTTCGGAACACAAATTAAGATATTTTTGATGAAATCCAAGAGCTCTCTGACATCTGTGATATTCTACAAAATGGCGCAAGGGTGATGCGGAGGAGAAGAACTGTTGAATAAAGTCATTATTTTAGTTTTTTTGTGCAACAAAAATTATTCATGTAGCTTCAAATGGAGTGCTTTGTTGATGTTCTCTTGGTACCTTTCTGGACCTTGAATATAGTAGGACCCTATCTATGGAGGGTCAGAGAGCTCTCGGATTTCATCTTCAGTATCTTCAATTGTGTTCCAAAGACAAACAAATGCCGTATGGGTTTGTAATGGCATGAGGTTGAGTAATTAATGACACAATTTTAATCTTTTTATGGTGTTATATTAATTATAAGGCATAATTATAAGACAATTAAATATCTCTAAAATGTCACTTCTGGCCAAAAAAAGTCCATAATCCAAAATAACACTTCCTCCACTGACAAAGTCCATCCTATGTTGTCCTCTCACAACAAAAATCCACTGATATATTTGTTTAGAAACCGTTTTAGACTGTTAGCGCTTGTAAATGGCAAACATCTATGCTTATTTCTCTCCTAATTCAGACAAGATTACTTTTTCACTGAAGAAACGCAATGTTATGGATAGAGGACTTGTATTTTAGCTGGAAGCAACAGTTTAATGTCAAGACACCTTAATGATTTATTTTTTTATTGCGAACACCCAGCTTTTCATTGTTGACTAATGGACTGGAGTTGTGTGAATTTTTTATGGATTATTATGTTTTTATCAGTGGTTTGGACTCTCATTTTGATGGCACCCATTCACTGCAAAGGATCCAAGTGATGAAATGCTAAATTTCTCCAAATCTGTTCAGATGAAACAATCTTAACCACATCTTGGATGGCCAGAAGCTGAGTTCATTTTCATTTTTGTGTGAACAATTCTTTTAACCAGATTGCTTCTGTTTCAACAGAGTACCAATGGCTGAGACAGCAACTTTGACTGATTCTAGATGGTGAGAATAATATTCAGTGTGTAAAGTAAACCTTTACAGTCAGTGATATGTGGTGGCCTTGTACAACATGCTTGCCGTTTCCTAAGATGCCCATTACAAAGGCATGCCTTACAGTGTGACCCATAATTGCAGTCATGAAGAACAGAATGCTCATTGTCCAGTGCATTATACATGCTTAGAGATACTATCATGCTTAACATCAATGGAAAACACTTCTGTATCAGTTTCCTCAATTTTAATAGTAATACTGGAAGGCAAGAGGTTTGGCTTAATGGCTAGCTGTACATCTTATGTGTTTCATCATATTTCCAAATGCAGCTTCTTCTTCCTGTACGATAGTTCAAAGGTGCAAGAGGAGGTTGACCTGACTAGAGATGGGATTTACTACTTCTCTCCTGAGGATGTAAGACATACGTCCTGTTCATATTGATAGAATTAGTAAAGAAAATTAATTAGATTTAGTTTAAAGCATGAAGAAGCAACTGCACCTTCCAATTGCAGACACCAATAGACCAACAAGAGCTGCTTTGTGGCCAGCTGGCCGGTGTGTGTCGTTGTGTATCTGAGCTGTCCTCATCTCCTGTACATCTGCTTCACCTGCGCAAAAGCAAATATGCAGTCCGCATGAAGGATAAATTTCTTTGGGTAAGAGAATATTTTGTCTTTGGGTAATGACATTACAAAACCTAATGTCTTGGTGCCTAGTACCTCCTGACTTAAATAAAGCCAAGGTTTTGGAACAGAGCGATGCAAACTTGGTTTGACTGAAAGCAAGATTTCTGTGTGCTTTTATGGTGGTTTTACAACTCTTTCTCTGGGTTCCAGGCATTAAGCTGTGTGGTTGACATTCCTGATGTGAGTGTGTGTGACTTACTTGATCAGCTGATTGCCCTCTTCTGTTTCTACAATGGACCAGTGCGTCAGAGCTACCAGGTGCAACATCACAGTCGACAGCGTTCCGTTTTAAAAAAATAAAATAATAACACTTTTATTCAGCAAGGATGCATTAAATTGATCAAAAGTGACAGTAAAGATGTTTTGTTATGTTTCAAAAGATTTTAAATAAATGCTGTTCTTTTGGAAACTAAATTCATCAAAGAGTCTTGACAAAAAAATGTATCATGGGCCCTACAGAAATATTTAATCAAATATGTTTCTTGATCACCAATTTAGTATATTAGAATGATTTCTGATAGATCATGTGACACAGATGACTGGATGATGCTGAAAATTCAGCTTTGTCATCTTTAAAATAGAAAAGAGATATTTCAAATTGCAATAATATTTTCCAATATTACTTTTTTGTATTTTTAAAATATGTACATATTGATTTTTAATAAGTTTCTTTTTTTTTGCAAGTTTATTTTGTTTTTATCTATTTTACTAATTAATGGTAAACGAAAAAATGAGAAATATTGCCATCTAACCTAAAATAAAATAAAAATAATATAAAAAACATTTTCAATTAAAGTTTAAAACGGAAATGTTTTATGGTTTTTCTTTGTCAGATGTAATAACCTTGCTTCATTCAACAATAAAAAGTCTTACAGACCTCTAACTTTTGAAGTTGAACAATATCTATTAAATGTTAATACCATATCAGACCAATTCCACATATATGTTGTGTTTTACTGCACTTAACACAGTTGTACAGTAAACAGGAGTTGGCTCTACGATGGGCTAGATATCTCTGTCACCTGCAGGGCGGCTCCACTGAGCTGCACCACATCTTCAGCTGCTTGAGGACCATTGACTCCACGCATGTAAGTATGAGTGGAATTATTCTAAAGAGATGTTAAACTTACTTGGCTCATTACATTAACAGTGTGCCACAAGACATTTCAAATTAATTCAGTCAGTCCTGCAATAGCAAGCCCTGAGCAAAGGAACCTGTCCTTATGTTAATTGTGAATAGCCTGTTTGTGAATGGTCACTTCTCCTCACTCACCGCATCAGATTGATCCTCTGCTGCTGCTGAAGGCTGCTCTCATTCTTCAGGCATGTCAGCGATGTCCTCTGGTCTTGGCAGGCTGTATCCTCTACAGGGGCAGGTGAGCTTTCACTGCAGAAGAAAATCTGTTTATGATAATTCATAATCATATTTATTCCAAATATTAAACATGTATCTGTAATTGGCTAAAGCAATTTAGATGGACATTTCTCTGTTGTATAGGGTGGTTAGTACTCAGATGCCGCCTGCGCTGACAGTGAAGGTGATGGTGTATGAGACGCAAACATACAGCCAGGTACAATCAAGCTCATGGTGACTCCAGATGGTGATTCCTGATACTGAACACATCCTTGTGTATTTTTCTTATTTCTCATTACAGGATTTTCAGGTGACGGCCAATGGCCTGAGCTCATTGGTGGGCTCACCGTTCTCTTCCACAGCTACCACACAGGTGTTCCTGATGCCCACTGAACTGCACATGCTCCGCTGCCCCCCAGTGGATAGAGCATGCAGGTACAAATCAAGAAGCGTATTCTGCCATCAATTACTCACCCTCCATGTCGTTCCAAAGCCAAATTAAGATCTTTTTGCTGTCTATGCAGAGTCAGAAAGATCTCAGTTTTTATCAAAAAAATCTTCATTTGTGTTCTGAAGATGAACAAAGGTCTTATGGGTTTGGAACGACATTAGGGAGAGTAATTAAAGACAGATTTTTTTTTTACTTTGGTGTGAACTATCCCTTTAATACATATTTGCATTTTGTAGATATATTTACATACTATATTATACTATATTTTACATATTTACATACATTCTGTTTAAAAGTTTGGGAATGGTAAGATTTTTTAAATGTTTTTTAAAAGAATTAATTATATTCCCTAAGGCTGCATTTATTTTATAATACTACAGTAAAAACTGTAATATTGTGAAATAAATATTATCACAGTTTAAAAATTACTATTACTAATATAAAAAAAAATTTAACTCATTCCATGTCAAAGAAAAAATTAAATCACAACAACACCACTCCACACTTCAGTGTCACATGATCCTACAGAAATCATTCTAATATGCTAACTTCATGCTCAGGAAACATTTATTATTATTATCAGTGTTGAAAACAATAATGCTGCTTAATAATTTTTATGAAAACTGACACATTTTTTAGGATTCTTTAATGATCATTTGTAACATTACAAATGTCTTTGCTGTCACTTTTGATCAATTCAACGTGTTCTTGCTGAATAAATGGATTGATTTATTTTTAACAAAATCTTACTGACTCCAAACCTTTTACATATTCATTGGTACTTATATATTCTCATTCTTAGGTCTCACTGCAATCAACCTCCCTGCCAACCCAGCAGGTCCCGCCTCTTGTCGCGCACTTTATCTGACACCCCAACCACAGATACTGACTCTTCAAGCTTAGACCCCACACATTGTCCCCCACCATCATATAAGACAGTGCCATCTTCTCCTCGCTCCTCACTCTCTGATGAACTGTGTTTCAGCCCTTCTCCCTCACGGGTTAACACTCCCATTCATTCCAATCTCATGAACCAATCAGAGTATTTCACTCCTGACTCACATGTCCACAGCACTTCTAACGGGACTAACTTGTGTGCGGTGGAAGAACACTTGGCAGGCCTGAACATAAAGCAGGATATAGATGCAAACTCGGGGTCAGAAACCAAAAGCAACGGTTTAAATTCAGATCAGGACATTCAGAGTGAAGAAATCAAGGCCCCCGCCAATGGGTATGAGCAGTCGAACTGTCTTGACAACCATTCTGACCTTGACAGTCAGATTAAAAGTGAAGAAAATAAACTGGATGCTAACAATCATGTGACCAATAAAAATGGAAACGGAGAAACAGAGGAAGAGGCAAAAACAAAGAGCAAGCAAATCAATAGGAAACTCAAGGAGAAAAATGAACCCACAAACACCCCCTCACCACATGAGACCCTTGCAGACACCTCTCTAGTGCCATTGGTATTATACCAGCATAGAGTCAAAGGTTTGGTGTTGGCCCTGCTAGTGGAGCCTGAGTTCATCACAGACCATTCCGCCAGAGAGGAAGTGGTAAGAGAAATGTGTTTGTGTCTGTTTAAAATATATCATCCATATTTAAGGAACACTTCCAAAAAAAATTGTATTTGCAAAATGTATTCACATTTGTATTGAAATTTAGCCTTACATCACTTGGATCCTCTGCAGTAAATGGGTGCCGTCAGAATGAGAGTCCAAACAGCTAATAAAAACATCACAGTACATCCACAAGTAATCCTCACGACTCAAAACAAACCCATCATTAAGGCTTTGTTCATTTTAAACCACCGCTTTTGGCCAAAATACCAATTCATAATCCATAACAACAACTCCAGTGAAAAACGTCCACTGTCATATGGAAGTGGACGTGGATTACTTGTGGATTATTTTGATGTTTATATCAGCTGTTTGGACTCTCATTCTGATGGCACCCATTCACTGCAGAGGATCTCGGATGGCCTGAAGGTCAGTAAATATTCTGCAAGTTTTCATTCTTTGAGGTGAAATGTTATTTTAATTGCATGAATTTTAATGAGTGTGTGAACCCCCAATATATATTTTGAGGTTTGGGCTCAGTGTTATTTTTTTATTTAAAGGAAATTAATACTTTTATTCAGCAAAATGTAACTGTATTTTTGATGCAATATGCATCCTTGGTGAACATGAAAACTTTGAGACACACTTAAAGGGATAGTTCACCCAAAAATTCTGCCCATTAATTACTCACTCTTGTTGTTCCAAACCTACAAGACCTTTGTTCATCTTTGGTACACAAATTAAGATATTTTTGATTAAATTTGAGATCTTTCTGACCCTGCGTAGACAGCAACACAACTACCACGTTCAAGGCCCAAAAATGTAGTAAAGACATTGTTTAATTAGTCCATTTGACATCAGTGGTTCAACCGTAATGTTATGAAGCTACGAGAATACTTTTTGTGCACAAAGAAAACAAAAATAATGACTTCATTCAGAATTTTCTGAAGGTCTTACGGGTTTGGAAAGACATGAAGGTGAGTAATTAATGACAGAATTTTCATTTTTCGGGTGAACTATCCGTTTAGAAGAATTAAAATCCCAAGAGGTGTTTCTTCTGTTATAAAATTATACTCTACTACAACTGCAGCATCACAGCAGCTTGGCATCATTAAATGGGCTTGAGGCTCACTTGAGAAATACCTCACCTGGGACACCAGGCCCACCTGGGCCCTACACCTTTGCTCACTATGACTGCATTCAAAACACTCTGACTAGTAAGTCCAGTTTCATATAAATATTATAAAATCTTAGTCAATTCAGTCAAAATAGTAACATGCACAAATGATTGTGTATTTAATTATTCTTGAAATAGTTTGTGACTTTTAATTTGATGTGTAGCTAATGTATGTGGGCGCTCCGTTGGACCCCAGGATCAGGCCTTTGTGAAGGCCACTAAGCTGGTCCATTCACATTTCTCACGCTTAGACACACTACAGGAGGCTATTGTCAGGTTAGTGTGTGGGTGAATGCCTGTTCAGCCATTTTCAAGTAGATATAACTGCAGGCCGGAGATCTCCAAAATGGGGCGTGAACTCCAAAATTGGGCAGAACCTCCAAAATGGGGTGGGGTCTCCTCGCGCAAAGACTTTCACCATTGGCTCTGGCTCCAGCCAATTGTTACATTTCAAAATAAAATTTTATAAATTGAACATTGTTTCTAGTTCATTTTATTTTCATAAAATAAAATATTCTATATAAATAAATATTCTCTGTGAGAGCAACCCCAAAGCTTGTGGGCAGTGATGTTCGGACTGGAGTTTGAACCGCTGCTTAATGATATAAACGTGAATCACCCACGAGGTCTCCCGCGAGCCGTCCCAGCGCAGCTCTAACGCTTTTTTCTCAGCAACGGGGGCATCCTGGGGCTCGAAATTTGCAGGGTAGAAAGGGGTAGTGACGCTGGGTGTAACTAAAAAAGGTGCCATTGTCCGGCGAGGTCCAGTTGGGGGAGTTATGGAATGATCTCATATCGCATAGTGTAGGAAACAACACTTTAATTAACACAACCAATAAAATCTTTAGAATCAGTTATGGGGCGGCGTTTGCACTTAAGTTGATTGGTGGGGGGGAAATTGAGCTTGCGTGTCATGTGCCTGTCTGTCAATGGGAGGAAGCCACGCCCTATTTTGGAGCTCCCACCCCGCTTTGGAGTCACAACCCCCAAACGTATATATCCATATTTAAGAGAAGATAGGGATAGCATTTTTTATCATTTAATGTGTATTTTGCCAAATTTCACATGTATGTCCTGTTTGATTGATTTGTAAATTATCTCTGCATGTGAACAGTTCAAACATAAGTGTTAAAATAATTGAAGCACATTTCAGTTATGTAAGCATTGTGTTAATGTCCTGAATTACAGGAATGCTAGCTCGGCAGTGTATGGAACCCGTACCACGGCCCAGGAGACATATTTTCTCCAGCAGGGAACACCTGTCAGAAACTCTGGAAGTCCTGATCCTCAGGATAGTGCCTTCTCACTACCCAGAAAAGCCCGTCTGCGGCTCCTTAAACATGGAGTTAACCTCCTTTAGCTGGGCTCTTTTTTTGTAAAGATTTTAATTCTTGTTATATCTCTTTCATTTCATAGATATTCACCATATTTATATGTCTCTCGTACTACCCAGAATGTAATTAAGGCTTTTTTGTTTTATATAATAGGCTGCTGTTCGTTCATTTAGTAATTAAAAGTAGAGGCTGAAATTGATACTGTCATTCCAAGTAATACTAAAATATATAAGAAGTGTCTCCATCCTGCGAGACGGATTCTGCTGTAGCCCTTTGCTGTTTCAGAGGAATAGACAACTGAGGCTGAGACCATTCAGTGTTACTGTTAAAGGTAGATGTGTATAGCTGTTGAAACTGCCACCTTTTTTAAATGGAACAAATTTGTACTTGAGTGTTAATAAATGTCCTTTAGTAAACCTGTTTGATATTCTGTTAGAAGGGTTTAGATATATCAGATAATTGCACATGCAGAAATATTTAGAGAGTGGCTGAAAAAGTATTTGGATACCTAAAAGGATAGTTCACCCAAAAATTAATATTCTGCAACCATTCACTCACCTCATGCAGACCATTTTAAACCCCTAAGACTTTATTTTATCGTGGGAACACAAATGAAGATTTTTTTTTTCAATAATCTCCCAAAGCTTTCACACATTTTATTGTATGTGCTTGACACACAGGAACTATTGATGTTTGTTCTTGTGCATCAAACAAGTACGTCTGTGTGCTGATCAACGTTTAAATGTGAATAAAGCCTAAATTAAATGTTCATCATATAAAGCAATCATGTCTCTTCAGAAGACTTGGGTTAACCCTTTTAATTCATATTGATTATTCTCACTCTCTTTATGAACTTATTTTGAAGCTTTAAAGTTTTGGTGTAATGGGCTTTTCTTAGAGGGGCAGAAATATCTGACGTTTTATTAAAAATTACTTAATTTGTTTTTTTGGAAGAAAAACTAAAGTCTCATTGGGTTTGGGTCGACATGAGGGTGAGTAAATGATAACAGATTGTTGGGTGAACTAGCCCTTTAAATATTTACACACTTTTTAGACAAAGTATTTCACACAAATTTGATCGTAAATTATAAAACACTAGATATCCCATTCAATATATATACATTTAGACACTTTTTGGTTGTCAGACATTCACCAGTCGTGTTTACAGTAAATGTGAGCTACAGCTGGGTTTCTCTGATAGGACCTGTGTGAAATTATTGGAAAACTGACTTCATCCAGTAAAAATCACACTGAAACTACCAGGCTAAATTAACTTCAAAAGTGAAGTTAATTGTGAGAAAAGCTACTTAGTTGATTGTTTGTTATCTATGTAATTAAATTTATACATTTGTATAAGTATGAATTGCAAAGTGTAGCTTAAGAATCCAAATACTGCTTAGGGCCAGTATGTGCTACCAGGTGAATGGTTTCTATATCCCAGATTACCTCTCTGTTAGTTGTGGAGCTATTGTCAGGATAGGGCAGTTTGGGAAAGTTTTATGCTTTTCTTGGTCCAAGTTGTTTCTCTTGCAAATGAGCAGCTCATTGGTGATGGTGCAGATGTTCTGTAATGATGGTCATTAGGGGTGAGAATAAGAATGGCCTGGACTGGCAGGGCTCTGGGCGCCTCATTGTGCAGACACATTTAAAAGGTCGATGGGGGTGCGAATGGCTGCTTAAGGGTCCCAAACAAAACCAGGGGGAGGAGAGTCCAAAAGAAGCCAGAATTCAAATTCCACAGAAGAAACTGCGCTTATTGTCAAAGCAGGATCAACCCTCTCATTCGTACAGTGGAGATCCCGAGACAAGCATCTCCGGAGCGCAATATATGGATTTTGAAATGGCCACGGTTACGCGCGCACGAGTTTCACTGCTGGTCCTCGCTTTCGTGACTATTACTATAGGAGTACAGTGCCGATCGCTTCGTTCACAGCTTCGCAAGGTGACATCGTTTCAAGGAGAGCGTAAAATCCGTATTGGACACGTCCAGAGACGGAGCCGTCGCGAACCAGGATCCGAGCACGACCAGTGCGCCCTCCTGAGCGCCCCGTGGACGGAGAGCACCACTCCACTTGGTGACTGGGGCCAGATGTACCGTGTGAAGATACTATCGACGATGAGTGATGGTCCACGTCGTGCTGTTTTCCCAGAACAACCCCTCTTCAGATTCGTTAGACGGGTTTATCGCTGTTGTAAAGTGGGTTACCACTGTGGAAGTGTCAAGGGAATTCAAGGCGGAAAAGTTAGGGGTAAGTAACTTACTAACTGTTCCGACACCTTGTTGAAAAACTGATGCTGGTGTTCCCATAAGGCTTGCAAGACTGGCGGTCAACCAGTTTTACCGGCCGTTTTGCTAATAAACCGTAAATTTAATTAGGGCAATTAAGTCTTAAAGCAGCCAAGAGCACTGAGGGTCTAAATGAAATCAGCGTTATTCAAATTTAGTAATGCTTCCGAAGTTCGAACAAAAGTAGTGTTGAGGTGTTGCCTTTTTTTTTTCCTTCTTTTTTCAGTATGGGGAGAGTTTTCGACAAAAAAGTACTGTAATTAAAACGTAGCATACAACGTCACAAATATACCTAAAATTTATGGTGTTTTGTTCAAAATACATTTTTGTTCAAAATACAATTTAGCTTTGCTAAATAAGAGGAACTTCAACAGACTGCAACTTGAAAATTTCTGTCAAAAATTAACTTGCAAAGCTAGACCAGCACCAAACCAGTGTAAACCTAAATCATCAATCTGGTAATTCACAATTTTACAGCAGGTATATTTATGTGACAGCAGTATCCCTAATCAAGTGTCCTTTTCTTACTTGTCAAGACTACAACATTGAGTTTCTGCTCGGAGAGGATGTGCTGACAGCACCGTTGGAGAAAGCGGAAGTTCATTTTCACTTTTCAAACCCCCAACACCTCAACATCCAACCTGTGCTGCCCTCGCTGGAGAAACGAGGGTTCCCTACTAGGTGAGACACAAGATCTTGATAAATGAAGTGAGAATGTTGTTAGCACAATTCTCCAAGAAAATACTGAGCTTCTGAAAAAAAGTCCTCAATATTTTCTCTTTCTCTCTGCAGGTACAGAGTCTGGTTGAGAGATGGTGTCGTAGAGCTGAGAGTGGATCTGCTTGCCTTCATCCAGGCCCTGCAGCTGGTAATTGGAGGAGCCAGCAGAGGTCCAAGCGTAATGGAAATGCATCGGGTGAGGCACTTGACCAGACCAGGGGTCATTGTCCAAAAGCAAAGACCCCCATCCCTTCAAGAAACAGTACCTGTAATGTGGGGGGAGGTGAATGAGGGCAGGGATGGTGAGGCCCCCCTGCAGCCCACTTTAGAGCTGGGACTGGCATTACACTGCAGCTTATTGGATAATATCACACAGCCCTGTCAAGATTATGGTGTACATCTAGAACATGCACCCTTTATCGCTCTGACGTACAGATAGCAAGATATATTCAGCCATACTAAACAGTGTTTTAGCAAATACATTTTGAAACTGCTTCTGTGTCCAGCCAAATACTGTCAGTCCCTAGCGCTCCCCCTTCACAAGTTCTTTGTGGCCATAAAATCTCTGTCCATTCAGTCCACTAACACCTGGTGTGACTATTCCCTGGCTGGTTCGTTGTTTTGTAAGAATTGCTAATGATTCCCATTGTTCTGTGACAATGGTGCTTCAGTAGAAGCTTCCTGTAATTCAGAGTGGCTGATGTTATGTGGTACACTATGCACTTCAGCATGTAAATTGAATTTATTAACTTATGGGTGTTATTTGTGAGAAAAAGGTATGACTGTAAAAATGTAAATAGTGTAAAATTTCAGTTCTATATATAATTTTTTTTGCTTTGTATATGCATGTCCAATAGGTTGTTTCTCTCTCTTCCTGTGGTCAGTGTATTGTTTTTTTCTCAAATATTTGAGACATGTTGTCTCAGTAAGGTGTTTTAAATTAAATCAGTTTAAATATGAATGGGCTCACATACTGAACATGAAGCATTTCCAGTGCTGATTGATAATTCAAGACAAAATAAAAAAAGAAAAATGTTTCAGATTGTATGTTGAGCATCCAACACTGCTCATGTCAAGTACTCAAATATTAACATTAGGTCACGCTATGCACATAATTGATCAAATCTTGGTTGGACATGTTAGGAACTTCAAAATTTTGTAGCCAGTAAGATTTTGCTAGTTTTATTCAGAAACATATATTAGATTGATCAAATTAACAGTAAAGACATTTATAATGTTACTAAAGATTTCTATTTCAAATAAATGCTGTTCTTTTGAACTTTCTATTCATCAAATAAAAAAAAATATATCAGGGTTTCCATAAAAATATTCAGCAGCACAACTGTTTTCAACAGTAATAATTAGAAATGCAAAATCAGCATATTAGAATGATTTCTGAAGGATCATGTGACACTGAAGACTGCAGTAATGATGCTGAAAATTCAGCTTTGCATCACAGGAGTAAATTACATTTTCAAATAGAAAAATATTTTCTCTTTTTAGATTCATTGCAGGTGTACTGAATTTTTACAGACAATTCTAAAGGACCTTTATCTGGAGTCTGTCATAGTCATATTTTCACTAGCATAGTCTCAGAAACAGTGACAATAACTGCAGTTGTAAAGTGACTGTGTGGTAATATTTTATGGAACACTAAAGTTTAAAAAAACTACACAATACAGAGTTTAATGAATAGCCTTGTCTCATTTCTGATATGTCCCACTTGTGCGTTTTAAACGTTAATTTTGAGATATGCATGATAGCAGTTTCATATGAATACAATTATTTGCAAATGTAGTGAAAAACAGGGACACTGTCTCCATTACATGTGAATATAGGCGTGGGTTAGGTTGAGATATTTAGAGAGGCAGAAAGTGGGAAGTCTTTATCAACTCCTTAGCCTCTGATGTCACATAAACCGACACAGATGTAAACTCTCATTGAATAGATAATGAGAGAAAACAACTCACAAATTTAAAAAATGCCTTGGTCTGGGATATCTAATACACAATAATACACAATTAAATGTGGTGTGCTTCTCAGGATCAGCTACACACTGCATTTTGTTTATTTTATTAATTTACATGACATTTTCAGGTCTAGCAATCTTTAAAATCACTTTACAAAATGTGATTTTCACAAATTAATAATAATAATAAAATTACATTTAAATTTAAGAAATTTTAAGTCACCTTTAGGCATCTAGAGAGCCCTGGTCCCCTGGTTGAGATCCACTGGCATATATTTTATTTACAATAAATACTGAAATTGTTTATTTCACTCTTTGTTAAGATTGTCACAGTTTTACAAATACAGCAATGTTTTTGTGATAGATTTTCGTAGTTCATAATTAAATGTCTGAGATTAAAGAGTCTGACTCTGGAACACGGATAAAACAAATGTTTAAAAGAAAAACAAGACATTGTAAGTGGTGAATGTGTTTGCGGTGTCCATTTTCACTGAATAGTTAAACTCTACACTTTGCCCTCAACACAGGCCGAGGCTAAAGTTCACCAAGAGAGAGAGAAAGAGAGAGAGAGGGAGCAACAGAGTGAGGGAGGAGGGAATGAAGGGAAAAGCAAGTAGCAAAAAATCACATTTCAAAGCAAAAGGACAACAAGTGTCTAGACTTAATACAGGAGCTGAAACAGAAGAACGCTGGAAAATGAAGAGAAGAACACTATAAAGAAAATGAAAACAAGCTGTTCATGTGAAAGACAGACTACTGAACTCAAAGCCTGAGACAGAGGTGAATATTGAGCGTGTGCGATATTGTTTTGCCGTGTGTCTACATCTGTTTGCACACAAAGAGTGGGTTGGTAATTGCTTCAGTGACACGGACATAGCTTCTGTGAGCAAATTATATACAAAACACGGCTGCTTAAACACTTCCGAACGCAAGAGATGGAGGGAGGAGAGGGAAGAAGAGCAGGAGGAGAACGAAGCGGCCGGCTGTCGGCCTTACAGGAGCAGCTGGTGTGGTCTCTACTGGGATCAGGGCTGTCAAAAGAGCTGCTGATCCAGGCCATGGGAGATCTGGAGCGAGAACGGGCCTCGGCCGGTGCAGAGAGGATGGATCGGGCTGATGGCGAGAGCTCGGAGGAGGGAGACATGGACAATCCACCTCCTATCTTCCATGAGCTGGAGAGGCTACCGCCAGAGGAGGCCACGAGGCAGAGAGCTGAAGTAGACCAGCTGTTGCAGTAAGTATGGTGTCTTCTGATCAATCTATCCAAGCTTCATCCATAACACGCAATCAGAAATGTCTAATATGACTGTAGTGTCTCGAATGTTGTTATTCTAAAGAAACATCATCTAAAATCCACCACTGGCATCTTCTCAACTTCCTATTTTACTCCACAAATTCTTGATTAAACCTTTTTTTTCTGGCTCATGTCATGTCTTCTTTCTTCTATTCCTTTTCTTTGGCTTCCTCTCTTCTCTAGTGCTCTGCTTCCCAACTGATGGGGTGAATATAAAGGAGGTTCCACCTTTTTTAGTTACTAATTACCCACCCTATTCATTATTCTCTGGCCATTTCAAACTTTTTAATAAATGAGCTACATCGACTGGTTAAAATTAACAGAGTGACAGTGTCCATCGCTGTGTGTGTGTGTGTGTGTGTACACACATGACTGTGGTGATATTGTAAAGATAGTGCTGTTGTGAGGGGAGTTTTGTTTTCTAAATGTGTGGCTCTTTGAATAGAGATAAAAATGGAATGCATTTTATTTAAACCTCAAAAGGAATTTGTGAGTGATTTGTATAGGTGAAATGCATTACTGTTGGATATGTTTGTGTGTTAGTAAGGCTTCGTGTGCTTGTGTTGAATTCAAGAGGGTTATTTGCAATATCTCTTAATTAACTTTGGCCCCTTGTCTCTTGTCTTATCTTACAGTGTAAACATTGCACCCTCTCTACCTCTGTATTATCTATCCTTTCTCTTCCCCCTCACCCTTCTCCCAAAACATTTTTTTTAAAAATAGCCTTAAATTTAAATAGCCTTAAAAATAAATTTAATTAGGTATTTTCAGGAAACAGTGCCATTAGTGTACTATGTGTTTGTCTACTGATTTAATTAACAGAATAATGTACTTTCACATGACACTTTTATAACATAAAATATGTTTTATCTCTTACTTGGAATATTTATTTTTAACCAATTATAATAATGTACTAATATATATATATATATATATATATATATATATATATATATATATATATATATTAATTTATTTATAATCAGCCACTTTGCAGCCTAACCGGCACAATTGCATTTTAAAGGATTGATTCATTAAAAGCTAAATTCTAACTTAAATTAAAATATTATGCTTATTTTAAAGAAATTTGTATGTTCCTGACATCATACTTAATGGAATGAAATCATCCATTTTATTTGATAACAGCTCAAAATGAGATAAATTTCTTCATTGGTCTTAATTTGTTATTGAGCATTTATTTATTACTATTTAAAACATCTCAATGTATGTTAAAATGTAAATTGCTTCTATATTGCACAGCTGAATTTTCACCACCATTACTGTGGTCTTCAGTGTCACATGATCCTTCAGAAATCATTCTAATATGTTGATTTGCTGCTCAAGAAACATTTCTTCTTATTACCAATGTTTAAGACAGTTAATATTTTTGTTGAACCTTCTTTTTCAAGATTTTTTGATTAATAGAAAGTTTAAAAAACAGCATTTACTTAAAGTAGTCATTTTTGTAACATTATAATATAGATCTGTACTATCATGTTTGATCAATTTATTGCATCCGATTCGTTGCTGAATAAAATGGATAATTTATTAAAAAAAAATCCTACCCCAAACGTTTGAATAATGTATATAATATGACTTACTTACTGTGGCTTAGTTTAAATAAATATAGCATATTTTGCAAGGTCATAACCACATATTTGGGGGTTAAAATCACCTGGAAAATCATGGGAAAGTATGACTCTTGAAATTTAATTAATTTAAATAAATTCTCAACACAAATGGCACCATTTCCTGAGAATTATTCAGTAGTAAATATCATGTTCTTCATATGATTTCATAAGACTTTGTTTGGAAATATTCAGAAATGCCTATTATAATGTATTCATGTATTGGTGTGTGTTAGAGAGGATCCTTGGCACATGGCTAAAATGATAAAAAGCTATATGCAGCAGCACAACCTACCACAGAGAGAGGTAGTGGAGTCCACCGGCCTCAACCAATCCCATCTCTCCCAGCACCTCAACAAGGGCACACCGATGAAGAATCAAAAGCGAGCTGGTCTGTACAGCTGGTATGTCAAGAAAAAGGCAGAGATCAACCAGCGTGAGTATGAACATTTCTTATTTCTCTTTTTTAATTCATTTTAAGAATTACACTAATGATTATCTCACCCTGATCAATGCAGAATTCACCAATGCCAGTCGAGGTGTTGTGTCAGGAGAGGAATCCGGGGATGATGTAAGAAAGGGACGGAGGAATCGATTCAAATGGGCCACAACACCAAAAAAAACCCTTCACACCTATGAACGACAGAAAAACCCCAGTAAGGAGGAGGAGGAGAGGGAGGGACTGGTGGAGGAGTGCAACAGGTAAGGAGTGAACTGGGTACCAACTCAAAATGTTTTTAAAGGTATGCCATAATACCTGTTGAATGTATATGTGTTTTAGAGCAGAGTGTCTTCAGAGGGGAGTTTCTCCATCTCAGCTGGCTGGCCTAGGCTCTAATTTGGTCACAGAGGTCCGTGTATACAATTGGTTTGCAAATCGGCGTAAAGAGGAGGCATTTCGCCACAAACTGGCACTGGACGTGCCCTATAGCAGCCAATCAGCTCCCTCCACAGGCCAGACACTACCATCCAGTCCTTCACCAGGTATAATGTCAATCGGGCTCATACCTATCCCATTTGTTGAATGATTTTGTCAAGTGCATATAAAATAACTTTTTTAATGACAATAGGTTGGTTTTAATAATTCTTCCTAGATTTCTCTCTCAATATGACCTGTTTTACCCACCTTTCTCTTTTGTTGATATCTTGAAGTTCTGAAGTACAGCCAGCCAGTTCTGAAGTACAACCAGCCAGTGGTTTGTGAGAGTCTGGGCACAGTGAGATGCTCCAGTGGTGAAGACCGATGTGGCGGCGGTCGTCTAGCCAGTCCTGTTCAACTAGAACCCAGTCATACACTGCTGGATACACACCATCACAAACCAGTGAGATTACACTACTTTACACATATCACCATAAACAGTGAGATTTTAAAGGGGTCATAAGACGTTGCTAAAAAGAACACAATTTTGTGTATTTGGGGATCAAAAAACACATTATTTTCCACATACTGTACATCATTGTTGATCCTCTATGCCCTGCTTTTCTGAAACGCATCGATTTTTACAAAGCTCATCGGTCTGAAAAGTGAGGTGTATGCTGATTGGCCAGCTATCCATTGCATTGTGATTGGCTGAATGCCTCAAGCGTGTGACGGAAATGCTACGCCCCTTACCATACTGTGATGCCGTGTCCCGGCGCGACAACATAAAACCAGTAAAACCCATTACAAACGAGGCATTTGTTGCATCCAGTGGGGACATAATAACTGATTATAATGACTTATACTGTCATTTTACGCGTTGTGTTGCTTATCACGCCACGAAAACATAAAACCATATTGTGATCGGAGAAATGACAAACAACAAGCGCTACTCTACACTGCTCAAAACTCACGTTTGAATCATCAGTGGCAAATTCTTTTAATATGAAAACGTACTTACAGGCTGTGAGTCAGAAGCGCCAGACTGTCCTTGATAAGTTGGAATTGCCCCACTTTATAGAAACAGCCTTTGTGTGTAGACGGCATTGTAGGCTACTTTCCCAGGCACACATCTGAATATTTGGGTTGAACTGTTCTGGAACAGTGTTGTAAATACATCTTAACCATTGATTTCTAGTTGTGTCCTCTTTTGGAAGGCCAAACAAAGTAGCTTAGCTTTCACTCGGAAACACACAGCGTCTCCACAACATGGCAGCGGCAACAATACTACAAAGTTACGCCTTCTTTCTTTGCATAAACATTTGGGCGGTGTTATGCAAACTTTCCCACACAGCGACGTAGACAAGTGGGGGCATGTTTGAACGAGGGGTTTTAGGAAGGCATGGTCGAGTCTTAACTTTTCTAAAGAATATCTCTTTGGGTTTGAGACTTTAGTCTTTGCAACTTTAGGGATCTTATCTATTCACTAACAGCTTGTAACACTCCAAAGAAAAAGGAAAACTTGAAATCTCATCATATGACCCCTTTAAGTGATCACTGACTGATTGCTTTTATCTCACAATAACGGTAAGAAGGTCGGAAATTAAGTTATTAATTTAAACTTAGGCAGCGGCTAATTGCACGCTAATTGTAAATACCGATAAATTATATTTACACTATTTAAAAATTGCAGTATTTTCTGCTATTTATACTACTTATTGCAAATAGTGGCAAATATTTGCACCTCAGTACTGTAGCACATTATAAAACAACATGCAATAATAACATATTGAGTGTAAATTATCATTTTTATTAGAATTATTAAATGGATTACCCCAAATCTAAACAAAAAATAACCCCCTACACCTATCTTAACCCTAGCCTTTATTTTATTTTTCCTTTATTTTATTTTTTTAATTAAATGCCTTTCCGATGTGATAAGAACTGTGCAAAGGAAGACAAATTAGTTCGGCAAAAGGTGGATTGCTCGCGTCATAAATAATTATCACCTAGTTAGCACAAATAGGTTATTTGCACATTTTTCACATTTAAAAGCACCATTTTTTTAAATTGTTTCTTATTTTCTAAACCTGTATGACTCTCTCAAAAGAAGATATTTCACAGACCTGTTTTTGTCCATACAGTGAAAGTAAGTGGGGTCCAAAACAACTCCACCAACTTATATTTTAATGGACAAAAACACTGGGACTTTTAAATCTTCCTAAATTGATGACAGAATTAAAAATTTTCCATTGACTATACATTTAAGGCAAATGTAACTCAGGTTTCAGAACCTGACAGGCAAAGTTTCCATTTTCTCTCTTAGGCATCTGGTGGTGGCTCCTTACCTCCAGTCAGTACTCTCACTTCCCTGCATGGAATGTCAGGACCCTCTGGTACCCCTTCAGGACTGATCATGGCCTCCCTACCAAGTGTTATGAGTCTGGGGGACTCTTCACTTTTCATAGGTACAATTCATATAGTGATCTGGATTAAGAGTTAACACCAACACACTGCTAATTAATACTAACATGTCTTTTACTGTAGGCTTGACGTCCTCTCAAACACAGACGGTCCCTGTCATCAATAACATAGGGGGAGGCTTTACTACCCTTCAGCCAATCTCGTTTCAGCAGCAGCTTCACACCTCACCTCAGCAGCCAATAACGCAGCAGCTTCAGAGCCACATTTGCCCAAGCTCCTTCATGGCAACAATGGCACAGTTGCCATGCCACAGTATGTACTTAATTAGAGGTCTTAGTAATGAATTAGTGGTGCATCAAGACAAGAGTCACTATATAGTAACTACAGTAGCCTTAAAAAGTTAGACAAAAAAAAATTCCATGAAACAATGTATAAATAGTCTTTTTGTCATAACGAATTGAGAACATTTTTAAAGACCAGATAACTTTGAACACACATTCTACTAACATTACTGGAAGACTGTCTTCATAACTTTGATAGAGCATAAGCCAAAGTTCTGAAAATGCTACCAGTTAGCTGGCTAGACAGAACACTTTATACTAGAAAGGCGGTGATGAGTTTTAAATGGACAAGCACCATACAAAGACTTAGTTTGACTCATTTCAGAGATGTAGTGTCGAGTTAACCAAAAATTCCACTTTAATACTGCATGTGTTTCAGTGTACAGCAAGGCAGACCTGAGCTCTTACTCCTCCAGTCTCCTGTCCCAGGCCATGCTCATCACAGACAGCAACAGCATTGGGACCCTGACTAACCTCACAGCTGTTCGACAGGCATGAACCAAACACAAACTCATCACACTGACATGATTACATGCACATCATTTTCAGATTAAGGGCTATATAATAACCGGCTTGTGAATCTACAGCAATTCTTTTAAACGATCTATCATTTTCCTGTCCATCAGATTCTCACCTCAGATCCTGAGGGTCACTCAAACACTCCCATTGAAGAGGAGTCTTTACATCTGCAGTCCACTTCACCTGAGCCAGGTACAGACCCTTGCAGACCTTGTGCTTAATCTAGCTATATTCAGATGTTTCTGTTTTAAAACATCTGTTTAATTACATTTCCAGTGTCTTCAGGCAGTTTGGAGCTCTATCCTCAGACACACACAAGTGAAACCCATCCTTCACACCTGCTCTCCTCTTCACCCGGAGATATAGACCCTTACATGCCTACACAGATGGTCTCTACTGCACAATAGCTGCAGCTACTGATGTTAATACCAATGAGAGCTGGTGTAAAATTTTAAATACATTAGAGAGCAAAAATAAATATTAGCAGTCCTTCTAAAAAACAAACTGCCACTTTGCTACCTGCTGCCCACATTGAGGAGGAAGAACAACTTTAAACTCCATAAAATTATCAAAACCATTTAATTATTCTCCATAAAAGAACTGAGTTTAATTCAATATGGAATCTTTTGTGAACACTGTACATAAATTACTGTAAAAATACAAATGTCATCATTCTAGATTTCTGTGTCTTGTCAGGCTGTAAGACTGATTAAAATGAATAAAAAGTTTTGAAAAATACTTTCTGGTAAAATGGCAAAATAAACATACATTATTGATGTTTTAGAGGGGATTTATAGCATGAAAACCTGTTTCTTGCTAATTTAGAGTCTTCTCTAAGTTTTGCAGTCAACTGTTGCTATACAATGAATGTCATAAAAATATACTGTACAAACACCAAGAACAGCATTTATAGGATAGTAGACCTTAGTCACCATGTTGAATTTTACGCAGATGAAAACAAGGCTGTATAAAGGTCCTAGATTTCATATTTAAAAAAAAAATCACAACTTTTTTTTTTTCCCAGAAGGACGTTTCATCAACTGAACACTGTTTTTAAACAACAGTACAATCCTATAAACACACAGCACTTATGTATCCCTCACAGCCTCGTTTTCATTTCAGTCAAAAATTAAATATGGCATTACCCTGACTGAGGTCTATTACTTCAAACAATAAATCAGCACTTCTTTCTGCCCTCAAAAGTGATGATAAAGACATTTATTATGTTACAAAAGATTTCTATTTCAGATAAATGCTGTTCTTCTGAGCATTCTTTTCATCAAGGAAACCTGGAAAAATTGGAAAAACTCTTTTCAACATAATAATAAATGCTTTTTGAGCAGCAAATCTGAATATAAGAATGATTTCTGAAGGATCATGTGACTGGCGTAGCGACGCTAAAAATTCAGCTTTGAAATCACAGGAATAAAAATGACATTTTTACATATTCTCAAATAGAAAAACGGTTATTTTAAATAGTAAAATAATAGTGAAATAACCAATAATATTCGCAGAATCTGACACAGGTAAGAATAGATGCTCATATTTGGCCACAGTTGTCCATGATATGTCCCATTAATGTTTT
This sequence comes from Cyprinus carpio, assembly GCF_018340385.1. Taxonomy (NCBI): domain Eukaryota; kingdom Metazoa; phylum Chordata; class Actinopteri; order Cypriniformes; family Cyprinidae; genus Cyprinus; species Cyprinus carpio. The sequence continues at coordinate 18,998,193 of NC_056604.1, forward strand.
TTTTTTTCGTTTGTGAACTCTTAACAGGAGAGACTTTACCAGCACATTTGGTCCGTCAGCATGATGCTGTTTTGAATCTTCACCCGTGCAAGACAACCACTCCTCTGTACAGAGCTGCGCACTTCTCAATTATTAATTCTAACTGGATGGAATAGCGACAAATGTACTTCAAGTAGACCCAACCATAGTTGGTCACACGTTACGTCACTCACTTACTCAAATCTGTCACCAAGTGAGTGAACGAACCTGTGAACATTGATTGGTGGAATGACAGTGATCTCTCGTGGTCATATTTGAAACTACATTTTTGAGCTGTTTCTTTTATCAGTAGTCCCGTGTTTTGCTCAATTTTGTTTCAGACTGCAGTGAGAAGTATAGAGAAGGAATATATTAATGTTCTAATAACAAAATAAAGCAATCTAGCATTTATGTATCTCAATGACAAAACTTAGTGATACAGGTAATTTAATTAAACATAATTCATTATGTGATTCCAGAAGATTCAAGAACTGTGTTCTTCATTTAAAATATTAGTAAAGTGGAAAAAATATGATTTCCACCTCTGTGTCCCTTCCAAAAGTTTTCATCTACACCACTGGTCCGAAATACAGAAAGTTTGAAAGCACTTTATTTACTTCAGTACAAGGAAGCTGTTTAGTTTCCTATTTCTATAAGTATACTTTGTGGATTCCTGTCACAAAGTTCAGGAAACGTTGATAGATTTGATTAACTTGTTAATTAACTGTTACAAAGAATATCACAGACTCTTGTAACAAATGTTACAAAATGTTTTCACAAAATGTTGGAGTATTCATGTGGCAAAGCAAAAATAGCCTTACACAGCATATAAACTGATTGGTGTTTTGCTTAATTAGGTTACAAGAATAATGAAGCAGGCACCCCAGTCTGCATGTCTGTCAATTTGCATGTTCTTGCAAATAAACTCTGCTCTTAAATCCAGTTCTGTTGCGACCACTCTCAGAGTGATTTGCATGGTAATGTACATGACAATGTTAATGTATTTGGTCTTAGTGGAATAGATCTGCTACGCTACTGCTGCTGTGGCAGAGCAAGTACCGAGACTTGCTACTTCCAATACATCCACAACATGCTGCTGTGAGCATGTAAGAAATACTGCTGCATATAACATGAATACCCCCCCCCCATAAAGTAGGATACACAGCAATGGACAATACAAGCCAGTATGTACAAGTCACTGAGTATAAGGATATAACTGCTGGATTTAAGGATATAATCCCAATAGGCCTACATTAGAGAGCAAATCAATTTTAGCCAGTAGCAGTCTTAAGCCCTCATCTGGATTTGCACGTTATGTATGTCCATATGGGCTCTGGCAGATTGGAACCTGCATCCATTAGGCTATGGCATCATTCACTTTGAACCTGTGTGGCTCAAAGCTTGCTCAGTTGCCCAAGCAGCCTCATAATGTCTCCTTAATATTCAGTGATTAAAATATGAATTGACTATGATTTACACTGTGTATTGGATTGCCCATGCTCATTGTTTTATTAAATTTATTAGGTAAATTGCTCAATAGACAATCAATTGCTCAATTTTACTATTACTAATACTCATATATTTGGGGGGGGGGGAGAACACTGTATATTATATTATATTATATCACATTTCACGGATTTGCGCTGTGCAACATCTTCACACATGTACAAGTGTGACATCATACCTTTGTAAATAAATACAATTTAAATTCACGTCTCGCACACTTCAGTGTGTCAGAACTATGTTCTTATTTTTTACCAGCTTCTGTAAGCGTGTATGGCGTCTGGCTTTTGGAACCTCACTGTGACTTCAGGTAAGATTTGTATTTAATTAAGGTTATAGAGTGGTGGAACTATGATGTCAATTTGTAGGTAAAAACCCGGAAGCAAGTTAGCATTTTAGCACTTCCGGTTCCAGAGTCAATGGGTTTTTTGAATGGGATTTTTTTTTTTTAAATCCCTAAAATAAGGTCCATGGTTCACACAGGCTCAAGATACTTTCACGTTTTATTCTACGATGTAAAAAACACCCCAGTTACACCCTAATCATGATTTAACTGTGAAGTTTCTTAAAAAAGACAGTTGCTAACAAGTTGCTAAATGGGACCACAGGCGCTGTCGGAGAAATTAAACGTTATCACGCCGAAGAGTTCATCAATTTACAGTATTTTCCAGTCGTAGTATAATTTGTTATACAATTAATAGTAGAATAACCAATTAATAGTTTCCCGCATTTTATATTGTTGGTCAACAATGTTTTTTGTTTTGCCCTGAAATACAACACAAGTCTTCAAATGGAAGATGCTCATTTTATCGCTTTCCTACTGATGTGGAGACTCTGGGTTCATAAGGTAAACTCATATTATGATTATTTCATGTAAACACCACCAGTGGCGGACTGGGACAGTAAATCAGGCCGGGAATTTGAAAGCAACTTAAAAAAAAAACAAACAACAACAAAAAAAAACTTCCAGTTGATCAATCACTTCCACAGCAAATACAACCAACAGATTACATGAACAGAATAAAAGTCAGAAACATCTAGTAGGACAGTTATTTTGTTTGCTAGTAGCATCTCATAAACCTCCATTTCCACTATCTACTTAAACTGTTTTTATACTGATCCTATAATGACACTGATGGTGTCTTTTTCAATTGTAGTGCTGTGAAATCAGCATTAGAATGGACTGACTGAGCAAATGACGTATCACAAATTTTGCAAGAAACAAAAATTTGTAACAAGAGCTGTTTGTTCAGCCTAGTGATAGAAAAGTGTCTATACTATATAATAACCAATTCTAGATTAACGAGAATTTATATAACAGTTATACATATCACCACTCTTGGTCAATCATTGTTCCAAGAAAAAACATTTAACATTTACATAATTCTCTAAAATTCACACAACACTTACCTTTAAGTGCTTTAAATTTGTGAAGCGACAGAGGGGGCCTAGGATCAGATTTTGTGGTGGGGCAGCTTTTTCCTTCCAGGCTATGGTTCGCCAGTGTGCTTGTTCCCCAAATGCACACTGCCAGTTCTTTCACAGACAAGCTGTCCTTTAAATTAGCCTGTATCTTCTTCAATTTTTTTCACTGTGTATTACTACACCTTCACTAATATCAACCTGTATGAAAACTGAAACATTAATCAAGAAATGTAACAGAATTGTAGTTTATTTTTTATTATTATAACTCAACAAAACAAACAAACAAAAAAAACCTTGACTCAAAATCTGAATTACACTAGTTACAATTGTGTGTTTTCATTAAGAGTTGTTGGATTCAAACAACTCCTTCAAACTCTCCTACATTATAACAATATCTTCAGTCCTGCTCCTGTGGACATGCTTTCCTGCAGAGTTTAGTTACAACCCTATTCAAACACACCTAAACCAGCAAATCATCTTTGTGCTTCAGGATTACTTGAAAAAAATAAAAAATAAAAAAAAAAAATAATAAAGATGCTGAAACAGGTTGAAAATAAAATTCACAGGACAGTAGGTCCACAGGAGTAGGATTAAAGACCTAGATAACAGTTTATTTCAAAATTCAGAGTAATATCTTTGTTTATTTTATGTACAAAAGTGCATAATATTAAACAACGCTTTTATATGATGTAATTTTATACAATTTATCGATTACAATATTGTTAGAAAAAGAATATTCTGATATTTGCGTACATTATTTCCCCAAAATTTCCTAGTTTCATAAATTTCATGAATCTTACAATGTATATTTTGCTTTTAACAAATATGATGTTTAATCGCAGGTTCCCATTCAGTCGGTCACTCTCTATAATCCCAATAGGCCTACATTAGAGAGCAAATCAATTTTAGCCAGTAGCAGTCTCAAGCCCTCATCTGGGTTTGCACGTTATGTATGTCCATATGGGCTCTGGCAGATTGGAACCTGCATCCATAAAGCTATGGCATCATTCACTTTGAGCCTGTGTGGCTCAAAGCTTGCTCAGTCGCCCAAGCAGCCTCATAATGTCTCCTTAATATTCAGTGATTAAAATATGAATTGACTATGATTTATATTATATTATATTATATTATATTATATTATATTATATTATATTATATTATATTATATTATATTATATTATATTATATTTCACGGATTTGCGCTGCGCAACGTCTTCACACATGGACAAGTGTGACATCATACCTCTACACAATTTACCTCTAATACAATTTAAATTCACGTCTCGCACACTTCAGTGTGTCAGAACTGTGTTCTTATTTTTTACCAGTTTCTGCAAGCGTGTATGGCGTCTGGCTTTTGGAACCTCACTGTGACTTCAGGTAAGATTTGTATTTAATTAAGGTTACAGAGTGGTGGAACTATGATGTCAGTTTGCAGGTAAAAACCCAGAAGCGAGTTAGCATTTTAGCATTTCCGGTTCCAGAGTCAATGGGTTTTTTGAATGGGATATTTTTTTTAAATCCCTAAAATAAGGTCCGTGGTTCACACAGGCTCAAGATACTTTCACGTTTTATTCTACAACATAAAACACTCCAGTTACACCCCACTCATGATTTTTTTAAACTGTTAAGTTTCTTAAAAAGACGGTTGCTAACAAGTTGCTAAATGGGACCACAGGCGCTGTCGGAGAAATTAAACGTCATCATGCTGAACAGTTCATCAATTTACAGTATTTTCCAGTTGTAGTATAATTTGTAACACAATTAATAGTAGAATAACCAATTAATAGTTTCCCGCATTTTATATTGTTGGTCGACAATGTTTTTTGTTTTGCCCTGAAATACAACACAAGTCTTCAGATGGAAGATGCTCATTTTATCGCTTTCCTACTGATGTGGAGACTCTGGGTTCATAAGGTAAACTCATATTATGATTATTTCATGTAAACACCACATTTAATGTCTTAGTCACGGTGAAAGTGAAACTTTAACGATGCATAGTGCTTTAAAACCACGTTAAATTTAAATGTTTACGGCCACATGAAGCTGTTCCCTACTGGAAAAAACAGCTTCACCAGCTCAAGCTGTGTTTTGGAACATGGTAGCTGGTAGCTGGTTAGACCACCCATATCCAGCTTATGCTAGTGGCTGCATTTTTCAATGAAAGATTAATTTATTCAGTATGAATAATTATTAACAATTGTTTTTTAACAGCTTCCAGTTACAATACATGTCCTAAGCCTGTTCTGCTTTAAGAAAGGAGAACAAAAACAGACATTCAGGAGAAGAATTCAGTCCGTCCCTGAGATTGGTTTGCAGCGATCGACATGAAGGACGTGTACTTTCATGTATCGATCCTTCCGTGCCACAGAGATTTTCTGCGGTTTGCGTTCAAAGGACAGGCATATCAGTACAAGGTCCTGCCCTTCTGGCTATCCCTGCCTTCCCGTGTCTTCACGAAAGTCGTGGAGGTGGCTCTTGTTCCCCTCAGAGAGCAGGGTGTTCACATTCTCAACTATCCAGATGATTGGGTGATACTAGCACAATCTCGGGATCAGTTGTACGAGCACAGGGACCTTGTGCTCCGGCACCTCAGCCTGTTGGGCCTTCAGGTCAGCTGAGGAAAGAGCAAACTCTCGCCGATGCAGAGGACCTCTTTTCCTGGAATGGAGTTGGATTCGGTCGAACAGACAGCACGCCTCACAGAGGAAGGTGCGCAGTCGGTGCTAGCCTGCTTGAATACGTTCAAGGGCAGGACAGTGGTCCCACTGAAACTTTTACAGAGGCTCCTGGGGCATATGACGGCTGCAGAGGCACTTACACCGCTTCAAGTTACATATGAGACCGGTCCAGCACTGGCTCCAAACCATAACCCCGAGGTGGGCGTGGAAGCGCGGCACTCACCAGGTCCAAGTTACACCAGCCTGTCGCCAAACCTTCACCCCGTGGCCAGATCTTGCATTTCTCCGGGCAGGGGTGCCCCTAGAGCAGATCTCCAGGCATGCTGTGGTTTACATGGATGCCTCCACCACCAGCTGGGGGGCCATGTACAACAGGCATGCAGTCTCAGGGGTTTGGACGGGCCCGCAGCTGCAGTGGCACATCAATTGCCTAGAGTTGTTAGCAGTGCACCTTGCCTTGAACCGTCTCAAAGGTCACTTACGAGGCAAGCATGTGCTGGTCCGAATGGTGGTCTGCGCTCCCATTGCATATCACAACTCGCCCGCCACCTCCTCCTTTGGAGTCGGAAGGTTCTGAAGTCACTTCGTGCAGTTCACATTCCGGGCCTGCTCAACCGTACAGCCGACGAGCTGTCTCGAGCAATGCTCCCGGGAGAATGGCGACTCCATCCCCTGATGGTCCAGCTGATTTGGAGACGGTTCGGAGCCGCTCAGGTAGACCTGTTTGCTTCCCAAGAGACCTCTCACTGCCAGTTGTACTCCCTGACCGAGGGAACTCTCGGCACTGACGCACTAGCACACAGCTGGCCACGGGGCCTACGCAAATATGCGTTTCCCTCAGTGAGTCTAAGTCCGGGAGGACGAGGAGCAAGTCCTGCTAGTGGCGTCGTATTGGCCCACTCAGACCTGGTTCCCCGAACTAGTGCTCCTCGCGACAGCCCCTCCTTGGCCGATTCCTCTGAGGAAGGATCTACTGACTCAGAGACGGGGCACCATTTGGCACCCACGTCCAGACCTTTGGAAACTCCATGTCTGGTCCCTGGATGGGACACGGAGGTTCTAGGTGACCTACCCCAGGTGGTAGTGAACACCATCACTTCGACAAAGGCACCATCTACGAGACACGCTTATGCCTTGAAGTGGAACCTGTTCATTGAGTCACTAACAACTCGCCGAGAAGACCCCCGAAGGTGCCCGATTGCGATCGTGCTTTCCTTTCTGCTGCAAGGGCTGGAGCGAAGGCTGTCTCCCTTCACCCTCAAAGTCCAGGTTGCCGCTATTGCTGTGTACCATGATTCCGTGAATGGGAAGTCTTTAGGTAAGCATGAACTCGTCATCAGGTTCCTTAGAGGGGCCAGGAGGTTAAATCCTTCCCGGACCCCCTCTATACCCTCTTGGGACCTGACTCTAGTGCTAAAATCACTACAGCAGGGCCCATTCGAGCCTTTGCATTCAGCTGAGCTAAAGTTTCATTGAAAACTCTGCTCCTGCTTGCACTGGCCTCCATCAAGAAGGTAGGGGACCTGCACGCATTTTCGGTCGATGATTCGTGCCTAGAGTTTGGGCCGGCAGACTCCCAGGTAATCCTGAGGCCCCGGCCCAGCTACGTGCCCAAGGTTCCCACTACACCCTTCAAAGACCAAGTGGTGAACCTGCAAGCACTGCCCCTGGAGGAGGCAGACCCAGCCCTGGCTTTGCTCTGTCCCGTCTGAGCATTGAGATGTTATGTAGACCGGACACAAAGCTTCAGGACCTCAGACCAGCTCTTTGTCTGTTACTGAGGCCGGCAGAAGGGGAATGCCGTCTCTAAGCAGAGGATGGCCCACTGGATTGTGGATGCCATAACCCTGGCTTATCAGGCACAAGGTGTGCCCTGCCCGTTCAGGTTGTGAGCTCACTCAACTAGAAGTGTTGCATCCTCCTGGGCACTGGCTCGTGGTGCCTCGCTGACAGATATTTGTAGAGCTGCTGGCTGGGGGACCCCTTACACGTTTGCTAGGTTCTATAGCCTTCGTGTAGAGCCGGTATCCTCCTGTGTTCTCACCTCAAATGGGTAGTGGCACTGAAAGGCCCCTGTTAGTGTCGCCTTGCTAAAACTACTCCAGAGTGTCCGTACTGTAGACCCTGTTAAGAGCCTCCATCACCCTAGGCAGCTGGATGCGGCGGAAAGTCCGGCGCCAGGCCTTCATGATGAATCCGTGAGAACCGTGGAAGGCTGGGTTCCATATTGAGACCTAAGCAGTACTCGTATGCTTATAGTCCACGGTATAGCCTTAGAGCCTGTGTTTCCCCGGCAGACTTCTGCCTTCCCAAGAGGGTTTGAATCACCTCAAATTTCTCCATATACACCTAAACAGATGCTATATGTGTATATGCTTCCGAAAACTCCTTCGGGAAGGATGGGGCTTCCGCAGTGTCCCTTTTCCAAGCGAAACGGGTACATTTTCCCAGTGTTATCCAATCTCACCCAGTGAGGTAGTGCTTTGATAATTACGAGTGGAACTACTTGTTCCGAGCCCCGGCCTACACCTAATAGGGGCGCAGGCGGCTCGTACAGGGCACTGGAAGGAGCAGCACCCATGGCGCTTTGGTAGGGATCCCAATTAATCGGTCACCAACGTGATGTCGAGAGTGACCGACTGAAAGGGAACGTCTCGGTTACGTATGGTAACCCTCGTTCCCTGAAGGAAGTAGCCCCAGTCTCTCCTATATATACTAATATACTATTTAATAAAACAAATACGTAACTCATGGTTTTCTGAAATTTGTTTAGCGTTTTGAAAGGTAACAACAGCAGAACTTTTCTCTGTGGGAAAGGGTGTAAAGTTAGGGACTTGGAGTCCTTATAACAATTTGGCCAGATTAAACATATGAACAACTGGGTCAAGGGGCACCACACAGTACATTTTTGCCTGTTCAAATTTTTGTTTTGTTTTTGACTTAATGGCTATTTAAAACATTAATAATATTTAAACTGAAATAAAGATAATGATAGACTTCACTTATATATATATATATATATTCAAATTTGTTGAGAATCATCACAATTAAAAGAACCAAAGACTTAAATTACTTCAGTCTGTGTGCATTGAATTTATTTAATACCAGAGTTTCAAAATTTGAGTTGAATTACTGAAACAAAACTTTTTCACAACATTCTTATTCATTGAGAAGCACCTGTAGGTCTGCCTAAGAGAAAAAAAAAAAAAAAACAGAAAAATAATTGGAAACGTGACCAATCCACACCAGCGCAAAACCTGTCCCCAAAAAGCCCAGTGTCAAGAACTAGTAATTTACATTTACATTTACATTTAATCATTTAGCAGACGCTTTTATCCAAAGCGACTTACAAATGAGAACAGTAGAAACAATCAGATCAACGAGAAAACAACAACGGTATACAAGTGCTATGACAAGTCTCAGTAATCAAACCTTCTCTCCATCTTTGAATTTTTTTTTTATTGGCGATTGCTCAATCACTCTTTTCTGATTGTCCTTGACCGTTGAAGTACACATGCTGGAGTCGATAGAAAGTGGTTCTAAAATTTACTGTCAGGATTATAGAATATCTGACAAAGTAAGCATAGGGAAGGACCGTGTGTGCACCGCTGTCGAAGGGCCACATGATCTCCTTTGTATTCGATTTTTGATGACAATTCTGGTTTTATTTCTTATAATTTGTTATATATTTTAAATGTTGATATAATTTGTTTTTAGCTGTGATTTTTTTTATGTACTATTTACCACTTATTTTATTTGATGCTGTAAAGCACATTGCTCAGCTGCTGCTGTTATAAATGGTGCTATATAAATAAATGAAACTTTAAACTATCCCTTTAAGGTCTTTCAAAACTGCACAGAGAGCTCACTACAAATATGAAGGTCTTCATATAATTCATATATTTTTTTTTCTGTACTAGGAAATTTTTAATCAAATTTTTAATCAAAACTTCCCAATGGTTCTACCAATGTTTAACCTCTGCTTTCCAAAAAAAAACAACAAAAAAAACAATAAAAACTAATGAGATTAATGCTTTAATAAAATAAGAACACCTGGATTATGAAAATTAAGGAGAATAATTTCTTATTCTTTAAAGATAATTTTTCTCTTTCTTCTTCTTCTTCTTCTTATCAATAATAATACAGAATAAATCTTTTTTCCCCCCTTTTCTGTACTAGGAAGTTTTTATCAAGTTTTTAATCAAAACTTCCTCATAGTTCTACCAAACCTTCTTTTTAATTACAAGCTTGATATCTATTTAGATCTGTTTGCATGTTCACAAGTATCATGTGAACCTGTTTTGAAACATAGAGATCCATTACAAATACAGCCAAACCTGTACCAGCAGGCAGTGACATAGTGTCTGGATAAGCACGGCATATATGTGCAGGGCCAGCCCTATAGAATTTTGGGAGCCCTAAGCAGATTTACAAAAGAGGCCCATTTTGACCATTTCTTTCACTATTTAAATGTTTAACCTCTGCTTTCCAAAAAAAAAAAAAGCATTAAAATTTAATAAGATTAATGCTTTAATAAAAATGAGAACACCTGGGTTTTGAAAATTAAGGAGAATAAGTATTTGATTGTACCAAGATGCATGGTAGACGGGAGATCCTACAGGAACTAAATTGTTCCCATTGCTTAAAACCAGTAATGATATTGATCCAAATACTGTACCACCAGAGATAGGCAAAGTGGAAAATTAATAGTCGCTACTACCTCTTTTTCCGGAGTCATCTTCTAGTTCTGAATTGAGAAGTATAAAGCAAGAGGTGGGTGCACTTATAGCACAAGTGTCCAAGCTTTTGAAGTCAGTCACATCTACCCCTGTTTTGAGCCTTCTTCCAAGGCAGCTTGCTCTCTGTGTCAAGTAGCAGATGCTAGTGGTACAGAAGTTTCCAATAAGAAGAGCACATCTTAGATTTCTCGGCCTGGAATTTTCTGGTACAAGTGTTGGGAAACTAAGAATATGTTGGAAGTAAATCAAATGCAGATTAATAAGAGCAGGTTCTCTGGAAACTTTTATGAAGCCCATTGGAGAGACGGCACAGGACTCCTATTCCATCCAGTTCCATATCTTGTTCTGAATAAGAATTAACTTGTTATTCTGGAATTCCATCTGGCTTGATTGGTCCAACTTCTGACCCTGAAGCATATTTGTTACTTACCACAAAATAAAGTCAGAAGAACACTGATGACAAGAAACGTCTCTAGGTTACGCATGTAACCCAGCCCTGGCGCTGCTCTGTGCAGTACATGCACTCCGCGCTTACGTAGACAGAACTCAATGCTTTAGGACCTTAGACCAGCTCTTTGTTTGTTACAGAGGCCAGCAGAAGGGAAAGGCTGTCTCCAAGCAGAGGTTATCCCACTGGATAGTGGATGCTATTGTCTTGGCTTATCAGGATCAAGACCTGCCATGCCCCCTAGGGGTGAGGGCCCACTCAACTAGGAGAGTGGCTTCTTCCTGGGTGCTGGCGCATGGCGCCTCGCTAACAGACATCTGTAGAGCTGCGGGCTGGGTGACACCAAACACATTAGTGAATTTTATAATCCCACGTGTAGAGCTCGTGTCCTCCCGGGTACTTGCCCCCTTGGGCCAGTAACAGGATCTGCTCGGTGTCAATCTGCTTGTTGCGCCATTCCACTCCACTGACTGGATGCGTGCGTTATCCTCCTCAGGTGAGTTCCTCAGTTCAGAACCTTGGGTTCCTCCAGCACTGTTGATGTCCAGCACTTGCATGCATGCCCTATCGGTCAACCCCTGTGTTGGACTAGGTGCCTCCATGTATTGTGTTTCCCCCTTTATGGGCAAACCCACGTGTGTATTTGCACAGTAAGTCTCTTGGTAGCATGTGTCTTTTCCTTGTCTCTGTTGAAAGATTCCATGCGGGCTGGGTACCTCAGAGATTCATGTGTATCACCGCTACACGGTTGGTACATGCCCCTGTAAGTCCTCCTACGTGCAGGCAGGCTGCTAGCATATGTCCAGCTGGAATATGCTACCCAGTCCATTCTGTGTCTGGTATAGGCCCTCACTCGTGCTGCATTAGATATAATTAAGGGAGACGTGAAAGACTGGACATCACGTTGTTTTCATGTGGATTACTTTATCACAGAATATTTGTTTTCGATAAGACTTGCTCAGTTTAAAAGTAGACATGTCAAGCACAACACTGCAGTGACGCTGCTGATGTACGACGCTGCTGACATGTTATCTTTGTTATTGGGCGCACCAGAAAACACGTCAGCAGCGTCATACGTCAGCAGCATCGTGAACGCACTCACAACAGACCCGGAAGAGAAGAAAATGCTGAATAAAGTTCAATTCAATTCAATTCAAGTTTATTTGTATAGCGCTTTTTACGATACAAATCATTACAAAGCAACTTTACAGAAAATTAAGTTTCTACAATATTTAGTAGTAGCTTATCAGTGATGACTGTCAGTTCATGTGCATATGGCAGAAATGTTCAGAAAAATCAATAAAAGACGTAAACAAACAGACGATTAACACTATTAACAGCAATTATGCAAACAAACTTATAGCAAAATGTGGTAGTTCTGTATGTTGTCTCTGGGTTAGCATCATCTGAGGTCCTCTGAGGGGTTGGCATCATCTCTTCTCAGGTGTTCTGGATCCAGACTGGAGCTTCCCGTGGCAAAGCAGAGACACAAATAGAGACATAATTAGCGTAGCTGCTGTTCCAGCCAAGTAAAATTAATTAGATTAACCCAAGCTAAAGAATAATAATGCACATTTGATCAGATATAACTGCAGTCCAAAATTATGAGATGCATTATTTGAATGCTTGGCCAAAGAGGTGTGTCTTTTAATCTAGATTTAAACAGAGCAAGTGTGTCTGAACCCCGAACACTATCCAGGAAGGCTATTCCAGAGTTTGGGAGCCAAATGCGAAAAAGCTCTACCTCCTTTAGTGGACTTCGCTATCCTAGTTACTATCAAAAGTCCAGCATTTTGTGACCTTAGGGAGCGTGATGGGTTGTAGTGTGGTAGAAGACTAGTTAGGTACGCAGGAGCTAAGCCATTAAGGGCCTTATAAGTAAGTAATAATATTTTGTAACTGATACGGAACTTAATAGGTAGCCAGTGCAGAGACTGTAGTATTGGGGTAATATGATCATATTTTCTTGACCTGGTAAGGACTCTAGCCAGCTGCATTTTGGACTACCTGTAGCTTGTTTATTGAGGATGCAGGACAACCACCTAGCAGTGCATTACAATAGTCCAGTCTAGAGGTCATGAATGCATGAACTAGTTTTTCTGCATCAGGAACAGGTAACATGTTTCGTAGCTTGGCAATGTTTCTAAGATGGAAGAATGCTGTTTTTGTAACATGGGAAATATGATTTTCAAAAGACAAGTTACTGTCTAATATAACACCCAGATTTTTGACAGTAGAGGAAGTAACAGTACATCCGTCTAATTGCAAATTGTAATCTACGAGATTCTGTGTAATGTTTTCTGGTCCAATAATTAATATCTCTGTCTTATCTGAATTTAATAGGAGAAAATTATTGGTCATCCAATCTTTTACATTTTTAACACACTCTGTTAGCTTAGATAATTTTGAAGTTTCACCTGGTCTTGTTGAGATATATAGTTGAGTATCATCAGCATAACAGTGGAAACTAATCCCGTATTTTCTAATGATATTACCAAGGGGCAACATGTATATTGAAAATAGCAGAGGACCTAGGACAGATCCTTGTGGCACTCCATATTTTACCGGTGATATATGAGATGACTCCCCATTTAAATAAACAAAGTGGTAGCGATCGGACAGGTAGGATCTAAACCCATCTTAAAGCCTGCCCTTGGATACCTGTATAGTTTTGTAATCTATCTATGAGTATGTCGTGATCTATGGTGTCGAACGCAGCACTAAGATCAAGTAAAACTAGCAATGAGATGCAGCCTTGATCTGAAGCAAGAAGCAAGTCATTTGTAATTTTAACAAGTGCAGTTTCTGTGCTATGATGGGGGCCTGAAACCCCGACTGAAATTCTTCATAGAGATCATTTTTTTGCAGGTAGGAGCACAATTGAGCAGACACAACTTTTTCTAAAATTTTAGACATAAATGGAAGATTTGAAATGGGTCTGTAATTTGCCAGTTCACTAGGATCTAGTTGTGGTTTCTTAATAAGAGGCTTAATAATCGCCAGCTTGAATGGTTTTGGGACGTGACCTAAAGATAACAACGAGTTAATAATATTGAGAAGCGTTTTTTCTGCTACAGGTAGCAACTCTTTCAGTAATTTAGTGGGTACAGGGTCTAATAACATGTTGTTGGTTTAGATGCAGTGATAAGTTTATTTAGCTCTTCCTGTCCTATAGTTGTAAAGCACTGCAGTTTATCTTTGGGTGCGATAGATAAAACTAAAGTATTAGATGATGTAGAATCTACATTTGTTATTGTATTTCTGATGTTATCTATTTTATCAGTGAAGAAATTCATAAAGTCATTACTATTTAACTGTGAGGGAATATTTAGATCGGGTGGCGTCTGGTTATTTGTTAATCTAGCCACTGTGCTAAATAAAAACCTTGGATTGTTTTGGTTGTTTTCTATGAGTTTGTGGATATGCTCGAAACTCAAAATTTACATACACCTTAAAAAAATACACAAAACCTCTTAGCACCACGCAATTCTAAAAACTTCCAAGTTCGTTTTTCGAAAGCGTCGCGTTCCGTCTCGCGGAGGGGAGAGAAGCGGTTCCGTGTGGAGATCTCGAAGACCGGAGGGGGAGAAGTCATCGCCCGGGGCCTGGCTCGCGTCCCCCGCTGCGGATGCACCCAGGGTCTGTGGTGTCCCGGCGCCGGCGTGAAGGACATCTGGGCAGATCGCGTCCTGGGTGCACCGGCCCTGTGCAGAGAAACACACGGGGTGGAGGTCGTGGGACTGTTAGTAGCACACTGCAAACTTACCCTTGGACTTGTGAGTGTCAGCCCGGGAGGTTTCCAGCGCGGCTCTCCGCTCTCTCAGCTGGGCCTGCCTCTGCTCCAGGACCCGAATCTGCTTCTCCACGGCCTCCAGCTCGAGCTGCACCGAATGCAGCTCGAACGTGTCGTCACCTGCAATCAAAGGTAGACAAAAATCCGCCATTAAAGCAAGTAACAGTGAGTAAAGCAATTGTAATGTGTGTGAATAGAGTATTAGCGATGCACGCGGGTTTAGCGACAACCACGCTGGTGAGCTACTAGCGGACTCGGGAATTCAAAATAAAACTAGTGATAACAAGGCGCTCTGATTGTTTTTGTTGTAGAATACGATAGAGGATATATTCACACGTTATAGAAACGAAAATGAAAGCAAAAACGTAATGGACCGCATCAATGAAACTCAATTAAAACAAAAAACAAACACATAAAATACTACAGTCATACTACATCAAAAAACAGGAAGTGACGATTATATAAAGTCATATTTTATATAAAGTCATAATTTTTGTTATTTTTGGAACACAATGTATTTTCGATGCTTCCACAATTCTAACTGACCCTATGAACATGGACTACTTTGATTATGTTTTTACCTTTCCCACATGGAGAGTATACCGTACAAACATCTCAACTAAATCTAAAATATCTTAAACTGTGTTCCGAAGATGAATGGAGGTCTTATGGGTTCGGAACGACATGAGGGTGAGTCATTAATGACAATATTTTAATTTTTGGGTGATCTAACCCTTTAAGTATTTTTTTGGGAGTATCTCTACATCACTTGAGTTTTTGTATTTCTGTCAAATTATACTTTTGCTCCACTACATTTCCTAATTAAAATTCATAATTTTACTCAGATACACTTCCCTGAAGCATATTTGTTACTAAAAACAAAATTAAATCAGAAGAACACTGATGACAAGAAACGTCTCTAGATTACGCGTGTAACCCCGGTTCCCCAGAGGGAACGAACTGCTACTTTGAAACGCTATGGGAATGCCTTCAGCATGTCAATGCTCTGAATCACATGTGTAATCAGTCCAATGGATGGGCGAGGCATCATGGGTGGGGTGAAGTAGCGATCAAGAAGGATACAGCGGCAACTTCTGGTAAATGAAGCTAGCGTTCGCAGGGATGCTGGAAGTATAGCACTGAGATGCAGCATCTCGTTCCCTTGGGGAACCAGGGTTTAATGTGAAACCTAGAGACATTCCCCTTCAGGAACTCAAGCTGTGTCGAATCGCTGTGGGAACGAGTATGCCCATGCCACCAGACTTACAAATCCCTGCCTGGTGTGGAAGAGCACAGCTAGGGCGAAAAACAGAAAAGGCCAGAGTGGTTTAGATATCTAGGCCATAGAACCTGATGAACATTAGGGGTGTGGACCAAAACGCAGCGTTGCAAATGTCCTGCAGAGATAAACCTGCCAGAAAGGCCTTGGAGGCCGCCACACTTCTGGTAGAATGAGCCTTGACCCCAAGGGCGAGGGGAGATCAGAGGACTCATAGGAGAGACAAATGGCATCCACTATCCACTGGCTGAGAGTCTGTTTAGTAGCAGGAAGACCTCTCTTAGGGGTACCATAGCACACTAGCAGTCAGTCCGCCATTCTCCACAGGGCAGCTCTGTGGCCTTATGCATCCAGTGCTCGCACTGGACACATACAATTACACTTACAAGTTTCTGCTGGTCTAGATCCCAGAAGGGAGCAGGGGAATTTAGGTATATAACCCGCACAAGGGTAGAGAAACACTTTGGCCAGACCGGGTGCAAAGTCTAGACAAGAGGGGGCCACTGAGAGGGCCTGCAAGTAAACAACTTAGCTCCCTCATATTTATCTGAATTACTTTCCTTACATAAACTCTCTCAAACTCTTAGATCTGGTTGTCTTAGATTGCTCACTGAGTTAAAATTAAAGAAAAGGGGTGAATGTGCCTTCACTGTTGTAGGCCCTAAACTCTGGAACAATTTACCAGTTCATGTTAGATCTGCTCCTACTGTACAGGTTTTTAAATATTAACTCAAAACGCATTACTTCTCCATCGCTTTCAATGTCCTTGGAGGTTCCATTTTTGTATTCGATTTTTGATGACAATTCTGGTTTTATTTTTTATATTTTGTTATATCTTTTAAATGTTGATATAATTTGGTTTCAGCTGTGATTTTATGTATTTTTTTGATGTACTATTTACCAATTATTTTATTTGATACTGTAAAGCGCATTGCTCAGCTGCTATAAATGGTGCTATATAAATAAATGAAACTGTCAGGGTTCATAAATTCGCCGCCTCTCTCTCTTGTCTGTGTTTGTGTTGATGTGTGTGTGTGTGTGTGTGTGTGGGTGGAGCCACTGATTACTGGGCAGATCAGCACCCCGATCAGGATTGATCAGCACGCCAGCTGGAGATGATCAGTGCGGTCTATTTCTCTCTGTTCTCACCTTGTCTTTTGTCAGATGGTTTTTTTTTTTTTTTTTTTTTTTTTGTGGATGTTCCTGCCTGACCAGTTACTGTTGCTGCCTGTTCGTTTGTCCTGCACGTCCGCTTTCACTTCAACGGCCTCGCTCGGATTATCACCGCTGTCTACTTCTGGATTGTTGCCGTCTTCACTCATCTCTCCGGATTTTCACGTCTGGACAGGGCTGTACTACAGCGTCCCTGTGTCACTAAGTGTTTGCTTCCATGGACATTGTTTCACATTATCCTCATCTCTATTCCTGCATTTTACCAATAAACTCCCTTTTACTTGCAATTGATTCCATCTTATCATTTCATCACAGAAACTTGAAACTATCCCTTTAAGGTCTTTCAAAACTGTACAGAGAGCTCACTACAAATATGAAGGTCTTCATAAAATTCAGTTATTTTTTTTCTGTACTAGGAAGTTTTTATCGTTTTTAATCAACTTCCCCATAGTTCTACCAAACCTTCTTTTTGATTACAAGCTTGATATCTGTTTGCATGTTTACAAAGTATCATGTGAACCTGTTTTGAAACATAGAGATCCATTACAAATACAGCCAAACTTGTACCAGCAGACATTGGCATAGCGTCTGGATATGTGCAGGGCTGGCCCTATAGCATATTTTTCGGGGCCCTAAGCAGATTTACAAAGGAGGCCTATTTTGACCATTTCTTTCACTATTTAAATGTTTAACCTCTGCTTTCCAAAAAAATGCATTAAAGTTTAATAAGATTAATGCTTTAACAGTTGAAATATTTAGTTTGTTGGTGTAACAACGAGTACGATGCAAGATGGAAAGAATTAGAATTCAGCCAGCTGGACATTCCCCTTCCCTCCTTATTAGGGTATAAAACCATTAAGATTAAGTACTCTAATAAACTGAGCCATTGGACAATGGCTCCTCTCAATATTTTGTTCAAGGAATGTAAAAATTTTAAGCTCGAGAAACAAGCACAGTTGTTAAGATGGGTGGCCTATGACAAAGATTTTAAACCTGCTCAGTTGGACTCAAGGTTTAAACAATTGACGTTGAAAGGCATCACATCATATTGTACAATCTCATCCAATACAGGATTAAAGAGCTTCCAACATCTTACTGACACCTATATATTAGAAAAACAAGACTTCTTTAGATATTTACAACTTAGGAACCATTATAATAAAAATATTAAAAATAATGAAAAAATTTAAATGAATATCATCAATGTTTTTATTGATGCTTATAAGAGTGGAACTCATAAGATAATGATATTAAGAATATATTCAAGTATACAATCTTCTAAAAATCACTTCACATTATATGTGAAAGATAAATGGGATAAGGAAGCAAACATAATTTTATCTGATGAAGAATGGCTAAACATTTGTAAAACACAGTATACTACCTCCAGCTCAGGTCAGTGGAGAGAATTCTCATTTCTCATTTTTTATTACTCCAAAAAGAAAATATTTACAGGATGGTAATCTGGAATCTGCACTCTGTTGGAGACAATGTAATAATTTTATGGCTGATTACTTTCACATATTTTGGAAGTGTCCAGCAATTCAATCTTATTGGTTAGAGGTAATCACTGAAATAAAACTGATATTGGGATTCGAAATTGAGAACAGCTTTGGTACCATATATTTAGGAAACATACCAACTGATTTTAGTACTCAAGATAAGTACCTACTTAAACTATTATTGGTTGCTAGTAAAAAAACAAACACTAAGAAATGGTTGCATGAGAATCCACCAACAAAAGCAGAATGGATAATGATTGTAAAATATATGTATGATATGGAGAAACTCACCTTCTCTGTAAGATTTAACATGGATAAATTTTACAAGTACTGGTCAAAATGGTTAAAGTATAGGAGTATAGAACATAGTGAGCTATTGTAAGTGGACTGCAATGTCTGTGTTTTTTTTTTTTTTTTTTTTTTTGTCTTTTAATGCTTTATGAGAGGACCTTGAACCCTTTATGGACAAATATTTACCAGGTGGATTTTTCTATTATTATTATTTTTATTTTTATTTTTTTACCCCCCCCCCCTTTCTTTCTCTTCCGAGACTATTGGGAGAGCAACCTCTGATATGAAGTTAACTGTATATGAACAACATAATGGCTATGTGATACCCCTAGTGACCTGTCTGTTTTGTTCTTTTACATGTGTTGCATAAAAAAGAAATAAAAAGTTGAAAAAAAAAAGAGATTTATGCTTTAATAAAAATAAGAACATCTGGATTATGAAAATTAAGGAGAATAATTTCTTATTCTTTAAAGATAATTTTTCTTTCTTCTTCTTCTTCTTATCAATAATAATACAGAATAAATGTTTTTTTTTTTTTCCTTTTCTGTACTAGGAAGTTTTTATCAAGTTTTTAATCAAAACTTCCTCATAATTCTACCAAACCTTCTTTTTGATTACAAGCTTGATATCTATTTAGATCTGTTTGCATGTTCACAAGTATCATGTGAACCTGTTTTGAGATCCATCACAAATACAGCCAAACCTGTACCAGCAGACAATGGCATAGCGTCTGGATAAGCACGGCATATATGTGCAGGGCCAGCCCTATAGTATTTTAGGGGGCCCTAAGCAGATTTACAAAAGAGGCCCATTTTGACCATTTCTTTCACTATTTAAATGTTTAATCTCTGCTTTCCAAAAAAAAAAAAAAGAAAAAAAAATGCACTCAAATTTTATGAAATTAATGCATTAAAAAAAGCAAGAACACCTGGGTTATGAAAATTAAGGATAATATTTTCTTATTCTTTAAAGATAATTTTTCTCTCTCTTCTTTGTCTTCTTATCAATAGTAATAAAGTATAAAGCTATTTTCTGGGCTGGTATGTTTTATTCCTGATTAAAATACAAAAAAAAAGAAGAAGTGTAAACAAATGTTTGAATAAATATATGGCATATTTAAATCATGGTTCAGTGGTTCGTCAAGAGTTTCCTGCCTCTCTCTCCAGCTCTCGCGTTCCCCTGAGCGCTTCAGCACCTCTGAAAGAGCTTTTCTAAAAGGGTATACGGATCGTGTTTACGTCATTTTAAAGATGTCATTCTGCCCATGTGTTTCTGGGTGCGGTTGATATATGGCTCCTCGTGATGGCCACGATCGCCGTGTCATGTGTCTGGGCTTTCAGCATGCTGAGACTACGTTTGTGGGTGACTCATGTTCCCATTGCGGGGACACGACCATCTCAGCGTTAAGATCGAGACTCGAGTACCTTAAAAGCTATAGAGTCTCCCCTGCCACACCCCAATCTAGTTCCTCTTCTCGTAAGAGGGCTACTTTGGATGGTGGCCAGGATGATCTCACTTTCCTCAGCCAATGACTCACTTTCCGCAGCCAGTAACTCAGGTTTATTTTTTATTTTTACAAAATATAGATTTTAAAATGTCTCAATACATATAGCCTAGTGACTGCAGAAAAAAAGTTAACCAAGCATTCATAAATTTGCAGTAGGCAATTATTTATCATTTTATTGAAATATTTTAATGAAAGTAAAAAAAAAAAAAAAAAAAAAAAAAAATACATTTTACACATTTCTGAATATTTAAATATCATATCTAAATATTCTTTTGGAAACATTATAGAAGTCACTTTAATCATAATATTCGGTCCCTACATGAAGCGAGAGTCAGTGGTCTGCTGCGTGAGGAAAGTGAGTCTCCTGCTGCGGAAAGTGAGTCTCCGGCTGCGGAAAGTGAGTCACCGGCTGCGGAAAGTGAGTCGTTCGCTGCGTGAGGAAAGTGATTTGTTCGCTGCGTGAGGAAAGTGAGTCTCTGGCTGCGGAAAGTGAGTCTCCGGCTGTGGAAAGTGAGTCGTCGGCTGCGGAAAGTGAGTTGCTGGCTGCAGAAAGTGAGTCACCGGCTGTGGAAAGTGAGTCATTCGCTGAGGAAAGTGAATCGTTCGCTGCGTGATTAAAGTGAGTCACCGGCTGCGGAAAGTGAGTCATTCGCTGAGGAAAGTGAGTCGTTCGCTGCGTGAGGAAAGTGAGTCGCCAGCTGAAGAAAATGAGTTGTTCGCTGCATGAGGAAAATGAGTCGTTCGCTGCATGAGGAAAATTAGTCGTTCGCTGCGTGAGGAAAGTGAGTCGCCAGCTGAGGAAAGTGAGTCGTTCGCTGCGTGTGGAAAGTGAGTCGCCAGCTGAGGAAAGTGAGTCGATCACTGCGTGAGGAAAGTGAGTCGTTCGCTGCGTGAGGTGAGTGTGTATATTGATGCACCGCCGGCCTATCAGTGGTAGACTCAGTGGCTACTGGCAATTGTATAGTGAATTCCCGCGACAAGTCGGTAGCCTTATTTTTGGACTGGACCGCACGCCATAGTTGTGCGAGCACAGGGATCTGGTGCTTAGACACCTCTCCCGTCTGGGTCTTCGGGTCAACTGGGAGAAGAGCAAACTCTCCCCTGTGCAGAGGATCTATTTTCTCGCTATGGAAATAGACTCGGTCGCCATGTACACAGAGCTTACCAGCGAGCGTGCGCAGTCACTGATGAATTGCCTGAGTCAATTCGAAGGCAAGAGGGCGGTTCCACTGAAATTATTTCAGCGGTTCCTGGGGCATATGGCATCCTCAGCGGCAGTCATACCACTCGGGTTGCTTCATAAGAGACTGCTTCAGCACTGGCTTCATGGCCAAGTCCCGAGATGGGCATGGCAATGGGGCACGTTTCGGGTGATCATCAATCCAACCTGCCGCCGAACCTTCACCCTGTGGTTGGACCCCTCCTTTCTACGGGCTGGTGTTCCCCTAGAACCAGTGTCCAGGCATGGTGTTGTGTCAACAGGTGCCTCTGCCATGGGCTGGGGTGCCATGTGCAATGAACATGCTGTGTCAGGCTCCTGGATAGGACCCCGACTTCAGTGGCATGTCAATTGCCTCGAGTTGCTGGCAATATGGCTTGCTCTGCACTGCTTCAAGGCCTTGCTGAGGGACAAACACATACTGGTCCGTACGGACAACACTGTGACTGTAGCGTACATCAACTTTCAGGGCAGTCTACATTCCCATCGCATTTCGCAACTCGCTCGCCATCTCCTCTTGTGAAGTCAGAAGCATCTGAGGTCGCTTCGTGCTATTCACATCCCGTGCAGGCTCAATCGTGCAGCCGACAAGCTTTCACGTCAGCAGTCTTGCCCGGGGGAATGGAGACTCCACCCCCAGTCGGTTCAGCTGATTTGGGAACGCTTCTGAGACACACAGGTAGACCTGTTTGCCTCTCTAGAGAATTCCCACTGCCAGTTGTTGTACTCCCTGACCGAGGGCACCCTTGGCACGGACGCTCTGATGCACAGCTGGCCACTGGGCCTGCGCAAGTATGCGTTTCCCCAAGTGAGCCTTCTTGCACAGATGTTGTGCAAGATCAGGGAGGTCGAGGAGTAGGTCCTTATGGTTGCGCCTTATTGGCCAGGCCAGACCTGGTTCTTTGAGCTTGTACTCCTTGTAGGTGGTAGCTACCATCACTTTGGCTTGGGCCTTGTCTACCAGACACACCTATGCTCTGAAGTGGAACCTCTTCATCACTTGGTGTTCTTCACGTCGTGAAGACCCCTGGAGATCCCCGATCTGGTCAATTCTCTCTTCAGGAAGGGTTGGAACGAAGGCTGTCTCCTTCCACCCTGAAGGTCTATTGCTGCTCACCATGACCCTGTTGACGGTAAGTCTTTTGTGAAGCATTATCTGGTCATCAGGTTCCTGAGAGGGGCCAGGAGGCTCAATCCGCCTCGCCCTTATCAAGTTGCCTCTTGGGACCTCGAAATGGTTCTATCCGCACTGCAGAGGGCTCCATTCGAACCCTTGCTCTCAGTAGAGCTAAAGTTTTTATCATTGAAAACTGCGCTCCTGATGGCTTTGGCTTCGGTTAAGAGGGTCGGGGACCTGCAGGCATTTTCAGTTGACGAAGCGTTCCTGGAATTCGGGCCGGCCAGCTCTCATGTTATCTTGAGATCCTAGCCTGGATACATGCCCAAAGTTCCAACAACTCCTTTTAGAGATCAGGTGGTGAAATTGCAAGCGCTGCCCTTGGAGAAGGCAGACCCAGCCCTGACACTGCTCTGTCCAGTACTTGCACTCCACGCTTACGTAGACAGAACTCAGTGCTTTAGGACCACAGACCAGCTCTTTGTTTGTTTTGAAGGCCAGCAGAAGGGAAAGGCTGTCTCCAAGCAGAGGTTATCCCACTGGATAGTGGATGCTATTGTCTTTGCTTATCAGGCTCAAGACCTGCCGTGCCCCCCAAGGGTGAGGGCCCACTCAACTAGGAGTGTGGCTTCCTCCTGGGCACTGGTGCATGGCACCTCGCTAACAGACATCTGTAGAGCTGGGGGCTGGGCGACACCTAACACATTTTTGAGATTTTATAATCCCATGTGTAGAGCCGGTGTCCTCCCGAGTACTTGCTCCTTCGGGCCAGTAACAGGACCTGCTCTGTGTCAATCCATTTGCACTCCACGGACTGGATGTGTGCGCTATCCTCCTCAGGTGAGTTCCTCAGTTCAGAACCCTGGGTTCCTCCAGCACTGTTGATGTCCAGCACTTGCGTGCATGCCCTATCGGTCAGCCCCTGTGTTGGAGTAGGTGCGTCCATGTGTTGTGATTCCCCCTTTATGGGTAATCCCAAATGTGTATTTCCACAGTAAGTCTCTCGGTAGCATGTGTCTTTCCCTTGTCAAGCCACCTTGCCGTCTCTGTCATTGAAACATTCGACCCTGCGGGCTGGGTAACTCAGAGATTCATGTGTATCACCACTACGTGGTTGGTACATGTCCTCCTACGAGCAGGTATAATTGGTACAAGTCCTCCTATGAGCAGGCAGCCTGCTAGCATACGTCCAACTGGAATATGCTACCCAGTGCATTCTGTGCCTGGT
This sequence comes from Cyprinus carpio, assembly GCF_018340385.1. Classification (NCBI taxonomy): domain Eukaryota; kingdom Metazoa; phylum Chordata; class Actinopteri; order Cypriniformes; family Cyprinidae; genus Cyprinus; species Cyprinus carpio. The sequence goes on from NC_056604.1 coordinate 19,022,116, forward strand.
ATAGGCCCTCACTCGTGCTGGCCTCATGACCGGGTGCTATCACTTACAGAGGTCACTGTAAGACAGCCATGTGGCGTTTTGTAGGGGACCCCATTGGTCAGTCTCTTTCTGATGTTACGTCGAACATGACCGACTGAAAGGGAATGTCTAGGTTATGTATGTAACCCTAGATCCCTGAAGGAGGGAACAGAGACGTTACGTCCCTTTGCCACATCGCTGTTCCACTGAATGGCCAGGTCACATGGCTCGGCTCCTCAGCGAAGACTTGAATGTGAGTCGCTCGTGCTGCTTTTTATATACCCACACAGCGGGGCGGAGTTCGCGGCCCTAATATAGCACACCAAGGTACTCTGTGTACCATTTGCTCATTTTGTTACCACTCGAAGGTGATTGGGCTCTCGGAGAGACCCCATTCACCAGTCTCTTTCTGACATAACGTCTCCGTTCCCTCCTTCATGGAATGAGGGTTACATACGTAACCTAGAGGTTTTATTCAGCACATCTGCTACTTTTGTTCAGATCAATCTGTAAGTCTGACAGAACTTTTACACAGCAAATGTGCAGTGTTGTAAAACTTAACTGGTAGGTGGAAAAGAAGATAATGTGTGTTCCAAAATTCCTATAATAATATGTCTAGAATTATTATTGTATTTTGAAGTACCCAAGATAACAATACCATTCATTTTTATTACTATTGTTACATTGGTATTGCATGTCTTAAAAGTGCTCTCAGCACGATGCATCAACCACCATTTCAACAATGTATTTTTAAAATCCATCACTTACCCTTCTTACTTTCTTTTCTCTTTTTCCACTGCTCATAGCAGTCAACCATTTTGAGATTTAAATAGATGTGAGGGATGAGACTATTGCAGATGTGCTTAATACAGTGAAAGTATTTGATTGTACCAAGATTCATGGTAGACAGGAGATCCTACAGGAACCAAATTGTTCCCGTTGCTTAAAACCAGTAATGATATTGATCCAAATACTGTATCACCAGAGATAGGCAGTCCTGATGAGGTAGGGCCACAGAGAGTAACTTTATCTGAAATAATGGTTTCAGATCGTTTTGTGGGTGATGTTGTGTATCAAGAAAAATTGTTGTCTCTGCTGCAACAGGAAGGAAAGTTACCGGAGGAGGTGAAGGCTGTGTTGGAGCTAAACGTCAATCTGGACCTGGACCCTTGAAAAGTGTATTCATGTGCCCAGTGACCCCTTGAGTGACAAGAGGTTAAGAGCATTTTCAGGTATGAAACCAGTACCTGATGGGGTGGAAGAATATGACCCTTGGATGGAGCAGGCGGTTCAAATGATCAGCGAGTGGCAGTGTGCTGATTCTGAAAAAAGGCAGCATATTGTTGAAATTCTGAGAGAACCTGCTTCAGACATAATCCAGTTTCTGAACGTTAGTAATCTAGCTACTACAGCTACTGATTATTTGGTTGCTCTGGAAACTGACCACAATTTGGGTGTTCCTCCTAGTTTTTCACAGTTGCTACGAGAAGTGAGAGAAGAAGAGGATTGGATCAAAGCTAGGTATGGTGAAAAAGAGGAAAATTAGTAGTCACTACTACCTCTGTTTCTGAGTCATCTTCTAGGTCTGAATGGAGAATTATAAAGCAAGAGGTGGGTGCACTTATAGCACATGTGTCCAAGCTTTCAAAGTCAGTCACATCTACACCTGTTTTGAGCCTTCTTCCGAAGCAACTGGCCCTGTGTCAAGTAGCAGATGCTAGTGGTACAGAAGTTTCCAATAAGAAGAGCACAAGATTTCTCAGCCTGGAATTTTCTGGTACAAGTGTCGGGGAACTAAACATCTGAGGAAAGTAAATCAAAAGCTGATTAGTCAGAGCAGGTTCTTGGGAAACTTTTATGGGGCCCAGTGGAGGGACGGCACAGGACTCCTATTCCATCCCATCCTGTATCTTGTTCTGAAAAAGAAATCACTTGTTCTTCTGGAATTCCATCTGGCTTGATTGGTCCAAGGAGTTTCAGTGGTGTAATGTAATGAAGAAATTATACTTTGTTACAGTACTTAAGTATTTTTGGGGAGTATCTCTACTTAACTTGAGTTTTTGTATTTCTGTCAACTTTCACTTTTGCTCCACTACTTTTGCTCCATCAAAACACTATGGGAATGAGTATGCCCATGCCGCCAGACTTACAAATCCCTGCCTAGTGTGGAAGTTTATTTGTTTATTTGATAAACAAATAAATGAGGTTATTAGTTCCTGTTTTTTTTTTTCAGCTATGCCTTTTCTCCAAAATTAAATCTTTTCTCTCTGTGAAAACTTTAGAGATTGCTATCCATGCGCTCATTACATCTTGCTTGGACTACTGCAAGTCTCTTTATCTTGGCATTTCTAAATCTTCCATCGCTCGTATGCAATTAGTACACAGCACAACTGCTAAATTCCTCAAAGGACAACGTAAATTTGATCACGTAAATTGTTGCATTGGTTACCTGTGCATCTTAGAATTTAGTTCCAAATTCTTCTTTCTGTTTTTAAATCTATAAATAAAATGGCACCGAGCTGTCTATCTGATCAACTTTATCCATACAATCCTACAAGGAATCTGAGGTCTGGGGATCAAAGACTTCTCTCTGTCCCCAGATCACGGTTAAAGCATAGAGGGGATAGAGCCTTTGCGGTTGCTGGCCCTAAGCTGTGGAACAGCCTTCTAGCCTATATCAGATCAGACAGTCTTTAAATGTTTTTAAATCATCTCTTAAAACCTATTTCTTTTCTTTGGCTTTTAATGTATTGTGAGTTTATGGTATGAATTTATGGGTTGCCATGTGTTCTATGTCTTTGTTTGTTCAGCACTTTGGTCAGCCATGCTTGCTGTTTTTAAATGTGCTATATAAATGAAACAAACTTGAAACTTAAAACTTGTTGAGGACAGCTAGGGTGAGAGAACAGAAAAGCCCAGAATGGTTCACATATCTAAGCCATAGAACCTGATGAACATTAGGGGTGTGGACCAACCCAGAGCGTTGCAGATGTCCTGCAGAGATACACCTGCCAGAAAGGCCTTGGAGCCCGCCACACTTCTGGTAGAGTGAGCCTTGACCTCTAAGGGCGAGGGGAAATCAGAGGACTCATAGGAGAGACAAATGGCATCTACTATCTACTGGCTGATGGTCTGTTTAGTAGCAGGAAGATCTCTCTTGGGGGTACCATAACACACTAGCAGTTGGTCCACCCTTCTCCACAGGGCAGCTCTATAGACGCATTCGTATGCATACAATTAATCGTATGCTGTTCTTGATCCCGGAAGGGAGGCGGACAGAAGGCCTGAAGTATGACAGGCTGTGGTGCAGAAGATGGAACTTTAGGTCCATAACCACCACGAGGGTAAAGAAACACTTTGGCCAGACTGGGCGCAAAGTCTAGATAAGAGGGAGCCACTGAGATGGCCTGCAAATCGCCAACTCTTTTGAGAAAAAATTGCCAGAAGGAAGGTAGTCTTAATAGTGAGATGTCGATCAGATATCTCCTCTTTAGGCTGGAAAGGAGGTCTGCAGAGAGCTTCTAGCACCACAGCCAGGTCCCACGGGGGGATACGAGATTGTACCGGAGGCCTCGGCCTCAGTGCTCCACAGAAGAAGAGTGTAACTAGGCGGTGTCTGCCCACTGAGGGGGGGCATGGTAGATCACAATGGCCGCCACGTAGACTTTTAAGGTGGAGTGGGTCAACTATGTGGGGAATCTGTCCTGCAATAACTACAGTACTGCACCAACTGGCCAGTTAACCCTTTGGAGTCGATTAACGCGGATACACATTTTGTGGCATCTTCTCCTGATAACCCCGAAAATAACTTAAATTACACTTTCAGTTTTTGATCATACAGATAAGAGCAATACATCAATCGAATCTGTAAGGGGTCTACTTTTATTTGTATACACACATAATAACAACAAAACTTTGTGCATTTATAAAATGAAGAAAACAAACAGGGTGCGTTGTCTGCTGCCTTGGTTCTGCGTGATCTTCATTTAGAAATGTGTCATTAAAATGAACTGTAACTCGAAAACCAATGTTATGTGATAAAGTAATCCATATGAAAACAACGCAATATCCAGTCTTTCAAGTCTCCCTTCATTATATCCCTTCAAATAAACCCTGGCATTGTAGGACATTTAGATGCTATGAATGAAACTTTATAATGTTTCACTTGATTATACATTTAGTCAGGAATTATAGTTTGGAAAAGTCTAACTAGTAACATGTACAAGTTATGTGAAAACTAATACAGTAAAAGTAGTTTAATAAAAGTAGTTTAATAAAAAAAATACTTACTCATGTTTATGATCAATAATCCAAAGGTAATCCAAAGCTTCTTGGGGTGAATTCTGTCTTATTTGTCACAATGAGTCTTTCCTGATGGGAATTCTATCTTTTTCCTCTCAGCGTGAAGTGAAAAGTAAAATTTAAAACACTCACTTCTTTGTTTGCTCTGATGTGGGCGGTTACCTGCTGCGAGCTTCACGTGGATGATTGTAATATCAATAGCGAGCTTATCACGTGGACGTGGTCGTATTAGATATAATGACGGGAGACGTAAAAGACTGGACATCACGTTGGTTTCATATGGATTACTTTATCACAGAATATTTGTTAATATTAGATAAGATTTGCTTAGTTTAAAAGTAGATATGTCAAGCTTTCTATAGATATATCTCTCATTTTATTGACGCGTTTCTAAATGAAGATCACTGCAGAGCAAGGCGGCAGACAGCGCACCCTGTTTGTTTTCTTTATTTGTTTTCTTTCTTTAGACCCTTTACAGATTCAGTTGATGTATTGATCTTATCTGTACGATCAAAACTGAAAGTGTAATTTAAGTTATTTTCGGTGTTAGCAGGAGAAGATGCCACAAAACACGTATCCGCGATTGTCAACCCCAGAGGGTTAAGGTTCAAATAACACATTATTTTCCACATACTGTACATTACTGTTTCTCCTCTATGCCCCGCCTTTCTGAAATGCGTCATTTTTTTCTCATCGGTTTGAAAAGAAAGGTGTACTCTGATTGGCCAGCTATCCAGTGCATTTTGATTGGCTGAGATGCCTTAAGCGTGTGATGGAAATGTTACACCCATTGCCATACTGTGATCCATGTCCAGGTCAGAACACCAGCGAGACAAGACAAAAACAATAAAACCCATTACAAACAAGCCATTTGTTGCATCCAGTGGGGACATAATTACGGATTATAATGACTTATACTTACTTTTTACACGTTGCATCACGCCGCATAAACATAAATCCATGTCTGCATTTATGATCGGAGAAACGAAAAACAACAAGCACTACACTGCTCAAAACTCGTGTTTGAATCATCAGTGGCAAATCCTTTAAATATGTAAGCGTACAGCCGGCATTGTAGTCTACTCTTCCAGGATCAGGAAACAGTCATCCATAAAATGTGCTGCACACATCTGAAAATCTGGGTTGAACTGTTCTGGAACAGTGTTGTAAATACAACCTAACCACTGATTTCTAGTTGTGTCCTCTTTTGGAAGTATTTTCGCTTTTACAACGAAACAGCGTCTCCACAACATGGCACCGGTGGCAACAGGGAGAATAAAAGGTATGCCTTCTTTCTTTGCGTGAACATTTTTTCGGCATTATGCAAATCTTCCCACACAGTGACGAAGACATGTAGGGGCATGTTTAAATGAGGCGTTTTAGGAGGGCGTAAACGAGTCTAAACTTTTATTAAGAATATATCTTTGGGTTTGAGACTTAAGTCTTTGCAATTTTAGGAATCTTATCTATTCACAAACAAATTGTAACACTCCAAAGAGAAAGGAAAACTTGAAAATCGCATCATATGACCCCTTTAAAACTGAACAAAATCTTGCTACTCAAACTGTTTAAACAATATTTTTAAAAAACATATATTTGCTCCGTTTACATTTTGCATTTACTTGTACTTTTTCTCCCAATACTCAAGTATGTTTTATTAAAAAAATAGTTTTCATACTTAAGTACAATAAAAAAATGACATACTTTAAGACTTTTACTTGTAATATTCTAAACGGTGACTCCAACTTCTACCAAAAAGTCATTTTCTGGTAAGATATCTGTACTGCCCTGTCCACACAAACACGGCTATTTTTAAAACCACAGCTTTTTATACGCGGTTAGGCAGTTCGTCCACATGCAAACACAGCACCAGTTCATTGAAACCGGATATTTTTGAAAACGCCTGCCACAGTGAAGTTTTTCAGAAACTCTGGTTGTAGTGTTATGTAGACAGTCAAACCAAAATTTTTGGCTTGTAATGTCGGCGTCTGCGCTGTTATCTCCGCCTATGGAAAACTTTTTCAGGCTTCTGATTGGCCAACATGGCTTTACGGTTGAGATTATATCGCCACCTGTTGGTTTGGCATGCTCTTGACAGTGCGTCATAGCATGCGTTACGTTTTCATGTGGATGAAGATTTTTTTTTTAAACTGAAGAAGGAAAAAATTATAAAGAAAACTTTATAAAAATACCTGTGTACATGTGGACATGGCCTTAGCCCACACTATTAATCTACAATAGGGGTGCCCAACTCCTGATCAAACACACCGGCACCAACTAATTAGGATCTGAAGGAGCACTTGATAATTACAGACAGGTTTGTTTAATCAGTGTTGGAACTGAACTCTGTAGTAAGGTAGATCTTCATGAACAGGATGCACCCCTGATCTATAACAATACATCTGTTTCACTTTAAATACTTTTCAGCTACTGTAAGTCTTTGGAAATCAGTTATTATACATCTGAGATGGATGCAGTCACCACATATGTCTATATTGTCAAAAATGTACAGTAGTCAAAGGGATTTCAAATCAATGGATTTATTAAATACAAAATATTCAACTCAGGTTAATACAGCAACATATAGCCAAAAATGTAAATACACAAAAGTAAAAAAAAAAACAAAAAAAAAACAAAGCATTCATTGTGAGATTGTAGGATTTTTGCATGTGAAAGTTGATTTGTGTGAAAGTATCATCTGTAGTACATTAATGTCCAAACACTATCCATAGCTTAAGTTGGCTGATAATGAATAATCCAACCTTTTGTAATGAAAAACATGCCACAGCTCTCAAACACCAGACTCTTCCTAACCAGAAACAATCAAAAATTGTCCAGACTATGGTTTCATGTCCAAAAGAACGCTTGCTATTGATAACTCTCTCTACCACATGGCTTTACATAAGGAAACCTAAAACACTCTAGCATCTAGGTAAGTAAGAAAACTGCCCACAAAATTCTTATTCACAGGCTCATGTCTGGCCCACACTGGGCCATTATTGGATTAATGTGGGCAGTCTCATAGTGTGGGCTGCTCACAGAAAGCCTGCAGTGAGCCCAAAGCTGTGGGCCTCACCAGGGCAAGCTCGCATTGGGCCTGTTTAGGTTTGGTGTGGGCTGGCCCTAGCCCACTGTGTCCACAAAAACCTGCATGGGCCCCGCAAGGACATGTTTGCAGGGATTGTTATAAGACCTGGAGAGTCACGTCAGATTCAGGGTAAACCTACGTTTTTTTTTCAAAACCCACAGATGCGTATGTACTGATAGACCAGCCTGATGACACTAGTGTTTCAGATGATCTGTTAGTGAGACCTGAAGTAAAATCTGTTTCTGTGGTATCAAACCGCATCTTGGCTGTACAGTGAGGAACATGTTCACTTAAGATATGCATCTGAAACGTGGCACGCCAATTGATCGTCTTCACCCTGTCACTACCCAGATAGCAAATTGGTTGTGGGCCTTATCTGGTTGAATTTAGGCTGTTGTTGTGACCCACATACTAGAGGCTGACATTTTCAAACAAAAATCACTATTAATCACAGGATTGGGTAGGGACAGGAAAAAAATGTCAGTGGGAGTGGGCGGGGCCGGGAATCGTAATAACACTTTGATCCCCAACTTTATTCAACATTTATTTGTGTGCATTCAGAATAACATTGAAACATTGCTCTTCTGTAAAATAATTAAAGCAAACAAGATGCACTTTCTTCCGTCTCGGTCATGTAAACTTGAGCGAGAAACTCAGAAACTCTGTGTATGAAAAATAAATCTATAGAGAGTGAAATTTTTTTCAAAAAAAAATAATTAATTAAAATAGAAAACGTGTGTGTTAGCGTGGATGATTTAGCATGGATGGATGTTTAAATCTAGATTAAAAACACACCTCTTTTGTCCAAGCATTCAAATAATGCATCTCATAATTTTGGACTGCAGTTATATCCTGATCAAATGTGCATTATTATTCTTCAGCTTGGGTTAAACTAATTAATTTTACTTGGCTGGAACAGCAGCTACGCTAATCATGTCTCTATTTGTTTCTCTGTTTTGCAGGATTTACACAATCTCCATTCTGGATCCAGAACACCTGAGAAGAGATGATGCCAACCCCTCAGAGGACCTCAGATGATGCTAACCCAGAGACAACATACAGAACTACCACATTTTGCTATAAGTTTGATTGCATAATTGCTGTTAATAGTGTTAATCGTCTGTTTGTTTATGTCTTTCATAGATTTTTTCCTAAACATTTCTGCCGTATGCACATAAACTGACAGTCATCACTGATAAGCTACTACTAAATATTGTAGAAACTTAATTTTTCTGTAAGGTTGCTTTGCAATGATTTGTATCGTAAAAAGCGCTATACAAATAAACTTGAAATTAATTGAATTGAATGATTTACATGAAATTTAATGTGTGTGCAATGCACAATGTGCACTGTTTAAGAATGTTTTTCAGTTCAATAAAAAATACATTTTTATTCAACTAAAGTGGGCATGCTGTGATCTGTACCATTATTGTAACACTGTACCTGACAGATTCCGGCCAAAAAATAAATACAACACGGGAGTGGGAGGGGAACAGGAGTCATTCTTCTGGGATTGGGATGGGACGGGATTCTCCCCCCAGTTTTTCTGTGGGATTGGGACGGGATGGGATTTTTTTTGCGGGAGTGGGACAGGAGAGATTTGAAAGACCAAAACTCACCTACAACTCCACAGTGTCCCTAGAATTCAGCCATAAGTTATAACTGGCCCACAACAGTGCCGGAAGCCCCAGATGCCAGCCGGACAAAAGCCAAACTGCCACCACACTGCGTGAAAAGAGGAATTTCCCGGGATAAATCTGACATGGGAAGTTTTAGTTAAACTTCCCAGGCAAGTGTGCTGAGTCCCGTTCACGACCATACACTTGAAATGCACAGAGATTTCCAGATATAGGATATTTCTGATTGCACACACTAGACTTATTCAGAGATTTCCAGTACACCAGCCCTCATGAAAATGAACCATGGTTTTATTATAAAAGTGTACATACTATTTTTTTTGGCAGATTGACTGCTATTTGTATAACAACAGTTTTACTACAAATAGGCTACCACATTAAGCTACGGTTAGTGTACCATCCCAGAAAGCAAAATACAGTCGGGCCAGTTCCAGTTAGATTCTCGCCTGCCAGAGACTTACCACTCAGCCCGACTCTGTCTGCGGCACTCAGGCCAGATGACTCTGGACTCACTGCCCGATTCCAGCTCCAGTCAATCGGGCCAGATGCGGCAGCCATTAGTGAGCCGACACTGCTGCATCCAAGCCGGAATCGGCCCGACACTAAAGTGCACAGTGTGGATTCATTTTTAATATCTACTTTACTGTTCACTAATCTTTCATTTAAAATTGATACGCAGCCAAAATGTGTACTTTCATTGTAATTCTCAATATATAAACAATAGACATGTTTATTAATTAATGTTAGTTTAGCTAGCGTGGTTTAAGTTGCTAACATTTTTCCCACTTACAAATCTGCAGACACATTCTGCTAATCTGATTCCAGAAGCTCCAAACTGCAGCTGATTTCTCATTCACCGGAGACAGCCTTGGAGGAGAACTGGTGTTTCTTAATTTCTTAATGTATCATAATTTTCAAAGTGCAGCATAAATTTCACTCCTTTTTGTTTTGTCAGTGTTCTAGTTTTAATGTTTAGAAATCTACAGTGTATTTTGTTTTATGATGATGTGATTTTATGTATATGTTTTATTTTTTTATTTTATATGTTATCTTATATTTCATTCAGTTACTAAATCACTTTGACTAGCTTTGCTTTTTCCCCCAATTATTAATTAAGTTTATTTTAACAAAGTTTAGGAGAAATATTTTCAGATAATCCAACCGTTAGCATCAGAGGAAGTCTATATATATCGCCGCTTTTCTCACCTCCATTCCCAGACGACAGCAGGCCAAATATGCTTATTTTCTCTATTATATATATATACCAGGGTGTCCGTGGGGTCTTAAAAAGCATTAAAAGTTGATAAAACAATTTATAGAAAATTAAAGGCCCTTAAAAATTATTAAAAAGTCTTAAATGTTATTTACCAAAGTAATACATTTTGTATAATCTTTTCATTATTTATATTTGTCCGAATAGTTGGGTTCTGTGTAGTTTATTTATGGAATCCCGCAAGATTTGACGTCATCTGTTACGGCGCTCACTGACTGAATGCGCTGCTGCGTGATAGCACGGGGCTTGTTGATCCCGCTCTCGCTGAATTTCTGACCATTACCACATGCTCCCATCCGCTCCCGCAAACATTATAATATTGTAATTAATTGCGTTGCGCATCAGGGCTCGCTATCAATCTGTTGGGTATTAAAATCGCTTTTGAAATAAGCGCTGGCAGTTCACTTTCGATTTCGAGATCACGTGCGCGCACTGTGCAAAGGGAGCACATCTATATTTTGTCAATGAGCTCGCGATCTGTTGAGGAGCAGATCCTCCAACATCTTGTCAGTATTCTCTCCTTACTTTTGACCCGTCAATCTGACTTCTGCAGCTCGTGTTGGATGCAGGGTTGTTTTTTGTTTTTGTTTTTTTTTCCACGAAATTGGGCTGCTTTTAAACTGTTGCCATAGGTTGATTTCCCCCAGTGGGTTAAAGGTTTGAAATGTTGCATAAATTACATTTGGTTAATGCTTGCACTGAAGCATTTTGCATTCATCCCGTAATAACTGTGATAAAAATGTTTTGGGCCACACTAGTAGGAAGCATTTGAGCTGTGTTTATGATAAACAAATGTGCATAATAGTGACTGCATTTTTATGGATGTAAATGACCATTTTTTATAATTGGGACATGGGTTATTGCGCTACTTTGTTTTTTTTTTTTTTTTTTTTTTTTTTACTGGCATGGGCTTGGGATGCACAATTAAAAGGATGTAATAGTTGTGATCATTATTTTACTTTCCATGATCATTCACTTGATCAGGTGCAGTACTGACACTATCAAATCAAGCACTCCGGAATCACAGGTAAAACTGTGTCTGATCAGTCAGATGTTTTGTCATGAGAATAGTTCCATAAAACAGCTATGGTTTGCAGAGAGTTATAAAACTTGATGTTACAAATACATCTTTTGAATATACTGTGTGAACTCATTGTCCCAGTACCTCGGAGAGCTTTATTTTCCCTCCTCAATAAGTTTTGTCAGTTGTTTTGTTTATTGGTCTAATTCTTGTTTCTTGGGTTGCATAGGTTAGTCACTCAATTAATTATCTTGTGCTTCGTTCCCCCCCTTCTGAATTATGTTGTATTGGTAAAGGAGTTATCACAAAAGTAGGTCTGTTTAGTTGTGCTATCTTACAATCAATATAGGCCTATAGTAAATATAAGTTAAAGTGTCACAGATGTAACCGGTTAAAACTTAGAGTGGCGATGAAGTCTTAAAATGTATGGAAAGAGTCTTAAAAAAGGTCTTAAAAGGTATTCAAGTTAACGCCATGATTTCTGTATATACCATGTATACATATGTGACCTTGTGAATTGCTGTATAGTTTAGCTAACAAAATAGCCGCCTGTTTTCATTACATTTATATTATCATGTTATGTTTCATTATACTAACTTATGTTTAAACAATGAAAACTGTAAAATGTATTTGGAGAAAGTGTGTTTTATTAAATTTTTACAAGATCCTCTGTTCCCAGACCCAAACCATTCATCTGAAGATAGATTTTTTTCCCAAACCCATATAAGCTATGTACATGGCAGAGGATGATAGGGGTATTTGATATTTCACTGAAATTAAAATATAATTGAATTTTACATTTAGTCTGCTAGTCAGAATAATAGCTGATTAAATAAAAATAAATAGTGGTTCAAACTATCCCAAAAAATAAAAACAGCTGTGGGTCATCCAGTGTATGTATACTTCTGAACATTTTTATAAATTCTGACAGTACCATTTTTTATAAAATCAGTAAATGTAAATATCTATTATGTAAAATTGCTTATTCTTGACAGTACTAAATAAAATAGCATACATTATGATCCCTCTTATTTTGTGTATAACGATTGCATATTCTTCTAGGGCACAGATGGGCAAACTCAGTCCTGGAGGGCTACTGTCCGGTATAGTTTCACTCCAACTTAATGAAGCTAATCAAGGTCTTCAGGATTACTAGAAATCTACTGGCAGGTGAGTTTGATCAGGGTTGGAGCAGAACTCTGCAGGGCAGTGGACCGAGTTTTGCTCATCTCTATGCTGGGGTATGTAAAATTATGAGCATAGCAGTATCTCCTGTAGCTTCTGAGAGGCAGAAGTTTAAATGAAAAAATATGGCATGGTCCTGATGGTGCTATAAGAGTTGTAGAATATTGTGTGTGTGACTTGTCTGATTGAGAGAGCGGTAATCACTGTCCTGGATCGAGTGTCCATTGCAAGTGTATTCCTTATTGTGTTTGTCTTTTGGTTAGTATACATTTTTTAATTGTTTCTTTTCAAAATTATTATTTTTTTAATCAGTTTAATGATTTACTGTTAGTTACTGTGTTTGCAAACTATTTGAAATATTTTTTCAATCTAACTGACTGCGTTTGTTTTAAAAGGGGTTCATATGATGCGATTTCAAATTTTCCTTTCTCTTTGGAGTGGTTACAAGCTCTTGGTAAATAAAGAAGATCTGTAAAGTTGCAAAAGACTAAAGTCTCAAACCCAAAGAGATATTCTTTATAAAAGTTAAGACTCGTCCACTCCCCACTAAAACAAGGCTCGTTCTAACACGCCCCCCAATATCTATGTCAGTATGTGGGAAGATTTGCATAACGCCGCACAGATGTTCACGCAAAGAAAGGCGGCCTACCTTTTATTCTCGTTGTAGTATTGATGTTCCCGCCGCCGCCATGACGTATAGACATTGTGTGTTTCACTGTTTACAAAGCGAAAACTACTTTCTTTGGTCTTCCAAATGAGGCCGATATCCACTTCATCATACATGGGGCTGATCCATGTGGTCGCTGAGTAAATACATCAACTTTGCACTGTGGATCACCGGAATCGGCTTTTACCCGTGGATGAAGCGACCGCTCAGCCTGGGGTCGTCACATGTGGTTTGCGATTTTTGTCGGAGACGACTATCATGCACAGGGATGTACGTGGATTTATCGGTGTGTGAGTAAACATTCCCATCCGTGTCTGGGAGTTTATCGCGTCAGTGAGCGGACTGGAAAACTGTCAGTGTCCAGAAGTCAGAGAAATGCCAGGGCACATACACGGAAACTGCCTGAAAACGTTCCCATTTATGGGTTTTGTGCACTGACGTGAACAGTCCGGAAAATGCACCTTTCATGCAGTGCCACCTTTACCCCAGAACTCAGCCACAACTTTATCCAGAAGCTCTGGAAGAAGAAGCCATAACTGGACCCAATATTATGCCAACAACACACCAGAAATTACCCTATATAATATTTATATATTATGCAAGGTATAATAAAAGAACAAAACCAACGCAAATGCAAGTAGAGTGTTTTATTGATGCAGAGGGGAGAAAAAAAATCTCAGCCCGGTAAAAGTACCAATAAAAAACAGGGAAAAAAGAGATAAACCATAACACTAGAACTAAGGCAAAACAAAAGCAACAAATAAATAGTCCCAATACAAGAAGAAGAAAAAAAAAAACATAGAGAAACCAAATTAAACTGTTGCAAACACATAGGTCATAAAATACAGAAACCAACAAACAAAGACAAAAGAAATACAACTCATAGTTATAGATGTGCAAATTTCAAAAAAAAAATATATATATCTATAGATATATATATATATATATTCAATATATATAATACTTAAAAAAAAAAAACAATTTAAAGGATTCACTCTTAACAATAACTTGTTCGTTTTACATTAACATCATGTGAAAAGTCGTTCTCTTCTTTCTGCCACCCTCACGGTCACCAGCTAGATGAAACTTTTTCGCCTCCAGGTCAGCTTTGTGCACATACAGGATTTTTCCTTACAGCCTCTACAATAGGAGCATACAAATACAGTGTTAAAAAAACATTTAAGACCACCACCAGTATAAGAACTATGACTTTCAACCATTCATTCATGACATGGGGGGGGGGGGGGGGCTGTCTTTCATTCAATCCCAAACTTATTTATCCAAAATACTTGGTGTTTTCCCATTACACCTCTCCAGTTCACTCGCTTTAGCAAGCCAGGTCATTTTTGATCACTCAACACACATGATCAATTTTGTGTGTTTTACTTATACACAGTAATTACAACCCAGATCAGAGTGAAAACAGTAGGAAAACTCTGCAATAAACTGAGACCTGTTACCTAACCACTTGTTATCTCTCTTCCGGACAGGATTGAAGATCACTTTTCCAGGGAAGTTAATGAACCTTAGTCTTTAATTCGGAAAACATATTGGATGTAACTGCTCGATCCTGTGATGTTATGAACATTGGATGCTTTAAGGTATAGCACAATCCGTATAATGTTCTTATGCTGCGCCATAATAATTTTTGTGGTTATGTTCATGGAGGAAGGCTTGTAAACCATTAAACATAGGAATTAAAAGGGTTTTACCTACCACCCATGCATGCTGCTCTGAAATGAGCCCTTACACAAACAGTGAATAGATGATAGGAAAACAAAGAGGAATCTTAAATTCGTACTCAAAGCGTCACTGTATTGAGAGGGATTTTTCTCTGGGGTTGGAGGCCACGGGTGCTGCCGTGGTGGTTTTGTCTTTGTCCTAGGGGACTTATTAGAAAGCTGAACAAATCCTTTTGGATCGTGGTGGTATATCTAATTTATATAATAGCACCCACTATAGAATATAAACGTGTTATATGGGTGGGGTGGCCTCATCATCAGTCTCATCAACCAGTAGAGCTTCCAGCAGCTTCACTTTACTACTATGAAGATTAGAATGTAAAAAATCAGAACAATCTGAAAATGTTTCTACCATTTAGCCTTTTAAAATTAAACATCACTTTATACAGAAAGGATGGTCTACTTAAGTGCAGTATACATACTTTAACTTTATATGCAGCAGACTAAGACTCCAGGGGTTGCCTCAAACACTTGGGGTCTGGGACTAGGCTTAAGCCTAAGAAAAAAATAAAAAACACATATATATACAAAATATAGTCTAAAAATATATAAAAAAAAAAAAAAAAAAAATAAATTGATTTAAAAAAAAAAAAAAAAAAAAAAAAAAAAAAAAAAAATGTTTTATATGGAGGCCCATATATGCACTGTAAATGGTGATCTGAGAATAATTGTAGTACCTTTAACATAAAAGCACTGAAAATCCAATGACAGAAAAGAGTTAAAACATAAACCAAAAAGCCAGTCAAGAAAACGCAACTGTAGAAGACTGGTTGAAAAACCTATATGTTAACGTAGTTTGAAGATTTTAAAAGAAGAATTACTTACCGTTGATGTATTAAAAGCTCCAAAACATCTCGGTTACATATGTAACCTTAGTTCACATGAACCGGGAATGAGATGCTACGATGATCGTCATCGCTATTATGGGATGTGGATTAATAAAGCTCCCCAAAAAACATCTTGGTTTACCGTATGTAAACATGGTTCCCTGAATAGGAACAGGATGCTCTTGGCCTCACCGTTTTGGCCATAATGGTGTGAATGGTATAAGGGCTTTCAAACTCAGGAACTTTTAAGAAAATTGAAGAAAGCTTTACTATTAATCCACTTGCCCATTTTGAAAGATTTCAAATTACAACCTGAATTCCATTCTTCTTGATTTCAACCTATCATATTACTTCTTTTCTTCCACAATTTTCTTACATTCCCAGAATTGCATGCTACTGTTTCTTCGTACTTTGCATTGTTTTTTCACATTAGTCCAATTTGGACTGCTTTCTCCTATTCCTTGAAGTGTACTATTAAGATTGGGAATGTCCCAACAATATCTATTAGATATAAAAAGGAGTCATGTCTACTGTTTATGATATGACATAAAGCGAATGGGAAATTAAAACAAAAGTTTTTTTTTGATTATTGTGAGGGTTGAGCGGCACTGTTTGCTGATATTGATCCCGAGAAATACTTCTGTCTGGAAAAGCTCTTTTCTGAATTACGATATGGTAGCACGCAGAGGGGTAAAATATCGGAGTATATTTTACTTGATTACTGTAACTTCGTATTACGTTTGGGTGATTTTTGTAACTTTACATGCCACGTACGATAATAGACGGACCTACCATGTGTGACTTTTACTTGATTACATTGCTGAAGAAAAAAGCAGTAAAAAAAAAAAAAAAACAAAAAAAAAAAAAAAAAAATTTTCTACTTTCTTAAAAATTCTATTTCATGGCTTGACAAAGTAGCATGTATCGAGGTTATAACTATGATGTTATCTGTATCAGCATAATAAATATCGGTAACCAAACGCGCAATAATGTGTGACTGCACGTGAGAAGCTAATGAGCAGTGTGTTTCATGCATCAAATAGACACACGTTCTACTTCAATTATGACTTTTTCATCAGGTAAATGTCTGCTTCAAAAGTTCACCATCAAATCTGAGGACAAGCATATTTGAGGTAGCAAAGTTTCACTTGAATAAAAGTGGTTGAGTACTTTTTACAACCTCTGATTGTGAGTGTTCATTCAAAAGATTTTGGCAGATATTGTTTCTGATGCCATATTGTGCTCATAAACATACTGTACATTTCTGTGATTATTAATTTATTGCTGGCAGATCCTCGTCTTCCCTGTTTCGCAGTATTATCTGTTAACAGACTCACATTGTGCTTCACTGGAGGGACTAGGCTGAGAACACACCATGTAAGTGTAGCTGAATACTGGCACAGTTGCTATGGGTTTTGGACGAACATCAAAGCATAGTTTTTAGGTACATTAGTCCAAGCGAACTATTTTTATTTGGGCTGCTTTTTCATTGACGTCCCACCACATATATTCAGGAGAGAGCAGTTTACTAGGTTTGTTTCAAAAGGGTAAATACTCTGTTCAAGTGAGACTCCTCTTGCCATACCGCCTCAATGGAGTTTGAAGCATCAATTTGCAGCTGCTCTCTGCATGTTTTTTGTGAGATGATGTACATCCTCCAATGAGCCACCAAATGCAGCACCAGCGTAATAAAAATCACCCTTTCCTACCACTGGAATTTATGCTTTAAGATTCTGGTCTGGCGACTCATATGTGAAGTTGACTCCTTGGAACATTAAAGAGCCAATGATGTATCCACACCTACCAGACGACACCAGTCTCCGCAAACCCCACCGGCCATAGAATTTTGCATCTATTGTCAAAGGCCGATAATTAGTCTGGCCTCATTGAACTAGTTTCATATCTCTGATGAGTTTTTTTCCCGTTTTTTCCCTCCTGCCTCATCGCTGATGGTCCGGGCCATCGTTTCAGACTCCGAACCCTTTTGCAACTAGCAAACCACCAGGGTTTCACCCCATCCTTGTCCTTGCAGGAACTGGTTCTGGTTTGATCTGTAGAACAAGTAGTGATGTCCTCGAACTCCAACAAAATATTGTTTGCTCCTTCGGACTCAGAAAATCTTTGACAAAACAGGTGTGTTATCTAACAAACAGAGAAAAACAAATACGTGAGATAAATTGATAGTTTAATTGGTAATCCTTTATTTGATTTACTAATTTTCATAAACAAGGAACAAACCGAGGATGTGAAACACATGGATAATTATTAATCCAAAATTGAAAGGTATGAGAGACTCACTACACCCAGCTTCCCAAAGCGAATACAGTAGTTTCGAATGTGAGATTGTTTATTGAGTTTGTAGCTAAAGTCTATCTGATGTAGAGCAAAGTTTCCCCTCCCCAACTGATTGGAGCTGACCATGGTGACACAGAACCAAAATCTGTCCCGTCTTTCATTCCATTAGATAGCCACATACAGCGCTGTGTAAACATATCCATCCCATTCCATTTTTGTTATCACAGGTTGGTACTAAACACATAATACACACACCTGCCCAACACACTCGTGAGGCTTTGGCTTGATATAACAACCTTTAATGAAAATAACCAATCAGATCGAACACCATACTTTGCTTATTGGTTCAGAAAGTTTATCACACCACATTAACAACATGGGTTTTCAAGAGTGTGTGTTTTGCTTGTTTGTTGCTCTTTTTTGTACTTCCATCAATGCACTGAAGACATCAGTTTAACTCTCAATTTTTCATCTGATCGAACACAAAACAACTCATCACCCATATGTTTGTTTTGTCTTGCACAGTAGTCCTTATTAACTAAAGATCTTACAACAAATAAAGGAGCCAGAAATATAAAGTCACTTTTTACGAAGATGAAGTTTTAAACACCCTGGTAATGAGCGACATCCCAACGATCTTTTTGCTTCCATCTCGTCCTGATTGAACAAGAGTCACATCCTCTTTATCATTTGAATTATAGAATTATGTTGTGTGTGTTTGGACTTGTCATGGATTGTAAATCATTACTCACTTAATGGCACCGTTGTTCATTTCTATGCTGTTTGCCGCCTTAAACCACCTAAAAAAAGAAATATATACCAATAATAATTATAAGTCATATATTGCCAAACTGTCCTCAAATGCAAGAGAATATTAATCGCCCTGATCCTCAAAGATTCAACATCGAACTCTCTCTGAATGTGGATTTATGTTTGTGTGTGTGTGTGTGTGTCAGATGTGTTAGGAATATGAAGCATTTACAGTCAAATATGTTAGCATCTGGTCATTTGGTTCCAGCGGTATTTTTTGTGAGACTTGTGGCGGTGTGTAACGTTGATGTCCCGTTCTAAATTTGCATATTTATGACGTCATTGCATCAAGTTTCGCTCAGACACCTGTGTCTTGCACTATCAGATCCTATTTTAGTTATGGCCAACTTTAGTGACTTTTGTCTCTACTAGTTTAGCGACTTTTTCAGACCCCCTTAACTACTACCTTTTTTTCCAAAAAGCAACTAGCTACCAAATCTAGCGACTTTTGTCTGAGACAACCCTAATTTAATCTCTGCGACGCCCCAGTACTTGCCACAATAGCGCGCGAAGGTCTTGCTTTCCTTCCCGCGCGACACACCTCTCTCGTCTCTGACATCTGCTTCTGGTCGGCGATCGGCGAGGAGGAGCAGCACTTTCAGTACAAAAAAACAAGATATAGATATATATATTATTAGTCCTGTTGCTTCTAACTCTATTTTACATGCGAAGTAAGAGCCGAAATCACAAGCAACAAACCATTGTCTTAATCGTATGTGTACTTTTGATTTTCTTAGACAATCATTGTGAATAAGGTTTTTGTGCAGCTTAATATCTTTGAGAAGCTGGGGTATGGTAGTCCGTAATGGAACCCTTGCACTTTCCAGGGTCATATGATACTATTCATTTCGTTGTTTGTAACGAAACATTAAAAATATAATCTAAAAAAACAGATTTTATTTGAGAATTTGGCTTGCATTAAAATGCCGTTATGTGAGCCCGCACCAAAGGGAAAAAAAAAAAAACCAAAGGCAAGAAAATAGGCTTGTTTTTAGAATTGAGTCAAATCTCGCAGAACCAATTCATCCTGTACAAACCGAAAGATGCAGGCCGGTTGAGTAAAACTTTTTCCTATTTTACATCAACATTGCTCATGATGTCATGCTGATGCGTGTTTGCCAAAATCTCTCTGCGATGGCGAGGCGGGCTGGCGGACTGAGCAGTCGCGCACAAGCTGCTATCACCGACTGCGCTATTCAAAAGCATGATGGAAACGACTATGCACTGACGGAAACACCTTCATGCTATTGGCTGAGCATGTCAACTGATAATTTTCTCTGTATTCTAAGATTAGATTACCAATTTATTATTTATATTTATGGAAAATAACAAAAAACAAACACACCTAGTGAAGTTAAGATTAGGAATGCTTTATTTTATTTTTCTCTAATTAGAATTTTTCCTTGTAAATTTCACTTATTCTATTGTATGTTTGTTTGAATTAAATAAATCAATCATTAAACCTATACTGCACACATACATATCTAAATGGAGTTAGCCATTATGCCTCATCTTTGTGTGGTTTCACTGAGAGGTCAGGGTCTGCTTAAAACAAGGAAGGAAATTCTGAAGAATGTTTGCTAAAAAAGAGATTTGACGTGATCGTATGAAAAAATACTATGGACTTGAAATGGTGGCAAGAAACTGCTTGTTTGCGAAAATCTTCTAAATCCTCCTGTGTTCAGCGAACAAAAGGAATTGAGCACATAGACAAACAGTGTATCAATTACAACCACTTCGTCTGCGATTAAAAACCGGCGAACGCGAGGCCCTCTATTGCTGAATTTGCAGCGAACCTAACAGACGATATTCAGGACGTGTCTGACTTCAAAGGTCTTTTTGACCCCTACCATTACGCAGCGCCTACTCTAGCCTACATTTCAGGCGAGGCAAGGTGCATCTCAAACACATGCCTTAACGGACGCACGTCATGGAATATGCTAATTAATGTATGACATCAATAGCGGACATTTTAGCGAATTTCCGGAGGGGTTTAGCTTAATTCCATTAAAAGAAGTTAGCACCATGGATCTATTGTACTATCTAAACTGACACATAATGTAATCAACTGAATGTCCAAAAAGCTGTTCCCATTTAATCATATTTTTATTTACATAAAACAAATATAAATAGTGACTAAACACAACCCATTAATACAATAGCTGTGAGTGAGCAATCTGCAACAGAAACGATCCACCGGTGATCACCGCGAGAGGCAGCGGTTAAAAAAGTGGCCCCGAGTTACGTTCAGCCTTGCTTGAGTCTTGCTGACGTGTGCCAAAATTCCCGCTCGCCGATGCGAGGCGCTGTGTCGGACTTGCTGAGCAGTCGAGCACAGATGCTTCTTCAACCGACTGCGCTCTTCAAAAGCATGATGGGAAATTGACTGACTGGACGACACAGCCTTCATGTTAATTGGTACTGAGAATGTCAAAACTGATACTTTTCTTTGATCTAAGAATTAGATTCCCCATTTAAACTATTACATGCGAAACTAAACAAAAACAAAACCGCCTATTGAAGTTAAGAATTAGGGAATGCCGTTATTTTTAATTTATTTGGCTCTTAATTAAATTCTTCCTTGTGTAGGATTTCACCTTTATTCTCTTGTATGTTTTGTGTGAATGAATAAATCCATCCATTAAAAATATACATGCACACATACATATCTAAAATGGACTGTTTAGACATTATGCTCATCTTGTGTGGTTCATCTGAGAAGTATCCGGGTCTGGCTTAAAACAAGGAAAGAAATTCTGAGAATGTTCTAGAAAGGAGTAAATATGGGACATATCTAACCCGAAGTCAGACACAACTGGACGGATCGGGGACCACATCTCAGACAATGGCGTGGGTGGCTCTAGGCCATGTGTCCGTCCATGCCATTTGTGAGAGCGGCAGATTTGGTACAGTTGTGGCTGACTTCGGACCAGTTTATGGTTAACATTAGGCTTGTTTGATGATGCGCCTTGCGCCTCGCCTGAACTGTAGGCGAGGAATAGGCGGCGGCAAGTAAGGAAGGGGTCAAAAAATGACCTTGAAGTCGGACCACTTCCGCGCGGTTTGTCGCCATGCAAACGTCAGAAATGGGGAGATCGCTTTCGCGGTTTTTTATCGCAGACGAAGTGAATGTAATCGAAATACCACTGTTTGTCATCATTGTTGCATCGATTCTTTGTGCTGCTGAAAACCAAAAGGATGAAAGTTAGACGAATGTTTGCAACAAGCAGGTTTTTGCCACCATTTCACGTCCATAGATTTTTCATATGGCAAGGTCAAAGCTGTTTTGTGCTAGCAAAAATACAGATAGCAAATGGACAAGTGCCCAGTTCTGGCCCACATCTCACCTTCTTCTGGCCCACATACCGCGCGAATGGACAAGCGATGACTCCACCTGCGTTGGATGACATATGTCAGCCACAACTGAACCAGATCTGTGTGATAATATTTTAATACCGGTATCGATAAATACATTTACAAATGCTTGTATGGTGAGTGCAAAGATTTTGGCAACGCAATTACAAATACCCTGGGGCTAAGCCCCCCACCCCCCCTGTCTTTCCACTCCTAGTGACGTACTGGTTTTGCCTATATACTTTTTGTTTCATGCAGCGTGCCTGCGTCTGAGTAAACAAACTACTTGCATTTAACAATGAACTACTGTGTTTCCATATTTAGATTAGTAACAGTGTCAATAAGTGGACAGTTGCTTGGAACATGTTTTGTACAATTACAGACGAGTAGAATGCGGTACGGACCAACTGAATGGATGCATCTCTGCGACTCAACCTGCCACAGAAGAGATGCTAAAGAGACGACACTGTGCTAAGTTACCAAAAAAGTCCACTAGGTGTTAGGTCAGATGTACCTTTTTTGGAAAAAAGCACACCAAACGGGCTTAAATTTGTAAATCTAGGCTCAAGTCACGCTGGGGTGAAACATGGGAGATGATGACAGGGGCGGGTGGATATTGGGGTGGTCAATGTGGATGATGTGGAGGGGCCACCACAAGTAAATCAGGAGTATAGGAAACCTTTTGTGTGTGTGTTGAAGAGTGATGTATGCGTATGCACATACATTACTTTTGATGTTCTGTACCTGCTGATTGCAGCAAAAAGTAATGGAAGTAAGTAGTAATGTAAACTTCTCACACAAGAGAACAAACACATACACTAAATTGCTCTGTTTTTCTCTAGCTGCACTAAACTCCCCCTGCACTGGATATGGTTCAGGTAAATGAGCCTGTGAAGAAAGACACATAACTTCTGAGGAGACATCTCTGTAAATGTGTAACTGTAATCTTTTCTCAGAGTAGAGTTTTATATCTTATTGGCTTGTCATGTAACAGAAAATGAAGATTAATATTGCTTAATATTTATGGTTGAAAATAAAACCATATACTTTGCTTTCCTGCCCAAAAACTAAATCAGCAATCCCAAATCTGAACCATATAATGTGAACATCTTGAGAATAAAAAAACATTGTATTGCCTTTTAAAATGGTTCAAAAAATGCAGTTTAGAACTGGTAGATATTTTTCTCAAGATTAGTTCTAACATTTCTGAATCAAACATAATGTGATAAGCCGAATATAGTGGCAATAATATGCTAAATACTTCCTGTACTCATCTGGCAAAAATATCAAGCAGTTGGTAATGCTACTGACTTCTGAGGATAAATAATACTGCATTATTATGACATCAATGTCACAAACCAAACACAAAGGGCAAACTGTAATCTTTTTTTTCCAAGGTAATATATTGTAATATTGATTAAAAAAAAGTAATAAATACCCAATAATACTATCCCAAAGAACACAACGATGAGAAACATTCTGCCGGACCAAAATTGTTCCTCGGAATACTAATGTACTTACATTGAGTTAGAGACTTAGAGTAAATGAGCGGAAATAAAGCCGAGAGAGTGGATCAAGAAAGGAGAAGTGTGGTGCATTTTATAGTCAATAACACACAGGGGTGGGGCCATGCATAAGAGTGAAACAAACCGCAGTTTAAAGCGCAGTCCATACAAGTGCCTCTTTGTTGCCATCTCGGTTTAAAACCTGCAATTGTAGTATTGTGGCATTTATTATTCGTTTTAAGGACAGCTCCTTAGCTTGAATGAATCAAATTTTTGATGTGTGGCTGTCATCACCAGCACGGTGTGGCTGATTGTAGACTCACTTTAGAATCATCGATTCTAGCCTACGTCTTGGAAGTATGACCTAAATAAGAATTTCACCGGATACGTATCTGAACAGCAGGGCCACTGCTGGCCAAATGGGTGCCCTAAGCAGAATTGTATTGTTGTGCCTCCTCGTCAAATATTATGGAGAGGTAAAAAAACAAAACAAACATCATTATAGGGGCAAAATAGAACTTTAATAAATATTATAAATAACTATAAATAAAGAAATTGTAATAATTATATATTTCTAAATTACAATGGATCTCTAGACAATTACCTATATGGCCTCTACGATTTTATTAAATACAGTTGTGATTGATGTATGACTCACGGCATTAGAAAAATCATGCTAAATAAGTAAGCAGTTTTACTACAATAAAAAAAAAAAAAAAATGAGTTAATTTTGGACAAAGGTTGGGATGTCCACATGTTTTCGTTTAAGAAAATTATAGAGGCTGTAGCAATTTCTATTGCAAAAAAAGGTGGCCAAAAATTAACGATTAAGAGGATATTTGAATTAGCCTTAAAGGTTGGTCAATATTAAACAGGGATTGATTGTCCTGTAAGTGTATAACTGCAGCAATTACCAGGCCTGTGGCGCCCTTTTACAGGCATTTGTAATAATATGTAATGTACATAAATTGTTTAATTTTTTTTATTTTATGGATTTTAACAGCGTAAATCACTAATTATTAAACTAACCAATCGTGGTTTTAGCAATTTTGTTGCTAGATTAGACAACTAGTCGGACTACCCTAGCAACTTTTCTTTAAAAAGCACATAGCACAACAAATTTCTTTAAAAAATTATTTGGCAACTTTTAACCTTTTAGCTACTTTAAGTGTGACCAAAATGATAAAAGGCACATATTTTCCTTTGGAAATTAACAACAAATAGAAATCAAAGGTGTCTAGCAGTACACATATATGTGAATTAAGTTGCTAGTTGCAATGTTCAATAATCATGTTCAATTTCTGAAAACATTGTTTGTGTGTAACTGCACTTGTTGATCAGTTTAAAAAAATGTAGAAACACTGGAAAAAGGTATGGAAAAAAGGGGTTTTGCGTTTTTATCGCAGACGAAGTGAATGTAATCGAATACCACTGTTTTGTCATCATGTGCATCGATTCCTTTGTTCTGTGAACACAAAGGATGAAATTTAGAAGAAGTTGCAAAACAAGCAGGTTTTTCCCACCATTTCACGTCCATAGTATTTTTCAAATAGCAAGTCAAAGCTGTTTTGTAGCAAACATCCCAGATAGCAAATGACATGGGCCCAGTTCTGGCCCCCATCTCCCCCCATTCTTCTGGCCCACATACCGCGCGGAATGACAGCGATGACTCAACCTGAGTCTGCTTGCCCTATGGCAGCCACAACTGAACCAGATCTGTGTATAATTATTTTATACCGGT
The DNA here is from genome assembly GCF_018340385.1 of Cyprinus carpio. Lineage (NCBI taxonomy): Eukaryota > Metazoa > Chordata > Actinopteri > Cypriniformes > Cyprinidae > Cyprinus > Cyprinus carpio. The sequence continues at coordinate 19,047,581 of NC_056604.1, forward strand.
ATATATAAATACATACAAATGCTTGTATGTGAGTGCAAAGATTTTGCAAACGCAATTTCCCAATACCCGGGGGCTAAGCCCCCTGTCTTCCAATCCTAGTGACGTCCCTGGTTTTGCCATATTACTTTTTTGTTTCATGCAGCGCTGCCTGCGTCTGAGTAACAAAATACATGCACTTTAACAGATGAACTACTGTGTGTTCATATTTTAGATTTAGTAAACAGTCAATAAGTGACAGTTGCTTGGAAAACTATGTTTTGTACTAATTACAGACGAGTCAGATGCGGTAACCACTGAATGTGCTGCATCTCTGCCGCTCACTGCACGAAGAGATGCTAAAAGAGACGACACTGTGCTAAGGTTTATCCAAAAAAGTCACTAGGTTTGTTATTTCAGTATGTACCTTTTTGGAAAAAAAGACACAAAAAGGGTCTTAAATTTGCTAAATATAGTGCTCAAGTCACGCCGGTGTGAAACATGGGAGATGATGCAGGGGGCGGTGGATATTTGTGGTGGTCAATGGGATATTGTGGAGGGCCACCACAAGTAAATCAGAGTATAGGAAACCCTTTTTTGTGTGTGTGTGTGCAGAGTGTGTATCGTTCCTCATTACTTGGATGTTGCTGGTACCTGCTGATTGCGCTAAACAAGTACTGGAATAATGTATATGTAAACTTTACCTCAAATCAAGAGAACACACATACACGGCACATCTCTCCAGGTTTTTTCTAGCTGCACTAAACTCACCGCACTGGATATTGTGCAGGTACATACCTGTGAAGAAAGGACACCTAACTTTCATGAGGAGACTCTCTGTAAAGTGTAACGGTAATCTGCTTCTCAGGTTAAGAGTTTGATATCTTATCTTGGCATGTACACAGAAAATTGCAGATTATAATTTGCTTATTTGTATTTGCAAATAACCATAACTTTGCTTGCCTGCCCAAACCTACATTCCACTCCCAGAATCCTAACCTGTATAATTGATCATCTTGAGATAAATAAACATGTATGCCTTGTTTAAATGGTGCAAAATGCAGTTTGAAAGTAGAATAGTTTTCCTCAAGATTAGTTCATAAAGATTCTTGCATCAAAATAAGTGCATAAGGCATAATATAGTGGCCAATAATATGCTAATACTTCATGTAAATCCTCCTGGCAACATATCAAGGCAGGGGTACTGCTACTGACATTCTGAGCATAATACTGCATTATTATTGACATCAATTCACAACCCCAAACACAAAGGCAAACTGTAATATTTTTTTTTCCAATGTAATAATATTGTAATATTGATTAAAAAAAAGTACATTACATACCCACATAAATACTATCCCAAAGAACACAACGATGAGAACATCTGACGGACAAAATTGTTCCTGGAATACTACTGTACTTACATGAAGGTAGAGACTTAAGAGTAAATGAGAGGAATAAAGCAAAGAGAGATGTGGATCAAGAAAAGGAGAAGTGTGTGTGCATTTTATATCAAATAAAACACAGGGGCTGGGGCCCTGCATAAGAGTGAAACAAAAACCGCAGTTTAAAGCTGCAGTCCATAAATGTGCACTCTTTGTTGCCATCTCTTGTTTAAAAACCTGCAATTGTAGTTATTTGTGGAATTTTATTATTATTTTTAATGGGACGAGCTCCTTAGCTTTGAATGAATCAAATTTTTTGATGTGTGGGGCTGTCAGTCACCGCACCGGTGTGGATACTGTAGACTACTTTAGAATCATAGTTCTAGCCCCTACGTCTTGGAAGTATGACCTAAATAAGAATTTTCACCTGATACTGTCATCTGAACACAGCAGGGCCACTGCTGGCCACAAGGGTGCCCTAAGCAGAAATTGTATTGTTGTGCCTCCTCTGTCAAAAGTATATGGAAGTAAAAAAACAAACAAACAAACATCTATTATAGGGGGTCACAAAGAGAACTTTATAAAATATAATAAATATAAAATAAAGAAATTGTAATTAATTGATATTATTTACAAATTACAAATTGTATCTCTAGACAATTACCTATATGGCTACGATTTTTATTAATACAGTTGTCTGATTGATTTTATAGACTCAAGCATTTAGAAATCATGCTAAATAAGTTAAGCAGTTTTACTACAATAAAAAAAAAAAAAACCTGGTTAATTTTTGGAAAGGTTGTGATGTCCACATGTTTTCGTTTAAGAAATTATAGAGGGCTGTAGCATTTCTATTGCAAAAAAGGTGGCCAAAAATTAAAGATTAAGTGGATATTTGAATTAGCCTAAAATGTTTGGTCAATATTAAACAGGGATTTGATTGTCCTGCTAAGTGTAACTGCAGCAATTACCAGGCCTTTGGCGCCCTTTACAGGCATTTGTAATAATATGTAATGTACATAAATTGTTTAATTTTTATTTATTATGGATTTTAACAGTGTAAATCAATAATTTAATAACTAACCAATCCAGTGTTTTAGCAATTTGTTGCTAGATGTTAGCAACTATTCGGGACTACCCTAGCAACTTTTTCTTTAAAAAGCACCTAGCAACAAATTTACTTTTAAAATTTATTTGGCAACTTTAACTTTTAGCTACTTTTAAGTGTGACCCAAATGATAAAAAGGCACATATTTTCCTTTGAAATTACACAAAATAGGAAATCAAAGGTGTCTAGCAGTACACATATGTGAATTAAGTTGCTAGTTGCAATTGTTCAATAATCATTGTTCATTTATGATAAAACCTTGTTATGTTTGTAACGCACTTGTTGATCAGTTAAAAATATGTAGAAACAATGGAAAAGGTACTGGTAATTTTCTGCCAGTACGTTATCTGTTGTAACCTGAAAACACAAAATACAATGCAAATCAATACAGGAAATTCATTCAAATTAACACAGTGCATTGTGCTATTTTACAGACTTTTTCTAAAGTGTAGCACTAACTAACATTGTAGTTTTACTATAAGAAAAATAAAAAAACACATAAAATGTAATTGTTCAAAAATGTGTAAATATTCAATAAATCAATGTTGTATTAAAAATATAAGATATTTATATTTTAATATTATTATATTTATTTTTTGTTTTTAATAACAAATCTAAATTAACATTTCAAATCACATTCATTAGATATATATTTTTTTTTTGCTGAGAATGGAGTGATGTGATGTGTGTTTTCTGTGCAGTTTTGCATTAATTAAAATAATGATGTCATCAAGCAGTGAACATCACAAGCGTCATTTAGCAACTTTCAGCAAACAAATTGTCCGGCCTTTAGCAACTTTACCTAAAAATTAGTTTGACAACACTGAACCAATCATTATTGCCTCACAGTTTTTATATAATGCATTTTAAGTAATTTAAAGGCTGTTGTTTGCTTAGGTCTGTTTTTATAACCACACACATACACACGCACACACACCAAACACACCACACACACAATATCTACCATGGATATATATATATTAATACTTTGTAAACTATTATTTGAAGTAACAAAACCGTGGTTCATTTGTGGTTACCATGGCTACTATAATGGTCGGCCAGCTCCACCACCACCCAATCACAGCGATCCCTATCACCTGAATACTGAGCACTTGCACCTGTCACCCATCAAGCACCTCATCAACCGGCCTGTATTAAGCACACATCTGAGACATCCTCATTGTCTGATTCTTGGACACATGTAGAGGACTCTCTGAATTAGTTACTACATCTATTGGAAATTGTCTTGCCTGCCTTACTTACCTCTTGTGTTCTTCCTAGTGTCTCCTTGTCTCCCAGTGTCTCCGTTCCCTCACTAGTCCATGACTGCTTGAGGTGTGTGCTCCTCCTGTGGCACTTCCCAACTCCTGTAAGGACAAAGACTCTGATCTCCACCCTCATCATATCCTTTAAACAGATCCTCGAACTATATAATCACCATAACATCACCGAATTCCCACCTATACTCTCTGTGACCTAATAAACATCTTTGGTACCCTTCTAAACCTGTTGTGTCAGACTTCTTCCATTATAGAAGATCGGACCAACACCAACGCCGGCGGTGTGAAAACGCACAGTTAGGGTTGGAAATCGTTAGACATGTTTCCGGTTCCGCCTAACAGTTCCGGTTTCCGATTCCATTTCCATTCAAATCATTAAACAACTATTAAAAAATAGTGGAAAGGAAAATGCACAATACTCGCATGCTTAATACTGTTTATTACTTACTGTCAACTTAATTAAAGGTTGTCAATATCAAAATTCAATATATATATATATAACAGTATACAAATTTTCTGGTTCCGATTCCATTTAAATAAACTTATGTTTTTTTATTATTTTACCGTCATTGAATGTAGTGTTGCTGGAAGTTAGTAAGTGATGTTGAGTAATGCAAGTCCTCAAAGGGAGAGATGCATAGTACCGGGTTTTAGCTCAAGAGCTAATTTTCACCCGTAGTCCCTGGGCAGGCTGATGTTAAGCTACAATATATAAAACATACATGAGTAATAAGATTTACACCTTGCCCAAATTAAAAAAAAAAAATGTACAAAGTTCATGTTCACACCTTTCATATACTCAGACCTTAGAACACACACTTACCACACACATACATATTATCTGGTCACATGTGGGGGGACAAATTTGATTTGATAAAAGCCCTTTCTTTGCTTGGCGTGTGAACCTGTAAGAATTTGTGCCCTTTTTTTTTTAGCTCTTTAGGCAACATATTCCACTGACGAGCGGCCATACAAGAAAAAAGCAGGAGTTTCCGGAGTTTTCAGAGTTTCCAAATACTGTCCTGCGTTTAGGGATCCTGCATTCACTCGCACTGTAGATCTTGTGGCTCGAGCTGTTATTTCAGAGCCCAAAGGATATGAATTCTTTTAGTGGAGGAGCAGCGTTGTCATAAAGGATCTTATACATCAAATGTAATTTTTGTGGCGGCAGTTGCTGCACGCTGCCGGTACATGTACAGTTCAGACAAAAACGACGTGCCACAGTTATTCAAAGGATCGCGAGTGCAGTACAGTCGTAGGAAACATGTATTCGGCCAGTTAAAGGACACGACACGGCGTGCGTTGTCTGTGGAGTGTGCGTCATTAGAAAAAAAATGTGCTCAGTAATTAAAGAGGCAGGGTGACGTTTCTGTTATTTGGTTTGTGACATCCTTTATGGGAAACGCCGAATCATCAGAACACCAGCGCAAGGCTGCTTACAGCGCTTGGTCACGTGTTGCACCAGAACCGTTTTTGGAACCACTCACAGCCTATTTAATGCTTACTGCCTCTGCTGTTTCAGTATCTGCCCTTATCGACTCCGGGTCAGCAGGAAACTTCCTCTCCAGGAACCTCTGCCGCCAGCTTTGATTGCAAACTACCTCTTCCGAAAAGGTCTACCAAGTTCAGTCGATAACTGGAAAAACCACTATGTCATAGACATGTGCAATACTGTGTGGGACCCATCACTATTAGTCTTGGCCTACTTCACTCTGAGGAAATCCATCTTCTGGTTTCTGGAGGGGTTTACTGCTGACGTCATCCTAGGGGCGCCCATGGTAGAGCATAACCCCATTCTGTCCTGGAGAACAGAAAGTCTTGAAGTGGGGCACGGATTGCTGCCCAGGCTGCTTCCCCTGTGACTCCCATCACCAGCCAAAAAACCTGCAGAGGTCGTTCCAGTAAATTCTACCTCCATTGAAAGTCCCATTGAGAACAGTACGTAGAAATTTACACCCTGCTATGCCCCCTTCATTGACGTTTTTTTTGCCCCAAACAAGCCTCCCACTTACCACCACATGGCATCATGGGACTGTGCCATAGACCTCATTCCGGTTTGAGTCAGTGCCCTGTGGGAAAATTTGTCCACTGTCGCCATGGAGGAGTACATCAAGGAGGCGCTGGGCCAGGGTTACATCCATCCAATTCCCCTGCTGCATCTAGCTTCTTCGTTGCAAAGAAGGACGGAGGCTTGAGACCCTGTATCGATTACCGAGCCCTTACATATCACTATCAAGTTCCGGTATCCTCTTCCCAAATGCCCTGGAACATCTCCGTGGATCCACCATCTTCACCAAGTTGGATCTCCGCAGCACATACAACCTCATCCGGATACGTGAGGGGGATGAATGGAAGACTGCCTTTGTTAGCCCCTACTGGTCACTATGAGTATTTGGTCATACCCTATGGACTTGCTAACACCCCCTCCGTATTCCAGGACTTTATGCACAAGGTGCTCTGGGAGTTTCTTCATCTCTTCGTCATTGTCTACATAGATGACATCCTCATCTACTCCCGGAGCCAGGCCGAACATCGGCAGCACATTGTGGAGGTCCTAAAATGCCTGCGAGAGCACCACGTATACCTCAAGGCTGAGAATTGCACCTTCCCACCAACCCATGGTTCAATTCCTGGGATATAACAGATCATACCAGAATCCAGATGGACACGGGGAAGGTGGAATCTATAACCTCCTGGCCAGAACCCATCACAGTCAAGGAACTCCAACGATTTCTTAGATTTGCCAACTTTTACCATCGCTTCATACAGAATTACAGCCGTATTACCAGTCCACTCATAAGCATTCTGTGAAGGAAAACCCAAGTCTCTGTCCTGGACACCCGCAGCTTTAGAAACTTTCTCCTCCCTCAAAAAGGCATTCACAAGTGCCCCACTCTAGTCCATCCTGATCCTGACCTCCCATTCATCTTAGAAGTCGACGCCTCCACTACCGGAGGAGTAGGGGCAGTGCTGTCCCAGCAGCAGGTGAACCCAGCCAGACCCATCCATGTGCCTTCTCAGGAAGCTCAGCCCGGTGGAAAACCAAAGTTACGACATCGGTCAACAGAGACCTACTGGCCACCAAGTTGAATAGAGGCATTGGCTGGAGGGGGCAGCCCATCCCTTTACCGTACTGACTGACCATAAGAACCTTCAATATCTTCGTGAGGCTAAACGTTCTGAATCCCCACCAGCACGATGGGGCATTATTCTTTACCAGATTCAACTTCACCATTACTTATTGACCCTATTCCAGAAACGTCAAGGCAAACGCATTCCCCTATACACACACACATGTAAAATACACAAAAACAAGAGTATCATCCCACCTGAAGCTAAGCATGATCGTCAGTCCCATAGAATGGAACTCCCCTCCAGTAGCCTCAACATTCCTCCCAACAATCTGCCGGGCTGTCCTCCAGGATGCCAGTACCTGCCACGAACACAATGCACAACCACTGATTCACTCTGCTCACTCTTCTCGGGGCACTGGCCACCCAGGGGCCGACAAGCACCCTCTCGCTGCTACGAGATCGCTTCTGGTGGCCAATATGACAAGGGACGTGAGAAAGGTTTGTATAGGGATGCCCAGACTGTGCCATATTCAAGAGTCCGAACCACTTACCATCAGGAAAAACTCCTGCCACTCCCTGTACCCAATCACTCTTGGTCACACCTAGAGGTGGGTAGTAACGAGTTACATTTACTTCGTTACATTTACTTGAGTACGTTTTTTGGGTAAACTAATTACTTTTGGAGTGTATTTAAAAGATGGGTACTTTTACTCCTACTCAAAGTAAATTTTGGGGGGAAAAATCTGTACTTTTATTTTGTTACTGTGGGTGACGCTCCTCTCGTTACTTTATCTTAATGCAATAAAAGTTATAAATGCTTCAGTTTATTCTAAACGTGGCGTCTACTTTTTCTCTGGGCAATGAGCGATGCCAATTCGGGAATGATTCATTCTTTTGAGTACAGTTCTGTTCAAAAAGCTTGATCAAACCAGTTGGCAAAGCAGTGAAATTGGTTTGCGAATCAGTTTGAATTATTCGTTCAGTTCCCTGCCGCGCGTGCTGAGTGTCTGAAGCAGTTCACTCAGAGTTGTAACAAAGTTTAAGAACATCAAGAGCGTTGAAAACGTGGATCTGCACTGAATTGAAAGCAAATCTGCAAAGGCTATTGTTTGCTTGCAATGAAGATCTTTATTAGATGAACACAGCGTGTGCTGTCTACGGTCCAACAGGTATAACTGAGGCTACATTCGATTACAGTACACGATACCACTATGACATTTTTGTATGTTTGTTGTATGTGCATCTTATAACAGAGGGGAGCCAAGTTGAATGCAGCTTCCAAAATACAAAAAATAGCCGATTAATATTTTTTATATTTGATACAATCACACCGGTTGTGAGAACGTTCAGCAAGTCATATCATTAGCTGCTAAATTCAGATCTGCGTTTGCTGGCTGGCGCTGAGCCAGAGACAGCACTGCGCATTATAATCAATCACACAAGATTCTGTTGAGCTTATGAAATGCAATTTGATCTCTTTCTGTACAATGAAAGATTAGTAGCCGTTTTTTTATATCACATTAACTTCAATGTTAAATTCACATTTAATACAAAGTCAGTCGTATTTTGGACCATCGCATATTATCTAACATAATCTATGAAGGTGAGAATCGAGATATTTCATGATATAGTTCATGCGTCTGGGGAATTTTTCTTATAAAAATGAAAAAAAAAAATAAAGATAATGCTTAATAATAATTAGCCAATTTTCCAATATGCATACATTTTATCTATATATTTAAATAAAAATAGACTATAGATATTCAGTATATGACCCAAAGTAACTAGTAACTAACTACTTGAGTAGGTTTTTTTTTTTATTTTATTTTTTTTACTCAAGTAAACTATTCAGACTAGTACTTTTACTTGAGTACAGTTTTGGGGTACTCTACCCACCTTCTGGTCACAACAGGAGTGGACTTTGTCACCGACCTTGCCACCCTCTGAAGGTAACATGTGCATCCTGGTAATAGATGATGATTCTCAAAGTCATGTCGTCTTCTACCCCTCAGAGGTGTTTCCATTGCACTGGAAAACCGCTGAACTGCTCTTCAACTACGTCTTTAGATATTATGGGCATTCCTAAAGACTCGGACCAAGGACCCCAATTTATCTCAAGAGTATGGAATGCCTTCAAACTCCTAGGTGCTGACCGTAAGCCTCTCATCCAGCTACCATCCCCAGTCGAATGGTCAAATGGAGAGGAAGATTCAGGAGGGTGGGGCGAAATTAAATTTTTAAAAATTTTTTCTCTACAAACTTTCTGCCCATGGCCACCAGGATTCCTGGAACCAGTTCCTTGGCTGGGCTGAGTATGCCCAGAATTCCCTGTGACAGCCTTTCTACTGGTCTCACTCCCTTCCAGTATGTGCTCAGATTCCAGCCTCCATTGTTCCCCTAGTCCAGGGAACCTTCTGATATTCCGGCCGTTGACTACTGGTTCCGGGAAAGCGGAAGGGTCTGGGACGCTGCTCACCACCATCTCCAACGGACAGTTTGCAGGAAAAATACGGCCACAGACCTTAGGTGAGCAGAAACATCTACCTACCAACCAGGTCAAAAGGTATGGCTATCAACTCGGGACATCAGACTGCGCCTGCCCTGTAGGAAGCTCAGTCCCAGATTTGTTGGCCCCTTCACCATTGTGGAACAAATTAACCTGGTCACCTACAGACAACAACTCCCCTCACAGTACAGAATGAACCTGTCTCTCTCCCCACAGAGCCTGGCCAGACAGAGGAACACCCCTCTTCCTTTGATCCTGGATTAGGGGTCGGTTCTACAAGGGTGAAGGAGATTCTGCAGTCACAGCGCCGTGGTGGTCAGCTAGAATACCTCATGGACTGGGAAGGATATGGACCGAGGAAAGTTCATAGGTACCTAGGACCGATATATTAGACCCCGCCTTAATGTCAGAGTTCCATGCTGCCCATCCTGACCTTCTGGCACCTCTGGGCAGAGGTAGACCACCGCAACATCGGGGTGTTCGGTTCCATCATGAGCGGGGCGTGGAGGAGGGGGTACTGTATTGGATCGGCCAGGCTCCACCACCACCCAATCACAGTGATTCCACCTAATCACCGGAGTTCTGAGCACTTGCACCTGTAACCCATCAGCATTTCATCAAACTGGCCTGTATGTTTAAGCACACACCTCAGACACCCCCATTGTCCGATCTCATACACATGTAGAGGACTCTCTGAATTGGCTACCTCTATTGGAAATGCTTGACTGCCTTACCTCCTGTGTTCCTACTAGTGTCTCCTCGTCTCCCAGTGTCTCTGTTCCCTCCTCGTCCCGGACTGCTGAGGTGTGTGCTCTTCCTGTGCACTTCCCAACTCCTGTAAGGACAAACATACTCTGATCTCCACCCTCATCATATCCTTTGAACACAGATTTTTTCAATATACAAGATACAACGATGGCGCCTGTGTACTGGGCCTGCCGTCTGTCGCTCTTGTGGTTGCTTGTCTGGTTGTCTGCTCTATTTTTAAACTGCTACACGCTTTTAATCTACGACCATCAAGCATTCTTGGGATATTCGCAACTCGGTTGCGACCTCTTTCACAAAATCTACACTTTAGATGTGGACTGCTCCTTTAACAAGACTGATGAGTCGTTCAACATCGGCTATCCCGGGGACCTATCCACCGGTGGCCCCTCAACATCCCTCGGAGAAAGCGAACAGGAGGAAACGAGGAAACCGCCGGAGGATATTGTGAAGCTGAAAGCTAATCTGTGGGCTGGCTTTCTCTCGGATCCTTCTCACGAATCGCATTTACGGCGGCTCTACTACCTGGCGCCCACTGGACGTGGCATACCGGTGGCTTCGTCATGTTTATCCCACTGCACCCCGAGCCCTGTTTCTCGTTCGGTCTCACACCGAATCGGCCTCGGCTCCCGCAAACGGGGAGTAACTCACAGAAAATCTACGCGCGCTGGAAAGAAGCCGTACTCATCTCCTGTTATTATCTCTCCACCAAAGATGGCATTATTAAATGGCCGTCCTTGGTGAATAAGACCTTCTTACTAAACGACTTTTACTTAGCTCACAACTTGGATTTATGTTTATCACGGAATCCTGGATAAAGGTTGGTGATCTAACTCCGTTTTCTGATCTGATCCCTGATGACTGTACATTTTTTAACTCTCCTCGTCCGAGTGGACGCGGGGGTGGCATAGTAAGTTAACAATTTTTAAAGAACTCTCTCTCTGCACGCTGTCGATTGGTCCTGGAACGGCCTTTTCCAGCTTTGAAGCTCAGTTTCACTTGGACTGGAAATGGTCCTGTAGGTATAGTGGTGATTTACCGTCCTCCGCACTGCGCTAAGGATTTTATACAGAATTTCACTGAACTGATCGGCACATATGCCACAAATTACGATCACTTTCTATTGGTGGGCGACTTTAATATCCATGTCTGCTGTCCGTCTAACCCCTTATCACATGAGTTTCTCTTATATTATCGATGCTTTTAATCTATCCCAGTGGATCAGTGAAGCTACTCATATTCAGGGACATACGTTGGAATCTTGTACGCTCATATGGTCTTTATGTGACTGATATTGTGCTCTCAGATTTTATGATCTCTGACCATAAGCCTATATTATTCACACTGTCTCTTCCAGAGCTCTCTTATTTTTCAAATACAAAATGTAAGTCTTTCTCGCTTCTACTCTCCACAGTTTAGCACAAACTTCAACTTGTGTTTTGCTGAATGGTTGCCCACAGTTGCACTTGGATCAACCGTTTTCTGACTTGGATGCTGATCAACATCTTAGCCTCTTGAACTCTGCCTGGCTTAAGGCAGCAAATGCAACTGCCCCCCTTAAGCCTCACAAGCAAAAATCAAAATCTGTACTGTGGCAAAACCTCTGATACCCGTCTCCTAAGAAAAAAATGTAGAAAGGCAGAACGTAAATGGAAACAAGACAGGCTGCATATCTCTCTTCAAAGGTTCAGAGACTCTCTTACTTCTTACCAGACTGCAGCTAAGTCTGCAAAAGCTGCATACTTTTCTAACCTAATTGAAACTAATCACTCTAAACCTAAGGTTTTGTTTTCAATTATTAATCTGTTACCAATCCTTCTGTTATTTGAGGTGGCTGGGCCACGACTCTGGAATACCCTGCCTTTAGAGATCAAGACTGTCCCCTTCCTTGTCTATTTTCAAGTCCTTGCTAAAAACTTTTTTATTTTCCTTAGTGTACTGACTACTGTGATACGCTAAATTTTGAAATGGGTGGTTTTAAATTTTTGTCTGGTCTATTTTTCATGTATGTGTTATATTCTTGCTCTTCTGTAAAGCACTTTGGTCAGCCTGGAGGCTGTCGTAAATGCGCTATACAAATAAAATTGAAATTGAAAATTTTTTTTTTTTTTTAACTATACTCACTATAACATCACCGGATTCCCAACCCATACTCTGTGACCTAAAACATCTTTGTACTTTCTAAACCTGTTGTGTCAGACCTCTTCTGTTATAGCTACAAGAACCATGATTTTTGTTTTTATTTACATAATTTAACAAAGAAAACACTAAAAACTAAAAAAAAAATAAAATCATATTCGTATTTTTAAATTAAAACATAAACTAAAACAAAATCTTAACTTAAACATACAAAAAAAAAAAAAAAAATTCACAGGGTTATGAGTGTACCTAAAAGTGATGCTCGGGCTTCAATCTCTTTTTCTTTTCTCTGCACCAGATTGCTGGATGTCTTTTTTTTTTTTTTTTTAAATGATTGTTTATTTTTATGTATGTTAATATAGAAGTGTGTGTGTTTTGTGTTTTTTTTTTTTTGGAGCAAAATGGGATGGTTGGCCCTGGGACTGTTGGCGCCCTACGCAAACTGCGTAGTCTGTGTATAGGGAGCAGCGTAGGTGCTGAAGACTTTCAGTCATTATGCTGAAAAATTGCAGCTTTGATCACAGAAATTCAGATTTTAAAGTAAAAATAAGACTTAAATTAGATTTTTAAGCGTGCCTAACAGACATTTCTTGCTGGATGAAGGACAAACCAAATTCAAACTTGCCAAGACAGAACGCTTGTGGTTCCAGCAAACCCATAGTTTGATCACAATTTCACCATCAACCATAACTCCTTTAAAAACAGACAGCCAGAAACCTTGGAGTTATGACTGATGATCAGCTGCCTTTCTCAGACCACATTGCTAAAACCAGGGGCGGACTGGCCATCGGGAGCACCGGTACCATTTCCCGGTGGCCTGATGGTCATTCTGGCCTGCCGGCTTTGCCGCTGTTGCAGTCGATCAGGGTGACGTGCAGTAGGCTGGTATGCAACTGCGAATTAATTGACGGACTTATGAATCTACGAATCAGGCGATCGCGGAGTGAAAATGACACCACCACATGACCCAACATCAGCGAAGCACTGCCTAATTGGCTATATCCAGAGGCAGGCTTGCTTCATCTTAGAAAACCGTGCAAAAAAATGGATGCGTAAAAGCAAGAGGGAGGAGCAAAGGAGGGAACGTATAAAAAAGAGAAAAGCCTGGCCACAGACGCAGCAAGTTGATGCAAAATCTGTTCCCCAGCCATGTTCGCCAGTAAGGGCGCAGGTCGGGGCAGAATTACATTGACATTATATTTACTAGGGGTTTGGGACGGTTCACTGAAAAAAAATCGAACTGTTCGGTTCACCACACAACACGGTTCGGCACGCGCTGGAAAACGCTGTTCAACTTAAATCTGACAAAGCATCTGTAATAGTGTTTACTATAAATAAACACGTAAAACAAACAGGGTTCAGTTAATATATGTTTCTGTTGATGGATGAACATTCTGGCTTCCCAGACATTACAACAACAGCGTTGAAGGAAGAAAAAAAAAAAAAAAAACGTGGACAACCATTTACTCTTGTCCAATACGAATATGAACACTGGATCAGTGCATTCTCTTAAAGTAACAGTCTTTATATTAATCGACCAGCAACAACAAAAATAATCACTCACTGCTTCTTGATTGAAAAAGCTTTTGTAACTTTAATAAAGAATAATCTTAATTTATAGTCCAAATGCAATGCTATTTTACATTTGATTGCTTTATTCAATTTCTGCACCTAAAAAACTAATTCTATACCTTCCTGAAAGTCAGTTTATTTAAGTATCTTTACTCTTGTTGTATTTATTTGTGCTGTTGCTTGTAGTTAGAAATATTCTAATTCTTATTAAATATGAATAAAATATATATATTATTTGAAAGTATAGTGTGACGAGTGGGGCGGGGACGAGAGCCGTGGAACGGAGCGAGGCCGGTGGAGATGATTGGGAAATGAGCGAACACCTGCTCCACTCACCGGTCTCGGAGTCCCACGGAGGAGATTGGGAGGATACAAAAGAGGAGCGACGACAGTGAAGGACGAGAGAGGACCAGGCCTGGGTTTTATTTTGTGTAACGATAAAAACTCCATAATTACGGGAAGAAAGGAGGCGGGAACCGGCGAACACTCAAATAAAACTTTAATGACAAAATAAATACAAAACAGTGCGACAGCCCCTCACGGGCGACTGCCGCGCATGAAAACAAAAACCAAAACACAAAATAAAAACCCAGGCCTGGTCCTCTCTCTCCTCCGTCCTTCGCACTGTCGTCGCTCCTCTTTTTGTATCCTCCCAATCTCCTCCGTGGAGGACTCGAGACCGGTGAGTGGAGCAGGTGTCGCTCATTTCCCAATCACTCCACCGCCTCGCTCCGTTCCGCACGGCTCTCGGCCCCGCCCCACTCGTCACATATAGTTGTTTCTTTCCATAAACATAGCACATACAACGGTACCAAAACAGTGACTCTAAAACCGTGAAAATGCAAAACGAACCGTGAAAAAGTTGAACTGTTCCACCCCTTAAATTAACGTAATCATTTGGCAGACGGACGGTTTCATCCAAAGCGACTTACAATAGATACAAACTATTCTAAAAAAATATATTACAAATATATAAATGATAGAAGTTTTAAAAGAGCATCTTAATGACAAACTAGCACACTGTTTTACATATGGGGATACTGTATTTTTTAAGTGCCAAATTTGACCAGAAAATTTTGATTTTATTTCCATTTCTAGCCTACAATATGTCTCCTAGTCTACAATGTTTATTATTTATTTTTGAAGGTGTCAAGGAAGCAACGGCGCTCTGCTATTGAACAAGAGAGGATGGACAGTTCAGCTTTTGAGTCAGAGCAGGAACCTTCAGGTAAAGTTTAAGCTATAAGCAAAACTAAACATGCTGGCTATACTCTTAGAACAAAATGTGCTTTTATGATTTCTAAGATCATCGTAGGACTGTGATCATGGGCACATACAATTGATGGCTGCACAATTAATATAGATTATTGCAAGTGCTTATTTCATATAGCAGAGAAGAACCTAGATGTGCAGAGAGAGGAGAGGGATTCAGGGAAAGATGATATAGATGTTGTATTCCTAGTGAGTTTTTACATATGAGGGTTTTATTTATTTATTCCATTCATATGATGTATGGTAGTCTACCTGTTAATCAACTATCCGCCACTGCATATCGGGATGGTAAAACTGCCTGAAGGGCAAGCGTAAAAGATGCTCGGGACCAAAACAGAGGTGGCCTGAGGGGGAGAGTCAAATTCCCAGTCCGCCACTGGCTAAAACTGTCGGTCCTGCTGATTTGCTTTATTATACATCAAGAAGATACAGGCCCTTTTCTTTCAGAACATGCTTCACAAACTCCTTTGTTCAAGCTCTTGTTCTGTCCAGGCTGGACTATTGCAATGCTCTCTTGGCAGGTCTTCCAGCCAGTTCTATCAAACCTTTACAACTAATATAGAATGTGGCAGCAACATTAATTTTAATGAGCCGAAAAGAATGGCACGTTACACCTCTTTTTATCAAATTTGCACTGGCTACCAATAGCTGCTCGCATAAAATACAAGTCATTGGTGTTTGCCTACAAAAACCACCACTGGCTCTGCACCCCTTC
The DNA here is from genome assembly GCF_018340385.1 of Cyprinus carpio. NCBI lineage: Eukaryota > Metazoa > Chordata > Actinopteri > Cypriniformes > Cyprinidae > Cyprinus > Cyprinus carpio. Next base: position 19,063,373 of record NC_056604.1, read on the forward strand.
ACCTAAATTTATTACTTCAGACTTATATGCCCCTTTCTATAGAGAAGCTTGCTTTCTGCAAGTGAACGTCGCAGAAAGCTAGTTTTTATACTAGCACGAATTTTAACCAACGGCTCAGTCCCCTGCTCACCTCTCCCTTTAGAGAAGCTTTGGTGGCCGACACAGGTAAAGATGTCGTCGGTAAAGACATCAGAGAGCAATGAGATTTCTTTACAGAGGTAAATTAAGGAATTATATTTACTTAATTATTCAATAAATCAATGTAATTGCGAATATTAATGTACATCAGTGTTTTATTAGTCGCAAGAACAGCAAAGTGACAAAACAATAGGTTACTGTCGTAACCCCGGTTCTCTGAAACATCGAGTGGAGAGATCCACCTATGGGAAGGGGCATCCATACCTGACCTCTGCAGAAGCATCCAATTGCACCAAGTCTGGCTAGACAGACAGAAGCGCGCAGCCAATGCCAGGTAAGGACCAGCCCTCCTTACCTAGGGGTATATAATGGCTGCAGCGCTGCTATTCTCCAGTAAGTATATTCGCTTCTCGTGTGGTAAGCGGGGCAAAGCTGGTGGATCTCTCCACTCGATGTTTCAGAGAACCGGGGTTAGACGACAGTAAACCTATTGTTCCTCTTTCATCATCTCGTGTTCGAGATCCACCTATGGGAGAGACATGGACAGCTCCCCGATTGCCCAATACACTCACAGTGAGGTTCTAAAAGCCAGAGAAGGACGGTCGCCCCAGGGGGCGCGTGCCCTGACACGTCCCATATTCATGACCTGCAATACTGATGCACACCATGACTGCTGTGCACATGCAGCCATGAAAAATGTTAGCATAACACACAGGATAACCAATGTGCATATGAACATTACACCCCGAAAAGGAATGAAAAAATCCATGCTTAGTGACAGGGATGTGCATGGCCAAGCCGGCCCATTCACTCCTTCCTTCATCACTTCCAACGGGGTCGCAGGGAAGGGCTAAGAATACCCACCCCTAAAACCGAATGTGCTACCGAGATACTGGTGACATCCAGCCGGTAAAACGCACAAAGGGTATGAGGAGAAGCCCAACTGGCAGCGGAGCAGATGTCCTGACAGTGACACTCCCCTAAACAAAGCCCAAGAGGTGGCAATGCCCCTCGTGGAATGAGCGCTGATGTCCCCTGTTGGCTGCATTCCCTTTGAAATTCATAAGCCAAAGCTATAGCATTCACAGAGCCAATGTGAGAGCGTTGCCTTAGAAATAGGATTCCTCCATGAGGGGGTGCCTATGAAAATGAAGAGCTGGTCGCTCTTCCGGAAAGCACTGGTCCTGTCAATATATGGTCCGATAAAGCACGGACGGGACACAGAGCATTTAGCCTCTCATCCTCCGGGGAGGGAAAAGGTTCGAGGGTGAAAAGCGGACAGCTCAACACCTCCGAAGTGAACGCAGGGAAGCACTTCGGCATGAAAGCCGGATTAGGCTTAAGGGAAACCATATCTCCACTAAGAGAGAATTTTAGTGTCACGAGGATGAAACCGAAAGTGCATGAAGCTCACTGACACGTTTGGCTGATGCCAAGGCCAAGAGCGAAGCTGTCTTGAAGGACAGCAGCTTTAGGGAAATACTTCCCAGGGGTTCAAAAGGATATTGAGACAGAGCCTCCAACCACCATGGAGAGGTCCCACTCAGGAACAGTTCTCCTGACGACTGGCAAGGAGCGACGGGCACCCTTCATAAATCTGCGGATTAGAGGATGCTGCCCGACTGTTGAGCCCTCAAAGCCCACATGACAGGCCGAAATAGCAGCCAAGTAGACCTTAATTGTGGAAAAAGACCTGCCTTTTTCCAAGAGGTCTTGGAGGAAACACAAAATATCAGGAACTGAGCACTGATAAGATGTGAGACCACGCCCATCACACCACCCTTCGAACACTTGCCACTTAGTGCCATACAAGGATCGCGTAGAAACGGCCCTGGCATTCTGTATAGTAGCAATCACACGCGGCGAAAGCCCCAGTGCGCTTAGGTTCATCCTCTCACGGGCCAAGCCCAAAGAGCCACCCCTGTCCGGGTGCGGGTGATAAATTCTCCCCGTTCGCTTGGGACAATAGATCCGTGCGGAGGGGGAGGCGCCACGGCTCGGCATATAACAGAGAGATTATCTCCGCCAGCCATGGTGCTTTGGGCCACCTGGGTGCTATCAGAATGAGAGACAGGCCCTGCTCTCTCACCCTGGCCAGTGTAGGAATTAGCAGGCACAGGGGAGGAAAAGCATACAGCAGCACTCTGGGCCACGGGTGGGCCAGTGCATCTACCCCGAGGGGCGCGTCCACGTCCTTTAGCGAGAAGAACATAGGACAATGGTAATTTTCGCGCGAGGCGAATAGATCTACGGTTGCCTGTCCGAATCTCATCCATAACATATCTGCGGGTGAAGGCGCCAATCTCCGTAGATTGGGTTTCCCCTCGATAGAAGATCCGCGCCTCTGTTTAGAAGGCCCTTAACAAGAGTCGACCGAAACGACAGGAAAACCCGTCTTCACCACACCAAAATCATGTAAGCTAGAGCGTGAAGTTTCGACGAGCGCACGCCGCCCTGACGGTTGATATAAGCCACTGCTGTGGTATTGTCGCAGCGTACGAGCACATGATGTCCCTGCAGGCGAGGCAGAAAATGATTCAGAGCTTTCCATACGGCCATAAGCTCTAAATAATTTATGTGCGCTGAACGTAGTCTGCTCGGCCACAGACCGTTCACCGTTCTGCCCTCCTGGGTGGCGCCCCAGCCTGTTAAGGACGCATCTGTCGTCACAACTTTCCGCATCATAACCGTCCCCAGAGGGGTTTCCTTGTGCGTAAAAGTCTGCGCTCTTCCAGTGGCGCAAGGCTGCCGAGAGGCGCGCGTCACTATTACAGAGCGGCAAAGATCGCGCGTCGGGCTGAAATGTACTAACAAAACCCATTTTATGAACGCTCTCATTCTCAGGAGTCCCAGCGGTACAACCTGGATAGATGAAGCCATAAGACCCTGCAGCCTGAGGCATGTGCGATATTGTACTTTCGCCCCCCTCTGAACTGCGACAGACAGTTCATTAGAGAGAGAACGCGCTCTTGAGAGAGACGCGCTCGCATGGAGACTGAGTTCAACTCCAAACCCAGGAAAATGACATTCTGACTGGGTGTAAAATTGCTCTTGCTCACATTCACTCTGAACCCGAGAGACGTGATGTGCGTGAGCACACGGCAGGTGTCCTGCAACACTTTCTCTTTCAATTCGGCTATGATGAGCCAATCGTCTATGTATGTCAGAATCCTCAGACCTGACATTCTCATGGGTGCTAAACCCGCCTCCGCACACAGACAGAAACACCGGGGGCTTAGGCTGAGCGCAAACGGCAGAACTGTGAATTCGTAACATGTGCCTTGGTAGGCGAAACGAAGAAACTTCCTGTGTGTCGGATAAATGCTTATATGGAAGAAAGCATCTTTCAGGTCGACCAATGTGAACCAGTCGTTCTGTTTTATGGCGCGGGCGAGCGAGCCATGAGTCAGCATTCTGAAATTGTATTTCCTCAAATGTTTGTTACAACACACGAAGGTCCAAGATAGGGCGGAGAGAGCCGTCCTTTTTTGGGACCAGGAAATAACGAGAATAAAATCCCTGATTCATCAGACTGGGGGGCACCACCTGAATCGCTCCCCTTGTTTAGGAGGGAGGATATTTCCTCTTTCAGAATGTGTGAGGCATTCTCCTCCGTGTGTGAAGAGAGAACGCCGTTGAAATGCGGGGGTTTCATTGCAAACTGCAGTCTGTATCCCTGCATTATAGTACGCATCACCCACTCGGGAGCCGAGACAGTTTGCCAAAGCCCATTCGTGACTTGCGAGTGTTCCCACCCGAGCCGCGGCGGAGCTGTGTAAGCCCAGCTGGTTTATTTGTGATGCAATGGCGCCATCTAGTGGACACACCAGGGGCAACATGCAGGGGTTCAGACAGATTTCCTCTCTCCGCAGGGAGATGGACTCTCTCTGCGGAGAGAGATCCTCTCTCCGTAACGAATTCATTTGATTTGTTTGTTTTAATGTGTTTTTTGTTTTTTTGTGTGTTTTGTGTTGGGGAAACACTTGGGCCGAAGCCTTTATTGATTGGGTGAGGGGAACAGAGTGTATGCGGTGTGGTGACACTGCTTTTGCACTTTTCCTCACAACAGTCCCCCTGAACGTGAGGGGGGAACACACAACGTTCATTAAACACATGGGCTGGGCAGCCTCGAACGGAGAGGAACCGATCCATCCACGGGAGACCCTGCGTCTTTTGAACGGGGGTCCTGGGACAGGAAGAGAGTCCGAAGGGCTCGTGGCCCGTGAACGCAGACTCGATGCCTCCATCAACCGAACATCAGGCAGGCCGCTTACGTTTTGAGTCGATGGGGGTAGGGTTAGATGGTCTTCCAGCCGCGGCCGCGGCGGGAGTCGATTTTCCCCAGTGCTTAGCAGGCGGTGGGTTATTCTGCCGTGGAGGGGGTTTGTTGCGGGGCCTTTCCTTGCCCTGGTGGAAATGTCGTCCCATGGCAGGAGTGTTAGGCAAACGCGCAGGGGCCGCCTTCCTAGGAAGGCATAACTTGAAGGCCTCATCCTCCTCCTCTTTGTCATCACACCGTACCGTTGTTGCATTAATGCGACGGCGGGGCCGAAGAGAGCCCGGCCGGGCTCTACTGACGCGCCCGCGATGCGCCGCTTCTCACTGTCAGGAAGGCCTGACAGGTTAAGCCAGAGCGCGCGCTCTCCCACCACAGAAAGCGCCATAGAGCGCCCGCAGGCTTGGACGGCCTGCCGAGCGTTACGGAGGACGAGGTCGTTCACCGTGAGGATCTCCTTCCACAAGGGTAGAGAAGGGGTTCCCTTTTCCAGCTGTTGCCCTAATTCGTCCAAAATCTCCGCCTGGTAAGCAAACAAGTGAGGAGGAGCCCCGGGAGTCCCCCGGTAGTGCGTCGTCGTCACCGTGTCCCCCCATCTGAGTCAGAAAGGCCGAGCTCGGCACACTGGGTCGCTGCTTCAACTTTAAGACAGCGTCCCAAAGCTTTTTGGGCAGCATCAGGCAATGACTGCAATTTTCCGGGTTCTCCAAGGCTTCTTGAGCGTGTTTAAGGCCCAAGCAAACCACGCAGAGCGGGTGAAGGTCCTTAGCGGCGATGAGCGCTCCACACACGGCAGGACAGGCCCGTGATAGGCTATTCCCCGGAGAAGCGGTAGGTTTAGAAAGCGACATACCGGAGAAGAACTCGGCAAAAAAATCTGTGGCGGGCAGCCGTGGAAGGAGGGGCAGGTGAAAACCGACGAGAGCGCGGGCGGCTCTGAATGCAGAACACAGCAGAAGGCTGAAAAGACAAAGTCACGTCTGGCGGAGGCTGATCAGGCGATATGTCCTCCTGAAGACACGAAAGTGAGCAGCGTAATCCAACCGAACTGTGTCAGTGCAGAGATCGCGAGAAGCGAATGTCAACTGGAGAATAGCAGCGCTGCAGCCGTTATATACCCCTAGGTAAGGAGGCAGGGCCTTACCTGGCATTGGCTGCGCGCTTCTGTCTGTCTAGCCAGACTTGGTGCAATTGGATGCTTCTTCTGCAGAGGTCAGGTACGGATGCCCGTTCCCATAGGTGGATCTCGAACACGAGATGATGAAAGAGAACGCGCTCCGTAGAGCAGTTTGTCCGTTTAGGGCTACTGTAGAAACATAGTGGCGACTTACATGTAAGGGACCCCATGGTGTATGTAACGTTAGATAGAAATTGCTCAATCTAAGGTAATAAAATATAACGGTTCATTAAGAAGGTCTTTACACACCTCTGAAAACATAGTTATGTATAATATATTGCATTTCTGTAAATAGATCGTTGTAAATATTACACATTGCACCTTGACGCTCGGGACAGTAGACGGAACGGTGTTCTGAAATATTCGGTGTCTGAGATTTTCGGTGACGCTGGGCGGAGCTCACATGAATATTCATGTGTTTCTGTTTCGCGTTAAAGCGACTCTGATAATATTAGTACGTTTTCACCACCGGATCACAAAAACTGTTCAACAAGGTAGGTTAATTACGTTTCAGCTTCTAACGAAGATAAGCAAACGTTGAATATAATTGTTCGTTTGTACACAAAATGGTATTGTTTGCTGTTTTAAATGTTTACATCAACGATTACAGCCACTGATTTTGCCAGAAGCAGGCCTATCGTTAGAATACGCTAGCCAGTAAATGGGCCAGTAGCTGTTAAATATTTCTCATATTCCTCTGTTTTGCTATTAAAAGTACGTCATTTGAAGTTGTGTAGCATATGGTGGCACAAACTTGCTCACTGTATTGTAAGACTGTAAGGTGAGAAATGAAGAACGATATAAAGACTCTTATGTAGTAACAGCTATTTAACTTTTTTTTTTCTCCTTAAAGAAGGTGTCACATGGAAGTGCATGACAGCCTACAGTTCATTTGGAGAAGCTGTTTGTTTGTAATTAATATATCTGTTACAAATCAGCAGAGTTTGATACTTCTGCGTGTTTTTTTTTTTTTCCTATAGCTTACAGAAGCTCTTCTAATGGGGGAGACTTATATTTTTGTCAAGTTATATATGAGGCCACACTCTCAGACACAAAAAAGTACAAAATAGTACCTTTAAGGAACAAAAGCTTGTCACTGGGGTGGTACCCTCAAAGGTACATTATTGTACCTTGAGTCAGAGGAGCAAATTTGTACCTTACTTGTTTGTACCCTCTAAGGGCCAATACTGTACCTTTGAGGATCAATAATGTACCTTAGACAAAGGTACAATAAAGTACCTCTGGAAAAAGGTACAATTTTGTCCCATTAAGGTACCACCACAGTGACAAAGCCATTTTGTACCTTTAGGTGGCAAAAAAGGTTCCTTTTTATTCCTTAAGGAGTGAAAGAAAATAAAGGCAAACAACAACTAACTGAATTTTAGACATTTATTTTTAGTCCTTAAATGGAAAACAGTTTAATTCACCGATTCAATAATAATTCATCTCACAACCATACAATGTAACATCCCAAAATAAAATGCCACAATGTTTAGGATGTCATGTCTGATATAAAAAACATTAAAAATAATTAATTACATTTTTTAAGAAGCATTTCACTGACCAACTGACAACTTACTGCCACTCCAAAAACAAAATGAACAGCGATATCAGAGAATAGATGCATAGCAGGGAATAAAAACAATGGAAACCATTTATATTTTCCTTCTTTCAATTTCATGAACATCACTAATAAGAACAGCAATATAGTGCAGAAAAACATAAGTTTATTATCAAAGACCAAGCAAAACACTTTAGCACACCACACGAAAAAAAAAAGTGTCACTTAACGGATAAACTACACTTGATGTGTTCTGGATTAAAAAACACAAGCTTTGAGCTCATCCACAACGCTCTACAACCCTCCCAACACAGCTAAACATAAATGCCGCATACTAACAAACAGTTTATCATCGACACCGTATGTATCCAAAGCATGAAAATCCATCACCTCAAAGGGGGCCAAGGACAGTCCAGTCCTGTTCATAATTCACCAAGTAGGCGTAATAGTGATGACAGAAAGAAAGAGGAATTAATAGTTTTCCACATAATGCCCAATCTGTGTGTATGTTTAGAACTGCTGAACAAATCGGTTGAATTTGGCTTGCTTCTTAAACGATCCTTCAAAGAGGCATGAAATAATCCTCTCAGTCAATCCATAGTCCACTGCTTCTCCGTCAACTTCATTATCTAGACAGTAGAGAAAAGAAAAACAGCAATGTTAACCACCACTGTGGTAACAACATACAACAATTTAAAAAGGCACATTATGTCAGACTGTAACGTTAGTGTAAGTCAATGGGGAAAAAATAGTTTTGATCCAGTTTGGTTCAGTGGGTATTTTTCTCATATACAGAGGTAACTTATGGGCTTGCCGTTTGGTCCGGACTTTGAGAAGCCCTAATATCCATATAAAACACATTGAAAGTATTTAGGCATAGCTACCTCATTAGAGATGCTAGAAATGCGTCTCTCTCACTCTCTCTCTCACACACACACACACACACACACACAGCCCTGAATATTAATATAATGTAACGTTAGGCCTATCTTATTTTTTTTTTCAGGACAGCGGGGAAAGTATTGAAAGAAGTTAAAACCATTAATGATAGTAATCTGTTTTTATTTGTATAACAGCAGCTAGATAACCTTAGTAATGTTAACGTTACTCGAAAGGGAGGTTAGCAACCGTTGGTCAGTTCTGTCAGTTAACCTGATGTTGTAATTTAACGTTAACGTTAGTCTTAGCGTTAACGTACATGGTTTTACGAAGATGTTCTAAGAACGTTTGACGACAAAATAAAGACTAAATTAGGGATGCACCAAAATGAAAATTCTTGGCCGAAACGCCGAAAAAAAAAAAAGAGGAAACCAAGGCCGAAAACCGAAACCGACCGAAAGAAATTAGGCTGATTATTAGTACCATTGCATTTATGGCTATGACTGTGTACTAACTTTACTAAAATCAAGGCATTGCAATTGCATAAAATTAATATTAAAGTTTCAAAAAATAAATCAATTACAAATTATGCAAATATTTATTTAGCACATTGCAACAATGCACAGTATAAAATAAAATTCAAACTAAAATGTTTAAAGACCCTACTCATGTGCACATTGAAAAATAATGTACAGGCCTACTGGCCTGCAGAAAGGTTTTAAAATTAAATTTTCTCTCATAAAAACAAAGTGCATTTAGGTCAAGTGCATTTGTAATTTTTCTCTGTAGGACTACTACAAGAAAAGTGCATTACTTCTCCATAGGCAAGAGGGTTATCACTTCTGGGTATGGGGACTTCAGACAGATAACCATCTACGTGTGTTGAGCGGTTGAGCTTGTCATCTGCCTGACATTTGAGAAAGATTTGAGAGAGTGTATTTAAATAGGGCCAGGGCATAAATAAACATTTATATCAATATCAAATTAAAAAAAAAATATCTAGCAGAAATATGGCTACAATCTGATAGTCATATATATAGTAGCCTAAGAACATAATAGCCTACGTATTATTATTATTTGAGCCACTTTCTTGCAGGATTTCACTTAACATATCAGACAACGAGAGTGCAGAGAGACGAGTCTTTTTTTCTGCTCTCCTTCTCCGTGCGCTGCTCCGTCTCCGCATCCATCGTGGCCTGGATCATTTCTCGTGCATTATTTCCGCATTCAAATAATGATCTTTATAACGCGGATAAAGTACAGTCGCGATGAAGTGCAGAGGATCCGAATAGATCTCATTGTGAAACGTGTGCTGACAGACTTTAAGAGTGTACTTTTCTTTGTTTTCACTCCGTGGTCCGCCTCAACCTCTTTGCTTAAGAGACGCTTTAGTGCTGCGATTAAAGGAATAAACGTCCGCTACTGATGCATCAGAGGAGCTGATCCCTTTAGTTAGCTGCTCAAAGGGGGCAAGAAGAGGGAGAAATGTTCTCTATTAAGACCCACTGGTTTGAAGTGAATGTCGCGAGGAGCTCGTGGTCGGCGCTATGCAGGTGCACGTGCAGCTCGCGGTTTCTGTTTGCGTCATCACAACATTTCGGCCGTATTTTTTCGGTAATAAAAGTCTTTCGGACCGAGAACCAAAAATGCACTTTTGGGCCATTTTCGGCCGAAAATTTTCTGTGGCCGAATATTCGGTGCATCCCTAGACTAAATCATACTTTCAAACCCTCACTGGCTATCGATAGTCACATTCCGCCCAAATGGCTTTGCTTTAGCATTAAAATATTCCAGAACAAGAGACTGTTGGGTGGCAAAAAAGGTTTTTTGTTTTTTTTATCGTTCTCCTCTGACGCAGTCCAGCTAGCTCACATAAGTCAGAACAAAAGACTTTTCGGCGGCAAAAACGCTTCCTCATACAACTCTGACGCAGTAGTTTTATAGCTAAGCTATAATGATGGAAAAAACCGTTTTTGCCGCCCATTAGACTTTTGTTCTGAAATATTTTAATATTTTCTTAATATTTCACGTTAACGTTAACTTTGTCGGCGGCAGAGTTGGATGAGAAGCGTTTTTTGCCGCCGAAAAGTTAACGTTAGCTCGATGGTGAACTGTAGCCAAGATAGCACTGCTACTTATAATAATAATATTTATTTATACTATTATTATATAATAATGTTTTAACTAACGTTAACTAGTTAACGTTAATAATGGCAATCGTCAATGTGAGTCTAGCTAGCTAATGTTGACAGAGTATGAACTTGGCTAGCGCTAACATTAACAGTAAAAGTTAACTTCCAACTTTGAATTAACACCACAAACACTGATTAAAAATTCAAATACTTTACCTTTGAATTTACTTCTCTCCTCTTCAGTGACCTCTATCCCAAAATTAAATAACTCCGTGATTAAATCTTACGTGGATAAATGTCGAAGCGCCATCCTCCCACCTTTGACACTGACAGTTGGATCACTGTCGATTCACTCATGTATCCTTCCGCGCTGCAATATGTATGCTTCCGCCGAGTCAAACTCTGGTTAGCCTGTAGCTAGATCCTTTCAATAGAACACAAAAAAAAGCGTTAACAATTATTTGTCTGTTTTATTCTAATATAAATAGGGTAAAGGGTTTGAAAATCAAATTCTTCAATACTGTTTGTGAATATAAATTATTACATAATCCTCATTAACATGATTAAAAATGATTCAAAGGGACACTTCACAAAAAAAAAAAAAAAAAAAAAAAAACCACATTCTGATTTATTTTGCCCATATCTCAAAACTTTACACATTCTGATTTATTTTGCCCAGATCTCAAAACTTTACAGTTAATTTAGTTTGACAATTACTGAGTTTGATAGTATAGGTTAACTTGTTACTATATTGAGAGATGACATTTTCAGCATCCACTAATTTCTGCTATTTTATATTTAAACATTAAGGTACAAATATGTAAGGGACAAATATGTACCTTACACCTCGAAAAGCTCACAATGTACAATGAAGGTGCATAATTGTACCTTAAAGGTGCACAATTGTACCTTATACATTTTTGTACTTTTAAGGGTACATATGCAAAGTTTGTACCTTAGGGAACAAAAATGGACCTGTATTGTACCTCTTTTTCTAACAGTGCACTATTGCACACATACATGAAGACATGCGTAAACGTTTCTCAGAATTAACTTTTGCTTTTTTTATCTGATGCAGGGGATGATGGATGTGTACTTTATCAGTGTAATAGTTAAACAAATCATATGCAAAATAAAAAAAACTTGTATAGCCTACTATTTGATACAAATGTTGTATTATTTAAACCAGTTTTAAAGTTTTACTACATTTTGTTCCTGAAATCCACACTTTTGGAATCAAGATAATCAAAGGTAATCAAACCAAGCACAACCTAATAAAAACATGTTTCATGGATAAAGGGTTTTGTAAAAAAGATCATGTTGGTGGATATTCCACTAATATTAAAAACATGTGGGTCATTCTTGAATGGCTTATTCTGCAGTGGTATAAACAATATGATCCCATTGATTTGGAAGCATGTTTCTTCTCCCCAACATTTAGACTGATTTCATTGAGTTTGTTCATGGTGCAAAAATTTCTGTTTGCCATTTCTTGTTCATATAGGAATTTACTTTTAATAATGTATTTAATAATTTACTTACAACAGAAATCATATAACATGTGCTTGCTTATGTGATCAGTAGGCCTATCCCTGAACACAATACAAGTTGTTACATCCTCGTGTAGCTTTCACCGGTTTTTTTTTTTTTTTTCAAAACATGACCATGTATTTTATATTTATACAGGTGTGTAGTAAATGCCATTTATGTAATGCCTTCACCACAACGGTTAATAAAACTTTTAACACCGAATCAGTTGAAGTCTTTATTCAGCAAAAAGCAATCTACTTTTATCTTTGAAATGAAAATATACAAATTACGGTATGTTTTGATATAGCCACTTTCTATTAAACTACAAAACATTTTAATTGTTATAAGTTTGTAGAAAATAAGCAAAAAATAAATTTAAAAAAGTTTAAAGTACTGCAAGGTTGTGGATTTCAAAACTTGACCAATACACATTTGAGTCAAAATGATTTTCAAGTGCACCACAATGCAGTATATGATTAAATACAATAATAAAGTGTATAGAGACATTTGTACATTTTTGTTTAACTATATAGTGCATATATAGTGCATTTTATCTACTAAATGTATATTTTTTAGACAAATAAATAAATAAATACAGAGATTAAGAATGTTTATATTCCAGTTCATGTGTGCATTAAAAAAAATTCATCTTTTGCTTTGTTATTAAAAACATTTTTTTGAATAATTGAGCAAACGATTAGGAATGACACAGAATAATCATCATACATTTTATTATGGCACAACAGATACATTTTGGAACAGTTATTAAACGACACATTTTAAGGACTCTTAATATTATAAAAATGCTTAATTGTTGTAGGCTCATTTGGAGCATAGCCTACCTCAGGTAAATCATTGAGAGAATCACAATCTTTAAATTATTTTGCATATTAACAATAGTAATAAAAACAACAATACACTAAGCATAATGTCATTCTACGCTAAAACATACCTTTTTGAAAATCGTTTATGTTTCAGTGACAACGTACTAATATTTTCAGAGACGCTTTAACGCGAAACAGGAAACTCATGAATATTCATGTAAACTCCGCCCAGCGTCACCGAAAATCTCAGACACCGAATATTTCAGAACACCGGTCACTTGCCCGGTCGGGCCAGTGCTGTAGGGTGTGCATTATATGTAGTCTATGATATCGTAATTGTTGATTTAACGATCTGATATTATCGAGTATGCATCTCACTTTACAAAAAACAAACAAAAACACACCCATTCTGTGCACGCATGCACTATGTGACGTAGTCTAGTAGATTAGACTTGTGCACGTGATTTAGTTTTAATGCCTTAGAATTCAAATATGCCCCTGTATATATTTCATATTTATATAATTTAATATCTATGTTAACCAATATTACACAATGAGTGCCGTTTTTCTACAAATATTAGCATGATTACAAATGTGATGATTTTATTTAGCTTACAGTTTAATAAACAAGAACTTAATATCAAGTGACTTACATTTTAGACACCAAATCGTTTGTTTCGCTGTATTTCGCCAACGAAAATGGTTCCAAAGGCCACAGAATTGTTTTGCGTCTCTGAGCAACACTTCCTGATTGAATCAGCTGCTTGAATGAATCGGTTGAATCTCAATGATTTGCTCATTAACAGTGATTCGCTGCCACCTACTGGCGGGTTTAATTTCAGGTTTAAAGTGTCTTCATTTTTTTTAATAATTCCACAGTATTAAACGTTTTATATTTTCAACATTAAAAACATTTTTATGCATCTTTAACTGCTCTTAATCTATTCTATACATTAGATTACAACTTCTGTACAACTTCTGTTATTTCATTTAGCCTATATGTTTGTTCTGTTTATTTGTGCTATTACTCGTAATTTGATTATTTGTAACTATTTTATTACTTACTGTTTATTTGTCTAACAATATTTAAAATATAAGTTAATCTAGTAGCTTTTGTTGTCATTGACCTATTATTGAGGTTAAATGTAACAAAGACAATGAAAACAATATCTATGCTTATTTTATAGGCCCATTTTCTTGTCTTTTACTTTTATTATTTTTTTGTTGTGGGGCCGACCGGGGTTGAGCCCTGCCTTCATCCATTGGAACTGCATAATTAATCGTTAAAAGTTATGGTTCCACCCCTTTTACTGTTAGGCCGTTTGAATCTATTACACGTTACCCTGCTGAAAAAACCAATAGAAACCATTACAGAAATTCTAATGGTTTCCATTACAAACCATCAGCAATTAACCATTAAAACCATTACCAAATGGTTTCCATTACGTAGTGTGTTTTGGGCATATTCCATTAGGATTTATTGGTTTGTATAGGTTTCCATTACAAATCTGTATTGGTCACGATTTGCACATAATGGTTTCCATCACAGTTTTGTAATGGTTCTGATGGTTCCATTACAAGTTTGTATTGGTCTTTATTTGCACATATTTAATGGTTTCCATCACAGTTTTGTAATGGTTCTGGTGTTTCCATTACAAGTTTGTATTGGTCTTTATTTGCACATATTTAATGGTTTCCATCACAGTTTTGTATTGGTTCTGATGGTTCCATTACAAGATTCTATTGGTCTTTATTTGCACATATTTATTGGTTTCCGTTGCAGTTTTTGTATTGGTTCTGATTTTAATGTTTACCTGATAACTGGTAATTAGGCCACTGATTAATTAAATAATTTAAATTATTAATACAACTATACACAGGTTTTGTCAAGAATATCATTTTTATTTATTTTAAACTACATACCAACCTTTCAATAGCAAACAGTTCAGGTTGTTTTGCAAAGAATTAAGAATATGCACCTAAAATCTAAATTATTCACAGAATACTCAACATAGCTGGAATTAACACAAAACCTTGACATTAAATTTTTTTTTATTACTGTGTTATTCATTAATGCATTATAGAAATACAGGAACTATGAACTGCATTTGTGGCTTCATTGTAGCTGTCTTAGACCTGCAAAAGAGAAGGAAAATTTGTTAGGACAATGTACCACTTAAAACCACATTACCAGTATGTGAGATTATCCATACATATATTTATATGGCAATCTCAAAAAAGTTGCAAAAACTTAGTTGTTGACAAAACATCATCATGTTTTTTTTATGTTTATAAAATGTGTAATGGACACATTTTTTAAAGCAGATAATTTTTAATTTATCTTATGCGCTGCTTTAATAGATGCATATTGTCATTAATTATTGTCTGCTGTGTTGAATATCTCAATGGTTTAGGTGTAGTTCAGTGTTGTTTGTTGTTATGAGTGAGTGAATAAATGTGTCCCTGGAGCACAAAAGCAGTTTTAAGTCGCTGGGGTTTATTTATAGCAATAGGCAACAAAACATTGTATGGGACAAAATTATCGATTTTTCTTTCATGCCAAAAATCATTAGGATTTTAAGTAAAGATCATGTTCCATGAATATATTTTGTAAATTTCCTACCATAAATGTATCAAAACTTAATTTTTGATTAAAAAAATGCTTTGCTTTGGACTTTAAATATTTTTCGCAATATTTAGATTTTTTTGCACCCTCAGATTCCAGATTTTCAAATAGTTGTATCTCAGACAAATATTGTCCTCCTAACAAACCATACATCAATGGAAAATTAATTCTTAATATTATTGATATAAAAATCTACATTTTTAAAAAATTACCCTTATAACTGGTTTTGTGGTCCAGGGTCACAAATAGTCTTGAATAATTACATTGTCTACTTTTTATGGTACATAGTCTCTATTTACTTCAAATCATATAAGAGGTTGTAGTAATTACATTCGGATATGGATATGTAAATACTTACCACTGACAGTTTTATCTGGTTTGTAACTGATCTTCTCTGCCACGTATTTCTGTACACTTAGGGGGCGCTTATTTCCTCTGAGGTGTGGCCTCTTTTCTTCAGCTTCTGAGACAGACACTCTTGTTTCAAACACACACACACACACACACACACACACACAGACACACACACACACACACACACACACACACACACACACACACACACACACACACACACACACACACAATTGAAATTCAAGAACTGATGGACTAATCTCAGACTTTAAATCTGACCACTCTCAAGTGGAAATTAAGTAGCATGTGTGACCTGTGCTGGCAAAATAAGTCACAATGAGCAAAAATGAGTTTTTTTTTTTTATTATTATTATTATTCTCATTAATAGTCCTTCAAAATGATGTAGAATTTGTTGAAATCTGACAAAAAATTACTGAACTACACCAGTTTGAAGTTGAAAGAGTTGGCAAAGTCAATTTAAAATGAAAAATCAGGTTAAAGTTTTCTGAAGGTTCCAAAGCAAAATCACAGAGCAACATTGCATCTTTTCCTCCAGTTCTTTTCTTAATAATAATTCACTTTTTATTTTACATCTGAACAAAAGCATTCAAGTAAAAAAAACAAATAATCCATTGTAAAATCCCTTTATTGTGTTCATTACAAATAAAGTAATTATTAAAACTATAAAAGCAGTTCAATAAAGATCAGTGATTGACTGTCATTCTGTGTATGTTTATCAGGATATATATAATTGTGTATATATATCCTGATAAACATTTGAATGTCGGATTGAAATGAACGCTGTTTTGTTAGTTAATTGTTAGTATAAGTGTTAATTGTTAGTATAAGTGCAGCTAATAATAATAATAATAATAATAAAAAATTAATTAGCATGTTTTTGTGTTTTGCTTTGGTACTGAAATTGGTACCGAGTACAATGGATTTTCACTGGTACTGGTACCGAATACTGAAATTTTGGTACCGTGACAACACTAATAGTTTGTAAAACTGAAGACCTTGATTAATGTGTTCAGGTGCAATGCAGGTTGGAGCAAAACTCTGCATATAAGTGGACCTTAAGAGACAATGAGAGATCTCCTGTAATATATTCTGAACATGACACTTCAAAGAGGCAGGATAACTTCTAGATTGATGACTTACAACACTGGTGTCCAGTCCTGGGCTGGAGGACCAATGTTCTGCAGAGTTTCTGGTGATCCTTGATCAGGCTGCCCCGATCTGCTTAACTGGGGTTGGAGCTAAACTCTGACAAAAGAGAAGACAACCAATATTATGATGTTAAAAAGTTAAAAAAATTTGATTCAGAAATATGCACAACGTCTGAAAATGCACAGAGATGAGAATAAAGCTATGTGTTTAATAAGAACTTTCAACCCACTGAAAAATAAAAAGCAATATTACAGTAAGTCACAGATGCATTTTTATTTATTCTTATTAATATTGTTTAAATATGTTACAGTTACCTTGTGGTTTATCAATGAAATAGAAAAGATCTATCAGTGATGAATGGCATCATACATGAATCATATGTAATGATATTTAATAAGAGCTCTAACACTGTGTCTACACTGGACGGCACAACAAAATACAACAGAGCCTATTTTAATCAGTAATGCTCTCGTACACTGGATGTGGCATGGCACGACACAACAAATCACAGACGGTAAACTGATGCCTCTTTCTATTTATGATGTACTGACAAAGTTCAAATGATTTTCAACAGTCACTTTGGTGCGTCCAGTGTAGACACGGTGTGAGAGTGTGTAGATTGGAGTTAGAGAATGGGAATCTACTTCATTGTGCATTGCATTCTGGGTATACAATACAAATCACCAAAGGAAAAAAAATACTATTTACATTAATATTTGTAAGAGCTTCTTGCACTTTATAAGAATTGACTAATATTTGAAGGATTATGTGACACTGGAGACTGGAGTAATGATGCTGAAAATTCAGCTTTGATCACTTTTTAAAACATACTGAAATAGAAAATAGTTATAAAATGGTAATTTCACAATATTACTATTTTACTGTATTTTAATCAAATAAATGCAGCAGTGGTGAGCATAAAATATTTATTTTTACAAATCTGGCCCTTACATTTTTGAATGATAGTGTATGTTTGAGGAATTACTTACTTTTCATGGTTCATAATGTCTAAAAATGTTCTTCGACAGGAGATATGACTCTAGAGCACAGCCATCAGCATGGAAGAACCTGGGAACATAAGCATACTGTCACAGAGACAACAATATTCATTATACAATGACAGGTTTATTATAAATAAACTATAGCAGAGGTGAAATGCAGAAAAGAAAAAAAAAATAATTGACAGAATATATACAAAAAAAAGACTTAAACATTTTAGTTTTACTAATTTAGTAATGCTCCTACAGCGTGGACATCAAAATAACTAACAAGCAAACAAACACAGACACACACACACACACACACACACACACACACACACACATATATATATGTGTGTGTGTGTGTGTGTGTGTGTGTGTGTGTGTGTGTGTCTGTGTTTTCATTATCTCCCTTCAGAAATTTTAAAATCAGGAACATCTCCTGTGTCATAGAGGTTTTTTTTCTTTTCTGGCACTTCTGAAATAACAGAACAAGTGGTATTTATGTGTTTAACGTTACTATGAAAGATCAAAACCTGAAGGTTTCAGCCCATTGTAAGTGATGTAACGTTAACTGTACAGTGCATACTTTTAGGTTAAATTAATTAGCTTACTTCCAATAAACAGAGAGAGTTATATATATATATATATAGAGAGAGAGAGAGAAACAAAAACAGATAGAGAGAGAGAGAGCGAGAGAGAGCGCTCATCCACAAATAAGATGACATATAAAGCCCAAACTTAATAAATAAGAGCTCAAGTTTATCGTTACCTCTTGTAGTTAGACTTACAGTGGAGATGCTAACGGACTTTTTCTGACGACACTAAACCATTTCTATAAAGTAAATATTAAACGGAAGCGTATCATTTACATGAAATAAAGTGTCAGAAACACTTTAATGTACTATTTGTGTAATTATATAGACGAAACTTACCTAAAAAACAATAGTGAAAACCACATTGAGAGTCAGCGTTATTTGCAGTTGTGCTGAAATTCTGCTTCAGTCATAAAAACTTTAAACTGCTATTGTCCCTCGTGTAATCGGTTTCAGGTTCTTTTAGAGTGACTCCCAAATTAGTGGAGACACAGCCTGAGTTGAATATTAATAATTTTATATTAAGTCTACTTCGAAAACTGGGCTGGTCAGATTCAAGGAATCGACTCTTTTGGAGTCGACTCCTCATCAGTACTGCGCATGTGCTTGATCATCACATCTATTCGCACGTGGAAGTGATCGCTGCGGGAAAACTGAGGTACGTATCCTGATTCATTGTCATTGATATGTGTGGTGTATGTTTGATTTTATATAAAGTAAATTAAACATAAGTATTAACTTCACATTGACGAATAGGTGTTTCTGTGGTTTAGTCAAGTCGCGGTAACATGATTTTGTGATTCATCAACGTTCTTCGTCACTTAGCCTCACTGTTAATGTTAAAACAAGTTTCCATTTCTAAAACGCTCTTGTGTGTATGAAACAACGTTTTACACTGTTAAAACGGCATGTATCTGCTGGTAGGCACATGCATAATATATATTATGTTATGTAGGCCTAATCTGTATGAAAACCTCATGTGGCATAATCGTGCTTTAACGAACAACTTATGATTTTAATAATGCATTGATACGTGGTGAAATTAACATTAATTAAGATTAATAAATTGTGTAGAAGTATTGTTAATTCTTAGTTAACTAATGAACCTTAATGTAAAGTGTTCCCCTACACTGTACATTGGAAAACATTTTGGACGTAACGTAGCTATTAGGAGTGCTCCTATGTTTGTTTTCCTGATCCCTTGCTTTTCTCCTCTACCACACCAGTTCAGCTGTTTGGCTACAGGACCGAAAACCTTGGAGCATATTCTCCATATGGTTTTCTTCAGTGTGTGTCCTCCGCTGATGGATAACCTGTTTACCTTAAAAATAAAAACACCAAATTTCAAAACATTATAGACAATGCACAAACATTATGGTCCTGTTTCACAGACAGGGACAGAGCTGAGTAGTTACTTACAAATTGTAATCTGTTACGGATTCCAAATTACATGAAAAATTTGTAGTTAGCAATGAAATCCATTACATTACACATTTTAAATAATGTAATCAGACTACTTTTAGATTACTTTCGATCTAACTCAGGGGTAGGCAGGTTCGGTCCTAGAGAGCCACAGTCCTGCAGAGTTTAGCTTCAACCCTAATCAAACACACCTGAACAAGCTCATCAATGTCTTCAGGATTACTAAGGCTACAGGCAACAAGTGAGTTTTTTTTTTTCAGGGTTAGAGCTGAACTCTGCAGCTCTCCAGGACTGAACTTGGCTACCCCTGACCTAACTCGTCTATCAAATTTAAATAGGAAAATCAAAGTACCATATGGACATAAAAATACAAAGAGTAAGTAAATATATTTTAATTGTTGTTATTAACAGCATGAAGTGCATTAAACATTATATTATGTCAAGGTTTCTCAAACTGGTGTTTGTGAAGGAACTGCAGGAGGCTTGTGAGTTTAATGAAAAACTAATAATTTAAATCAAAAAAAGATGTTAAATTAAAATAAAGCATTTTAAAATCAATAAAAAAACTTACTAAAAAAAAATAATCGGTTTAATTTGTTTACCTGCATGTCATGTGACCATAACCAGTGTCAGAACCAATGAACATAGAAATGTGATACTTAATTATTAAAAAATATTTATTTTAAAATCTCATGAGTACTTTTAAGTAAATATATTAGGTGAAAGAGGATCAGATGACACACAGTCTGTGAATTTGTGCAGTTTAATGTGTTTAAAAGACTAAAGCCATCCAAAGACATAGAAATACATGATTAAACAACCTACAGAGGAATGATTCAAATAAAAATCAATGTGTTGATGCTGATCCTATGTTCTTAAACATGAAATTATTTTTGTAAATCCAGTGGTTAAACGCTGCCACCTGACTAATGACGGATCTCTGTGTGAATGTCCACAAAACCTGAAGACTTTCTGAATGTATATAAGCAGCCTGCTATTTTAGAAAGGAAAATTTAAAAGATTAAAAAGAGGAATTGGAGGGGAAATTAAATTCAGAATAATCTTTTGCTATTTTGTAAATAATATTTAATCATGTAATCCATAAAAAAGTACTGTAGTCTGATTATGATTTTTATAACATTAAATTTAATCTAATTACAAGTTCTTTATTTAATGGAATCCGTTTACGTAATCCAGATTACATGTAGTTACTACTGAGCTCAGAACAGGGATTAGTTTAAATCAGGACTATAGGTCCTAGTTTTGCTTTTATAAAAACGGTGCATGTATGCATCTTGAGATGAAACAATGGCACTGACATATTGTAAGGAATGTCATTGCAAGTTATTTTCAGTTAAGACAGCTTACACATGCATTTTAGTCTGGGACTAGCCTTAAGCCTGGTCTGTGAAACCAGGTATATAATAGATATTATTTACTTCAGTACAACTGTTAAACCTACAAATGTCAATGATTTTTACCATCTTTTGCATCATTGCTTTTTCTGATAATTGTCTTTCCAGTTTGTCTAGTTCCACCATGGTTGTGTGAGGAAAGACATCATCCTCGCTGTCCACCAGCAGCACTGGAGCACTGGAACGGTTGTTAGCTGCAAGGGACTGGACCACTGAAGTCAGATGATTGATCCTCATGTCCAGTTCGTTAAGTGCCTCCAGAATTGTCCTCTCAACAGCTGCAACACAGTAGGTTTATCTGGGAGAGTATTTTAATTAAACTATAAAATGTATAATTTTACAAATTTAACACTTCAATTTAACGTACTTGTACATTGATTAGTGATGCAGCTCCATCGTCTCACACCAGAAGCATCTGCAAGCACAAAAAGCGTTTAAATGTGATAACACGTCATAAAAATCGTGTTGCTAAAGATATGGCTACATGCTTAAAGCCTTAGGCTGATGATACACAGGGCAACTTTTTGGGCAACGTTGCTGTCAACAGGTAAAAAAAAATACAAATGACTTACTATTTGTTCTTGCTTGGTGGGTACTTGAGGGTCTCTGTTCAAAGATTGTGTTCTCTGATGGATTGTACAGAAAATGTAATGTTACCTAGTGTTATTAATTTGCAGTGTATGTATTTCCTGCATGTGTTTATGAATGTTCTTTTACCTTGAAAGTTAGATGGGTGTTCACCCCAAGCTCATTTTCATTGGACAAGCTCACTGGAACAGCTGGAGTTAAGAAAGGTGAAGTTGGTAAGTTGCATTTGCTACCATGACAGTGCATGACACTGATACACTATGGGCTAGATTTACTAACAGCTTGCGCCAGCACAAACCTTCTTTTGGTGTTAAAATAGTACTGTCAAGATTTACTAAAGAGGCACAGTAAAGAATTAGTGCTGAAAAGACGTGGACACAGTTGTTTTTGCGTCTAACCTTGCTGAATATGCATTTGTAGGAGTTTTTCTTTCAGACGCAAAATTTATGGGAGGAGAGTATTAAGATGAATCACGCAATGATTTAATAACATTTGTGCTCTTCAAATTATTTGTATTTGCTAAATTTTTAATACCCAAAAAAGGCATGTCTTAAAGCAGGTGGTAATTTGCGCTGCTCTTGGTAGATTGCACTGGTCATTGTGGGAATGATCTGGCTGCGTCTGTTCTTAAAGTGTGCATTGTCAGTAAATCACACACAGAATTTTCCCTCCCATCGGAACATTTATGGAATTGCGCTCTAATGCTAATTTGGCCTGTTTAGTAAATCTGACTCAAGGGCTCTTAAAGGGGTCATATGATGTGATTTCTATTTTTCTTCAGTGTGTTATGTAGCTATTTGTGCATGTATAAGATCTGCAGAGTTACAAAGCTTAAAGTCTCCCACTAAAGGATTTATTCTATCTAAAAGAGAAGGCTGATCCAGACCGTTCTAAAAACCTCATTCAAACACACCCCCACACGTCTATGTCAAGACGTGGAAAGATTTGCGTAATGCCATCCAAATGTTCACGCAAAGAAAGAAGGTGTGGCTTCAGGAACCGCAGAACAAACATGTTGAAGCAGCCATGTCAGGGAGACAAAGCAAAAGCACTCTATTTGGCCTTCCGAAAGTAGATGCAATGAGGAATCATTGTTAAGATTTATTTACAACAGAACAGCACAACCCAGATGTTCGAATTTTACACATTTTATGGATGACAGTTTTGTGAACCTAGGAGAGTACAAGGCTGGCTGTGCACAAAGGCTATTTCTAAAACATATTTGTTAAAAAATTCTTGCCATTATATATTTTTTAGTTTCATTGACTAAAAAAATAAAAGAGGGGCCGTTTCTGTGCATGAATGTTCTTTCTCCATCTTTCGCCTACACTGACTCTAAAAGGAAAATTATGGGAAAAGCAGATCTCATTAATATTCATTAACTCATTACCATACCTCTTCTTAGTTAAAATATTATTTATTCTATTATATAAATATTATTTATTATATATTCTATTTTCACTAGTTGCATGGGCAAATCCTGATATTAACTTCAACGCAACTGTAATGTTCCCAGGTCCAGAAGCGTAGTAAGGACATCAATAAAACAGTCCATTTGACATCAGTGGCTCAACTTCAGTTTTACGAAGGTACGAGAATACTTTTTGAGCACAAAGAAAACAAAAATAACAATTTATTTTAACTGCTATTCTTCCCGAGTTACGTCTTCTGGCATTTTGGAGAGTATCCAAGAGCATAATTGACTTAATCAGCGTTGTTTACATTCAGGGGAGAAAGAGCACACATGAACATAATGTGCATAATTAGCGTTCATGTCAGCATGCGTATGCATTGTGATTCTCTCTAAAATGGCAGAAGACGTAACTCGTTGGAGAAGAATTGTTGAATAAATTATTTTTGTTTTCTTTGCACTCAAAGTATTCTCATAGCTTTGCAAAACTGAAGTTGAGCCACTGATGTCACATTGACTGTTTTACTGATGTCCTTACTGTGTTTCTGGACCTGCATTTCAGTTGTGTTGCTGTCAGATTTCATCAAAAAATATCTTAATTTGTGTTCCGAAAATTAAATGACATGGAGGGTGAGTAATTTATGACAGATTTTAAATTTTTGGGTGAACTATCCCTTTAAAAATGTGAATTGCTGATATCAAGAAATCAATTATGATGAAACTGGCAAATAAGAAATGCAGGATGCTAGTATTTATTTAAGAATTATCTCTTTAATTTCTTCATTAAGACATTACTAACATGCTGCGTGATGTTGCTTTAATTGATCTAAACCCAAATACTGAGTGGTCATTTAAAATATATACTTACGAAGTCAGACGTTCTCAAGATGTGGCTCTTAAAAGAGCCTTTGTGGTGTGTGTAGCTGCTGTAGACACAAACAAAAAAAGAGAGAAAAAGAACGCATATGAGTGAGATACAAATTAAAATGTTTTCACTTTCATCAGTGATTATTGATTAATTAGGATGTTATGATGAATCTGGCAAATAAGAAATGCAGGATGCTAGTTTTGTATGTATGTATTCATTAATTCATGTATTTATTCATTCATTTGTCTTTATTTATTTATTTATTTATTTATTTATTTATTTATTTATTCCTTTAATGTCTTCATTAAGACATTACTAACATGCTGCGTGATGTTGCTTTAATTGATCTAAACCCAAATACTGAGTGGTCATTTAAAATATATACTTACAAAGCCAAAGATGCTCTCAAGATGTGGCTCTTAAAAGAGCCTTTGTGGTGTGTGTAGCTGCTGTAGACACAAACAAAAGAGAGATAAAGAAGAATGCATTTGAGTGAGATATGTCTGTACACATTAAAATGTTTTCACTTTCACAAGTGATTATTGATTAAGCATGTTATGATAAATCTGGCAAATAAGAAATGTCGTTGACTGCTACTATTTTCAGATACAACAATCAGACGGCAATCGACACTGAAAAAGAGAGAGAAGATAATTATTTTCACTGTAGTCTATAAAATCCAAAAGTTTATAAAGGCTCTGATGGATATGTATAATATTATCTGATAATGCAAGACAAGTAGAATGCAGAGCAATGTATTTGAGACCTTACAGCCGACTAACAAATAAGCCACAGTAAAATGCATTTTCATTCTTGAGAATTACAACAATAATAATAATAATAATAATTATTATTATTATTATTATTATTATTATTATGGTTGTTACAAAATGAGGGATGACCGATTTCTATAAAGGTGTCAAGGTGTATGAGTTTCCTCTCTCACTAAGTGCACGCGCCAGCGTGTGTTAGAGAGAGAGCTCACGCGCGCAGTTAAACCTGTGACAATGCACTGATTTCCATACTGTTGTGAATAATGAAGATATTAAGAATAATTGTATGATTGGTCTCTTTTAAAGTAACGTTAATATGACATAACTCTGAGGCCCCGTCCACACGGAGACGGAGCTTACCCCAATCCGATCTTTTTTTTCCTCGTCTCAAGAAATATCCGCGTCCACACGAAACCGCTAAATGATGTAGTATACATGCCAGACCAGTATGTGGCGCTGTAATTCTGCCACAGAGATACACTTAAAACGGAGAAGAAAACTTTTGGACTATGCTCATAAACCTTGCGCGTGGTACACAAACGAACATGGAACAATACATTTATTAATCTGTGTTAATGTTAGTTAATAAAAAGATAATCGTTCAGTGTTTGTTCATGTTTTTGTTGCTGTTACGTGACGTAGAGGTGTCTGACTAGGGGGGGAGACGTGGGCTGATGACGTCATCGTTTCAGAAAATATACGGATTAGCCGTCCAGACGAAAACGCAAAAACGGCGTTTTCAAATTTATCCACTTTGGGACCCGGTTTCAAAAAATAGCGGTTTCACCTTACGAAAACGCTGGATCCGTGTGGACGAAACGCCTATCCGATAAAAAATTTGTGCGTATTCACAGAAACGCGTCACCGTGTGGACGGGGCCTGAAATGAAAGAGCGTCTCTCAAACGGAGCGGATTGGCTCACTTAGCAATGACGTCACACGGATGTAACGGCATTTAGGTGTTTAACGGCGCTGATGAGCGGACTGTAACGATATATTAAACGACGGAAAATCGTCTGTGTGAAATGTGATACGTTTAACGGAAAAGACAAATTTCTAAAAGTCAAATTTTTATTACAATTTAATTGGTTTCATGAGTGAAAACACCTGCTATTTATTTGAAAAACGAACTGTTCCCCCAGACGGTTTGTTATTATAATTATAATTCAATTTTATTACTTTCTTTCTTCATAGTTTTAAATGTCATTTACTTTTGTTGTCGGTCCATACTTTTAAAAAGTCATTTAACAAAAATGGTTAAGTAAAAAGTACTTTACCTCAGGAAAACGCACTGCTGGGGATGTCACTCAAAGGGGAGTCAGGCTGTGCCCGCGGTGGGCACGGACCCCGGCTTATATAAGCCAGCTGCCCAGTTTCGTGGGCATGGCACGCGAGTAACAATTTAAGTTTTAAGAAAAAAATATATTTTCATTTATTTTTTTTATTCATGTACAATGATATAATGACACACTACGTTAACTTGGCATTAAACGTAAAAAAAAAAAAAAAACATAGGGTTTTCAAATAGTGTTTGTATTTTCCTACTATATTCAAAGCAATGGTGTTACCAAAAATTTAAGTCATATATTTTTTGTTTTGTTTTACTTTCTTTATCTCCCAGTCTGAGAGTCCCTCTTTGTTAAATATAATTGAGCAACCCCATAGGTGGCGATGTACGCGCGTGCGCGCCAATAAGCCAATGGATGAAGAAGTCGTCAGTCAGGGCAAGTTGTGGTGGAGTGATGGTTGAGAGGTAAAGTATGATAGGTGGAAACGTGTGGTTTTATGATAGTATGTTTGTCATTGGTGGGATTGTTGTAAGATTTTTAAAAGTTAACTAATTTTAAACAGTTTTACCCGACCATATGTTGAAGCAACGCGTTTTGCAACCAACCGCGTTGCATAGGCTATGTTCAGTTAGCAACAGACATAACATTTGATCCCAAATCAACTCAGATACACGTAAATGCATTGCAAAATTCTTAATTTAAAGAACATATTTTTGTTTTATAATAATGTTAGAAATGTATGCAATAATATAAATCCATTAAATTCCAAACCCATGTGACCTAGAGACATGCATGTGCACATTATGCAGAAAGTTATTCGCTAAGCCATAATAATGATATTTATTGCCTTTTGCTATAAAAGGGACATTTTCTTGAATATTTCTTAATGAAGTCATTAAAGGGGTCATTTAAAAATAAAAACTAGCATCCTGCATCTCTGATTTGCCAGATTCATCATAACACGCATAAATATAAACAAAGACTCTCAAGATATAGCTGTGTGTGATAATGTCATATAGTTAGAAATTGCTTTGATTTATAGGGATTTAACTAATAAACTACTTTAGTGACTTTACCATTTGTTTTAATGATGTTTATTTACAGTGCAATTTATTCTGGTTACCTGACTCCTGCAGACTTCAGTCCTGATGTTTGGCTGTGGTCCCCCCATCATCCACTCTTCAGCAACCGGTCTTTATATGGAAACCACCATGATCTAATCTATACAGATCTAGTTGTCTCTTCTCCCACAAACTCCTCTTTCAGGTATGTTTTTTCTTTGTTGTTTGTTGTTTCAACAATGTTGACTGTATTTTTGTTTACCAAAACACAGGGCTGCACAATATTGAAGAAAATTGCATTATGCGATTGTGATAACTTGTTAAATAATTCAATATTTGAAATGCAATTTAATAATGCTCAAAGTGTGTAAAATAAACTTAAATTATATGAAGGTATATTTAAAATCTGAAAACTCAATAACTCACGTTAATGTTTCACATTGATTTTGTGAGAAGTAAGCATGACCACAACTTCTGAACAGCTGTGCTTACTGTAGCATTACACAAAAAGTGCCTTTTTAACAGCAGTGTAAACCAGGGGGTTTAGGGTTTCAAGTAGGCCCAGATTATGTTTATTTAAGAGCAGAAACTAACTAATCAAATGTAAAAATTGAACACTGCTTTACTATATGAATTAAATACACACTGATTCTTATTAAAGCTACAAAAGGTATTCAGTCATGAGCAGAGAGAGATTTTCTCTCTGTCTTCTGTTGTTTGATTCATATTAAGCACACAGAAGGAAACAGGTTTATTTAGTTGCTGTAACTTTTAAGTGTGTTGCAATATTTTGTTACACGCACACTTTCTGAACTGTTTGGTCCACTTAACTGATATAACCAACTGTGTATGTGTGAATACTCACCAAGACAAAAATTTTTACATAATTTTGGGTAGGACTGCACAATATATCAAAATCGCAAATGTACATATTGCAACATGCATATTGCAACAGCTTGCAATAACTGCATGACTTTAATACTTCAAAGGATTACAAAAAGCTAAAAAAAAAAAAAAGATTTAAGTTGATACATACAGCAGAGAGTAGACTGGACACATGACTGTTACATACGTGTGACATGCTTTATATTCTTAATGCAGTAAGTGAAGTAATCACATGCACAGAAAGTCTCTTCTGATTAAAAAGTTAAGAAAGAGAGCCCACGTGTTACAATATTTTGGATCCATGCAGCTCTTAAAATGACAGCAGTCTGTTAAACCTGCTTCTATCTGTGTGCTTAAAAGGGATAGTTCACCCAAAAAATAATATTAGCCTATTATTTACTCACCCTCAAGTCATGCTAGGTGAATATGATTTCCTTCTTTCAGATGTATCCAATCAGAGTTGTATTAAAAACTGACTTTGATCTTCCAAGCTGTTTAATGGCACTCAGCGGGTGTTGCAGTTCATCAGTCCAAAATAAATAAAATAAAGCGCATCCATTAATAATAAAAATAGTGTCTCAAACAGCTCTGAGGGGTGAACAAAGGCCCCCTGTAGTGAATCAATGCGTTTTTGTAAGAAAAATATCCATATTCAAAATATAATAATCAATTTAATCTAGCTTGCGCTCATTGTTGTACATGGAAGCAGCTCCACGAGGATGACTTGTGTACACTTTGGGCTTGTCAGACAGGATGAGTACTACATTGAGTTCTTTGTCGAGGCTTATTACACTTAACTTCAGTTCAGATATGTATTCTCATCCATGCATTGTTTTTATTTGTTCTAACATGTCAATAACTTTAAGTAGTCCTGGGTCCAGTTCTTCGTACGTTGCTAACTCAGTTAGGTGAATTTGATTATCTTGGATCATTTGGCTCTTTGACGCTCATCCCGGAGTTGCTAGAGCCCGACCGATATATCGGCCGGCCGATATTATCGGCCGATATGAGCTAATTGCATTTAAATCGGCATCGGCGTTTATAACGGCCGATGAAACATGAGAAACAGAGTCTCATGCTTCACTCATGTTATGAGTGTTGCATAGTTTGCCCACCAGAGGGAGCCCTGCAACTCCCCAATTGACAACAGCGCCAGAAATCCACTACAGAAGAAAGCTATCAGCCGAGCCACGGAGATGTACTCTTTTGACGGTGAGTCTGTCATTAGTCATGTGAAATGATTGTAGATTTAGTTCATACACTGTATATAAAAACACTGTGGTAGTTCTAGCTAACGGTCCTATCATTATCACTTCTAAATATTCTGTAACATCACTTACAGCCGCTAATGCATTGCTATATTAGATTAGCCACAAAGCTAATACCATGTTTAATCAGTGGAAGAGCGCGAACGTTAATAAGAGGTCAAACTATAACGTTAGCGTTTAACTTATTCTAAATATATCTGCAGTGTTTTCCCACATAATGACCGCGTAACTGTGGCAGGGGGGCGCGTGTAGTCAATGACTAGAAGTTATGTACAGCGTGCCTCGAAAAAACAACAACTGTTACGTTATTCTAACGCTAACATTGCTTCCTTTTTAGCAGGCCCCTTAAATGTTTGCTATTAACTTGTTTGAAGGTGGTTGTTCTCAAAATTGACAGCGGTGTGTTCATGACACTAACGTTAACCATTCAACTTCGAATTGATTCCGTAATCTTCCGGTAACAGTAGGCTAACTTTACATTCGCCAGCGCATGACGATGTTTTGATTCAGACTGCACAAAGAGAAGAGGAGAAGATATACGGGTCCGTTGTGAATGTGTCTGTGAGAGCAAATATAGTGTAGTTACAGTAACTACAGTCTAAAACATTTCATCCATTGTTATTAAGGACGTAGCACTATCTGATCACTTCTGTATTTTCTTTGATATACCATGAATGATTCTGCTAAACTAGAGAATCTAGATCTGTCTCTGTCAGAAGGATGTTAAATAACACTGTGTTCGGTTTGAATCATTTTGGAGAAGATCTAAGCGCATTTCTGCAGACTTGTTTATTTGCTTTTTAACTTAGCCAAGCAGACAAATTTCTCTCAACCCTTGACTTCTTTTTTACAGATGTTAGTTGTGATTTTGCCCTCAAAATAGCTTATATCAGACATAACAGGAAAATGTTTTGGAATATATCAACAGTTAAATATATGAAGCAAGTAAAATGCAGAAATACGGCCCTGATTGCTTGACAAACTTAAATTATATATAGCATTTATAAGACAGCCTTCATGCTTTTAACTATATAACCACTATATATAGACAGATTTCTCTCTTATATAAAAGTAACTTAAAACAACACTCGTACTCTTTTTGCCACTGTTGAGAGACTCCCCCCCAAGTCAGATTAGTGATTCATTAAAATTGCAATGATTTGATGACATTTCTGAGTAGATCATTAATATCAGCATGGTGATATTATCCTCAATACAGAGGTCAGCAGATCTATTCTTTCTCTGTCTCTCTTTCTGCCCTACAGATGGCTGAAAAAGGTGAACGCTGTAGCAGCAAAGTGTGGGACTCTTTGCTTCCCTAATGCAGTGTTCTTTTAGATCATTAAAAACGCCTACTTCTTTCTGGCCTACTTTTGATGTGCAATTGTTTAGTCATTGAGACTGTAATCCTAAGGCAAGGCCAATTTTTTTTTTAACAACAATCCCTTCTGGAAAATGGTTTTATACAGCCCACATACATAGAACAGGCATATATTCGCTGCTATTGAATGTTGTGTACAGTGTAGTTTATAGGAAATGGGTTTCTAATATCCAAATTGAGGAACTATTTTCAAAATCAAAATATCGGCTTATAAATCGGCTCTTTTCGAGTTAATATCGGCATCGGCATCGGCGCCCAAAAATCCATATCGGTCGGGCTCTAGTAATAGCAACATGTCCGTAAGCTTAAACCTGCTCAGGAACAGCTTATTTCATGTAAACAAGATTAGATTCCATCTTTTTAAGCAGAACTGATACTTAAAATCTGTCCACTACCACCGCTACTTTCATAAGTAGATAATAATCATTTAAAAATTAATTTAAAGATAATATAATAAAGTCCTGTTTTTGTGTAGTCTTTAATACTATAGACACAGCCAGTTTTACTCACTGAAAGATTTATTCGTCATAAAATAATTAATTCATAATTGTATTAGTGTCTTACACACAGATAATGGAGAGTCGTGAGACAATCGCTGCACTGCTGATCGTGGTTTTGTGTATCAATACATAACCCCTTTTAAACCAACCCGTGAACGTGCAATTATCTCAGATAACTCAATCCAGCCATACTAATCATCAACAGCAGGTACGTTCAAAGAGCCGAATTAGCCAGATCCTGATTAGCCCGATATCATCATCTTGAAGGTGACATTTCATCTCGGATGTATTAAGCGACGTACGAAGAACAGACCCTTGTGCTGCATTGGATATATTTACATACCACAAACAATACAGCAATAAAATCTTTGAGTAGACACTCTTATTGTCACCACAATATACATTTCATACCACCCAACCCCAAAATAATTTTTATGTGTCAATCTTTATCAGGGTCCGGTGACAACTAGGGGGTGTCGACAAACTTCCATTGAGGACCATTAGACCACTCAAGAAGAATTACATCATATAACCAAGATTTAATGTTGTAAAGCAGATTTTGGGCAGATCTCCTTCATTCTGCCGCCAGCTCACCAGAACCTCTGGGTGCACCAGCTGTGGATATTACAGGCCAAACTTTGGGTGAGGATCTTTCTCCCACTTTTCACCACAAAACCTCTTCCTACATGTAAACAGTTGTTTAGCACACTTTTGTCTATATTTGAATGGTTAGTTTTTAGGCTGCAACCATTATCTTAATAATCAAATAATGTTTTAGATTAATTTGATAAAATGCCACATTTTATTTTCTTTATATATTAAAAAGGCAAGTTATTCCACAGCATTTCCAGTCTTCAGAGAATGCAAATTGAAGAACAAATAGTTTGGAATGTAGGATATGTGATACACCATGAAAAAATTAATTATAATAAATTATATAATAAAGTTTGTCCGGAGTTGAAAAGCAGAAGCCAGTTTAACCCAATTAATTATATAAAAAAAAAAGTACAGAAAAACAAAAGGACAAACTGTTATGACTCATAGGTAGGCTGTGTTCACACTATCACTGTTTGGGACAACCGCATCTACTTACAGATGTGAGTCTCAATGTTCTCTAAACACAACTGCTTACAATAGTGTTTCGAATGCTGTCTCTATGACCACTTAAATGAAGTCAAGCAGTATTCTATTTGGGATTATTTCCTCTAATTAAGTGGTTCTAAATTCCAGTCCTCGTGCCCCCCCCAAGAAGCACAGATCTACTGTGCCCCCCACATTCTGTATGTTTCTCTTATGGCTTCAGACGTTTGTTATGTTTGAATGTAAGTGCCCTGCGAAGTGGACACAGCTGTGTAGTATCTAGTACAGAGGTTGTTGACAGTATTGTGTGCATTGTACATGGTGTTCACTGCCCAAAATTGTATTATTGTTTACACCTTCAGTATCATTATTTCCTTATAAAATGCTCTAACATTTTTTTCCACTTCTTTTCTCCACCAGACACCCTAGGACAACATGCTAAGAAGCACAGATCTACCGATAGCCCTCCATCATTCCCACATCCATCTTGCAACAAAGTTTCATTGAAGTGCAGTCCATTTAAACAAATTAATCGTGGCCTAATGGTTAGAGAGTCGGACTCCCAATCGAGGTAGGGTTTGTGAGTTCGGTCTCGGACCGGCAGGATTACAGTGGGTGGGGGGAGTGCATGCTACAGTTTTCTCTCTCCACCACTTCAATACCACGACTTCTAGGTTGCCCTAATTAAGCAAATCATCGAAAAGAAGCCAACTGCTGTGCCCCCCACATTCGCCGCAGGCATAAAATGGCTGCCCACTGCTCCGCTGTGTGTGTGTACAGAGGTTGTTGACAGTGTTGTGTGTGTGTTTCACTGCTCTGTGTGTGTTGCACTTCGGATGGGTTAAATGCAGAAAATGCTCTAACATTTTTTTCCACTGAGTTTGGGTCACCATACTAAGGCTGAATGTCATAGCGTCCACTTCACATCCATCTTGCACAAGTTTCATTAAGTGCATATAACAAGGTCTGCACCTCTGCACCTCCATTGCAGATGTTATGGATTATTCTATTAGAGATCTTCCTATTTTTTTTTTTTTTTTTTTTGAGACTGTTAATATGTAGTCTGTTATTCCATGTGATTTCAGGAAAAAGAAAATCCTCTCCAGTCAAAATGACCGGAACAAAAGTGCCCTTTTGTCAAAGCAAAATTTCCTCTAATTTTTTTTGTAATAACATGCCCTTTTGTGAATGCCTTGTGAACATGCCCAATCTAAATATTAGTAAAATTTATGAATAATAATTTAGCCGTAAATAAAATGACCCACATGATGACCTTTCACCTGACTACGACGACCTCATCCGACCGGGACGATTCCTCACACCGCACGTGCATTTTTTAATTGCCAGGGGATATTTTCAACACCGCGGCTGCTGGTAAGTGGTCTTTCATTCTCAGCGAAGCGATTTTGATGTTTATTTACTTATTATTATTTTACAAGAACGATGTGATGTGAGAACATGCAGCTATGTTGTTTATATTGCTGTGTGTAGCCTGTAATGTAGAAGTAATGTTAGCGTGCTGTTTGAGGGAGAAAAGGTTCACAGGCATCGAGGGGTCTGGGCTTTTTTATGTTATTCGACTGAACTTTTATTATATTACAGTATTTATTTATTTTTTAAAACGTAGAGTGCCTTAAAAATAATTATCACAACACTAGTAAGGCTTATTCAGATTTTCTCATTCTCTGAATTATCATTATAAAAATAAAAACAATTCAGAAATGAATTAGAATATAATTATATTTTAAATGTGACACAAATATTTTTTTTTCTACAATAGCAACAGTGTTTACAACAGCAAGACCACTTTAGCCTGTAAACTCAAAAATATCTCTCTGGAAATAAATGTAAAAATATCAATGTCAGTATTAAATGAATAATATACCTGACCTGACATCAGTCAATGTGTCATCTATTCTTTCAGTGGTTAAGGAAAACAATGCACATCTAGTTTTCCCCCACCCTGCTGCAACATTACTCAGCTGCTGAAGACATATGGCACACCTCCGGTGTCCACAGCAACTGTGGAACGTTCCTTCTCAAAACTGAAGCTGGTGAAAACCACCAAACTTCGCAGCCTTTGCAAAGAGGAGAGATTGTCTGACCTTCTTCTGTTGGCCATTGAGAAGGACATTCCAATAAATGACGATGATGTCATTAACATTTTTAGAGACATGTCCAACAGGAAACTTCTGTTATAAGTGCCTACAACCACTCATCCTCCACTTATAGGTAAGATTAATGCTGTGATTTTTAGTAGGTGCCAACAGAATGAACGCACACACATTTTAGTTTCTTTATTTATATTTTTGATTAGACATAATCAATCAAAATCCAACTACATCTCATAGTCACAATGCAATTTGAAATCATGATCACAGTATTGTATACTGTAGACACACAAACACACACACCTCTGTCTGTATAGATTTTTCTTTATCACTCTTACCCCTGCCATGGCCACCATCATCCTATCCCCCAATTAATGTTTTTTTTTCTCAGATAATAAAACTATATTGTACTGTACGAAACATAGGCCACGTCGATTTTACTATAACGTTTTCTATAGTTTTTACTATAACAGCTATTATTAATTATTCTGTAGAACAGAGAAGAAAAAGCCATCAAGTTGGGACAACTTAAGACATTTCAGTTTCTAATACCAGAGTTATTATTAGGTGGAAAGAAAATATTTTTGTAACTTTTAAACTTAAAATTGTCTTTTCTAATCTGTTTCTTTTTCAAAACTGCATCACAGCATTTGCTGCCGTATCAATACATAATCATCCATATTGATACGCGAATCAGCAAGGAATGCGTCACAATATATTGCTGTATTGATATTTTGAGCAGCACTATTTAAAGCCTTGTTCCATGTGCCCCTTTTATATTTTGAGCACCTGCCCCTCCAAAGGTCTCTGCACGGCCCTGGTAACAAGAGTGCTTAATTTAAATCATTATGTTAGTATGATAAGGCCTATTTAATTACATGTATGCAGAATCGTTCGCATCAACATTGCAATACATAAAAATTATTATAATCCACAGCTCTAGTGTGGTGGCTAACTTACTACTGGGAGCTCAACTAAGTTGTTAAGTTTAAAAGGAGTTAATTATTTTAATAGACTATTATATCTAGCTACTGCTGCCAGCCTGCTAGTATATCACAACCAACCTGGCAGTGATTCCCTTTCCCCTTCACCATTATCTGCATCTTCATCTTTCCCTGGGCCTGCGTTAAAATATGATGTTAGTTTCGGAATTTTTTTTAACAAATTGTTCTGACGTTCTACTTTATCTTGTGCTGTTTTTCTTTTTTGCGAACCACTTTCATATTTACAAGACATTGCTGTCACATTAGATTAGCTATTAGGTTAGTTATTGTCATCATTAGAATAGGCGGCAATTATCTTATAAAGAATTCAACGTAAGTATGTCACGTTAGTTCGATACAGGCCAATAAGTGAATGCTTTCAGACAATGATGAATTTTATTGGATTTCAGACAATTAAATAATGCCCACTGTGACTGATGATTGCAGGGTTCATTGAGTGAGAGGGTTAAAGCCCTGCATTTCAGCCCGAGCCCGACGGGCCCCGACTTATTTACGCCCCTAGGGCCGGGCTTCGGGCCAATTTTCACATCATAGTTCACATGCGGGCCGGGCCTCGGGCCTTTTTTGGGTTATCCTTCATTTTATATTCTTAGACTTTAATAAAGAAAAAAAAAAAAAAAGAGAGAAGCTGACGTCGACGATAGAAAAACAAACATAGAAAGACATTTCATAACCTCATAACTTTCATAATCGGATAATTACATTGACATATGACTGATATGACAGTCTCACGCACGCACGCACACAGAAGGTTTTCAGTCAACGCGACCCACGATTCACCTCATGTGCAAATAATGGAGAATATTAAGAGAAAAATCGCAGATGGCCAACTTAAAACGGTAAAAAACACCAGAGGAAAGGCAAACTTCTGGGCAGTTTTTCAAATCGTGACAACCTTAAATGATTAGCCAACTGGTTATGCACAATGTACAATTTGCAAGGCTGTGCTAAGCTACGATAGTAAGAAGACGGGATCATCTCATTTACAAAGACATTTTGAGCATGGTGGATGTATTGGTAGCAGACCAACCAGCAGCAAACAAATGAGTGTGAGTGATTTCCTTGCCAAACCAACTCCTTCTAGGGTGAAATCACTGATCACAGATAAATGCGTGAATTTCTGTTGTATGGACATTCGGTCATTTGAAACGGTAGCAGGGAACGGTTTCATCCAGTTAGCGCAAGAGCTAATAAATGTAGGGGCAGCCCATGGACGTCTGTCAGCAACAAGTTTACTCCCTGACTCCACCACAATCTCTCGAAAGTGCAAAGAACTGGCGACTGCTAAGAGAGGGGACGTGGTTGAAGAAATCAAGGGGGTCATGTCGTTGATAAATGTGGGCATGACAACTGACATGTGGACGGATGATCACCGTAAAATAAGCTACATGTCAATCACATGTCATTATGTCAAACCACAGTATGACATGAAGAGCAGGGTACTCACCACAACAAGCTTCCCAAACGAGGCCAAAACAGCAGACAATATTCGAAAAGAGTTGCAGCAGCAATTAGTCTCAGTCCTTGGATTTGATGCCTCGGTGATGAATTGTGTTGTCTGGGTAACCGATCAGGGCGCTAATTATGTTGCAGCTCTTCGCCCATACCGGCGCCTGGATTGTCAAGACCACCTGTACAACACTTTCCTCCGGCATGCCTTGAACCCAGATGAGCTTTCAGAAACAGTCCCAGAAGTAGCAGAGACCCTGCAGGCCGCCAAGGCTTTAGTCCGATATTTAAAGCAGTCAGGTCTGACAAGCCGGTTGTCAAAAACTGTCAAACAGATGGCAGAAACCAGATTTAGCACCGTATTTCTCACCCTGGAGTCAATTGAGTCAGTCTACGCAGAGTTACAGGAGATACTTCAGAGCCGTGGTGAGAGCCAGCGACTACACGATGTCCCCTGATGTGCTGGCTTTCCTGGTGCAATTTCTGCGCCCGTTCTACGACGCACAAAGGGAGTTGGAGGGGGATAAATACCCAACACTGAACCTCGTCGTGCCCTGGCTTCACAAGCTGAAACTCCATTGCCAGCCAGATGTGTCGGACACTCCTTCCCAAGCAATTATCCGCCAACGACACCTTGAGTGGATAATGAAGAAAGTCCACATCCAGCCACTTCACAAACTGGCCATATTCTTATGGCCAAAGTTCAGTCAGTTAAGGATGTTTACCAACGCCGAGAGGGATGACATCTTTCAGCTGGCCAAACGTCAGATAGCCCGCTTCAGAGAGCAGGGGACGGCAGTGCAAGGAGCGGATCAAGCAGCCGGTGAGATTTTCTTTTAAGTGTGTGTATTATTATTATTATTATTATTATCAGGCCTATTATTATTATTATTATTATTATTATTATTATTTCACTTTTTTTGCACCTGCAACCATACCAAGTCACTTATTATAGTAGTAGCTATTATAGGCCTCTAAATTAATGTATTAATCATAGCCTACTTGGCCAACTAATAATTATAAAATAATGATGATTCATGCAGCGGCGAGCATTTCTGTGTCTGCACCTGTTGCTGCGGGCCACGCAGCAAAGAAGAGAGCGCTGGCCGAGTTTGAGGAAGAGTGGGAAAATATTGTGGAGCAGGACGACGATGACGACGAAGTACAGCAATACATGTGCCTCAATCCCAACTTGGAAGGTGATGGACTAGATGTGCTGCTCTGGTGGAAACAGCACGAGACCCTGCTACCGCAACTGTCAAGACTGGCTCGCTCTGTGTTTAGTGTCCCGCCAGCAGCAGCAGCAGCGAACGTGTCATCAGCGCAGCGGGAAGAGTGATAGAAGAGAGGAGGACTGGGTTAAAACCTTCCACTGTGGATGCTATTCTTTTTCTCCACGATGCTCTGTAAGAGACTGTTCTAACTTTTCGTTTGATTGGACTTTATTTTCGTTTAACTGTTGGAAACTAATGGAAAAAAGAATGGCCATGTTCTGTGGTGCATTTTTGAGGTAAGATAACCTGCAAGTTTGTTTTTAATTTATTTAATTTAATTTGTTTAGATTGTAGGCTATTGCTCATTTCGTTTGCGAGCGCTGTTGCGAGCAGCCTGAGGCCCTGAGCCTGCCTCAGTATTTCAAAAAATGTTGTTTTACTCACTGTGGTTCAATAAATAAACGTTTATTAAACTAACTTTCTGTGTGATATGCTTGAAGTGTTTTATATCTATGGCTTTTATTGTAGCCAAGTAAAGTATTAGCGTTGATTTGAGAGGCTAAATTGATCAAACATGGTTTACTCGCTGTCGACTCGGCTGCTTAATCGTCATTTAAAAAAAAAAATGCTCCAAACGTTTGTCTAAATTAACTTAATAAAGAAATGAAAAGAAACATAACTAACAAAACTGACCTATTGTAATGGCTGCAAATAGGGCAGGCTGCCGCTGTGTAATGAGAAAAAAAAAAAAAAAAACCGGGCTCGTATCGGACTCGGGCTGATAATTCTGATGAGCTGTCGGACACGGGTCGGGCTAGGGCCTGAGCGTCTCGGGCCAGGGCCGGGCTCGGGCCTAGATTTGAGGACCGTGCAGGGCTCTAGAGAGGGTTTGACTGACACTTCTCGAGCAGGACTTGCAACGCCCGCACGTGCATTCAAAGCAAAGCGATAAAGCGTAATTTTAAAGGGACAGCCAACGAATTATAAAATCCGATTACAATATTTTCCGTCATCATCGGGGCCCTATCCCAGCCCGGGGCCCTGGGCTTAAGCCCAGGTAAGCCCGTGCATTAATGCGCACATTATGTTTATTATGGCATTATGTTTTTGAATATTATGAATATTTACGATTAATTGATTAATTATTGTTAATTTTCCCACTGATGATCCAAAAGATTTCTTCAAATGCCCATCCTTAACCCATGTGCTATAAACTTAGTCTAAGATGGCCTGTTCAATCTTGGGTATAAGCCAGAGGTGTAGCCTTTTATTCAATTAATTTATGATTTTCAGGTTCCAGAAAAAAACACAGACAACCTTATTAATACCTTTTCTGTACTCCACAGGTGTTAGTAAAGACAGAGTCTCCAGAGTGGTGAAATACTTCAGTCAA
The DNA here is from genome assembly GCF_018340385.1 of Cyprinus carpio. Classification (NCBI taxonomy): domain Eukaryota; kingdom Metazoa; phylum Chordata; class Actinopteri; order Cypriniformes; family Cyprinidae; genus Cyprinus; species Cyprinus carpio. Next base: position 19,102,728 of record NC_056604.1, read on the forward strand.
CATGGTGAAGCCAGACCAGAGTGCAGGGGTGGAACCAGAAATGTTGATGAGAAGATGGAGAACAGGCAGGCAGTAGTTCAGCATGTGTCCTCATTCATGTGCAAGGCCAGCCACTACGCTCGTCGTGGTGCACCTGGACGGAAGTACCTCCCAAGTGACATGTCAGTAACCAAAATGCACCGGCTGTTCCAGGAGCAGAACCACAGGTACTCCTTGTGTTACAATGTTTTCTGCACCTCATTCAACTTGGGATTTGGGCATCCAGCAAAGGACTGCTGTGCCACCTGTATGAGCTCGAGACTCCGTATGAAAGATCCTCACCTTACTGAGGAAGAGAGAGGAAGGCAGAGATCGTGTCTGTCATGCTCCACCGACGCAGAACCCGGGTGTTCTGCACATTGCTAAATGCAGTGGAGGACACAGTTACTGTCTGCTTTGACATGATGCAGAACCTCTCTCTGCCCAAGTCTCCCCTTGGCCAGACCTACTACTCTAGGCAGCTTTACATGTATGTGTTTGGTGTTGTGGTCCACCATGGAGAGAGGAGTCTGCAGGCACTGAGTGACTGTCATCTCTACGTGTGGCTTGAAAATCAAAATAGAAAAGACAGCAACATGACCGCCTCTGCCCTGGACCACTACCTGAGAACCAGTCTAGCCGAAGATGTCCAACAGGCTGGCCATTTGAGGCTCTTCAGTGATTCCTGTTATGGAAAGAACAAGAACAGTACAATGGTGGGAATGCTGTCCAGCCTACGAAGCACTATCTTTAAAGATGTGAAAATGGAGTGCTTCTTCCCTATCCGTGGCCATAGTTTTCTCCCTGTTGACAGAGTTTTTGGAAGAATTGAGGAGGATATTCGTAAGCAGGACACCATCCTCCTGCCAGACAAATACACCAACATCCTGAAGAAGCATGGCTCTGTGTATGTGTACAGGAAGGACTGGGAGAGCTTTGACCACAAAGCTGCAGCCAAGGCTCTCATACAGTCCAGGCGGTCTTACAAGATCAGCGAAGCCCGGGTGCTGGAGATCGATGGCAAAGGGTTGGGGGTGAGAACCACCTTCAGCGGTCCCACCTACCAGCACACTCTCCTGAAGAGAGGCAACAACTGGGGCCAGTATAAAGCAGATCCCCTGCCCATGATGACCACAGTGAAGGCTGTGAAGAAGGACATCATCAGCCTGCTTAAAGCCATTGGTGCCCCAGCAAACGTCGAGGCCTTCTACAATCACGCTTTGGCTGTGACCAGTGATGTCCACAGGGGGGAAGAGTAGACTAAAAGGCACACACTGGCATCTGAAGCCCATGTGACACTCAAGAAAACACACACACAAACAAACAAAACATTGAATCACTAGCTTTTCTTAATGGTATTACAGTAGTAGAATATAGCCCAAGGTGGATATATAGCGTTTTGCAAAAAAAAAAAAAAAAAAAAATGTTATGTTGTGTATGTTCTGGCCAAAACCAACTCAGAATCTTATTATTATTAATCAATCTTTGTATATACTATTCCATATATTTATGATGTATTGTTTTTTTAACCAATTTAAGATGTTTGACAATGTTAAGATAAATATGTTGCATTTTGGCATGGTTTTTGACTTATACATCTAATGGTGGCGCGCAGCGGCTTCTCGAGCTCCCGGTTTAACTAGTAGCCGGCGAACTAGTATTCCGCCGGCTTTAGTAAGGAATATTGAGTGTATGTGTGCAAAGAGGTTTATGAGGTACAACCCACTTGAACTCTGCAAAATTAACAGCAAGTATGGAGCAAAACTATCACAGAATCTTAAGTCAGAGCTGGGTAGAATGGGACTTCTGAGGACAACGGCATGGCAGTGCAACATACGCCTGCTCAGAGGCAAAAGGAAGCGGTGTGCTCGGAAGCAGAAGAGAGGCAAGCGAGCCGGCCTGCTGGCTAAGCTTAAGGCTAACAACAACAGATTGGTGATTCCGTCTCTTTTTTTTAGCCAATGTTCAGGCGTTGGACAACAAAATGGATTTATTAAGGTTGCGAATTAATATGTACAAGGAGATGAGGAACTGCTGTGTGCTTTTATTGACGGAAACATGGCTTAATGACAACGTACCAGATTCAGTACTCCAGATCAGTGGCATGCTACTCCACCGGGCCGACCGGAGTCAGTTGTCGGGGAAGACTCGAGGAGGTGGACTTTGCGTGTATATCAACGGAGGTTGGTGCACTAACTGCTCTGGAAATGTTGAATAAATGACCATCAAATGCCAGCCGTATTATCTACTGCGAGAGCTCACAGCGGTTTTCATTGTTGTTGTTTATATCCCCCTGAGCCCAAAAGCTAATGAGGCGCTAGCAGAACTACATGAAAACATAGTCTCTCTCCAAAACAAGTACCCTGACGCATCTTATGTGATTGCTGGAGATTTTAACCATGTAAATTTGACGGACATTATACCAAGGTTTTATCAACATGTTACTATCGCGACCCGGGGGAATAACAACCTCGATCGTGTGTACACAAACAGACGCGGAGCCTATAGAGCATTCCCTCTTCCTAACCTTGGACTGTCTGATCATATCTCTGTTATGCTTGCTCCCTCCTACAGCCCTGTTGTGAAGACAATGAAACCAATACAAAAGTCAATTACAGTGTGGCCCAGTAATGCTGCCTCTGTGTTGCAACACTGCTTTGAAAGTACTGGCTGGCAGGTTTTCAGGGAGGCAGCAACAGATGCTGGAGAGGTGGATCTGGAGGAGTATGCATCCTCTGTCACCTGTTACATAAGTAAGTGTGTGGATGATGTTACCACCACTAGGACAATAACTATCCACCCTAACCAGAAGCCCTGGCTAACTGCTGAGGTCAGATCACTTCTGAGAGCACGAGATTCAGCATTGAGGAAGGGCGACACGGAGGTGCTTCAAGTGGCAAGGAGGAATTTGAGTACCGGCATAAAAAGAGCTAAGGCTGATTATGCTCTCAAGATACAGGGTCATTTTTCTACCAACGACCCCCAGAGAATGTGGGCCGGCATCAAGAGCATCACTGATCATAAAAGAGGAGATACTGAATGCTCCAGAGATCCATCTCTTCCTGATGCTCTCAACACTTTCTATGCTCGTTTTGAGGCCTCTAATTCCACTCCTAGTACTAGACTCACTGTACCACCTGGTGAGCAGCCACCCAGTGTAACCACAGAAGATGTCAGGAGGGTCCTTCAGAGAGTCAAACCACGGAAAGCTGCAGGCCCAGATAACATCCCAGGCAGGGTTCTGAAAGACTGTGCATCTCAGCTCTCAGAGGTACTGACTGACATTTTTAATATCTCACTGTCAAAAGCAGTTGTACCATCATGCTTTAGATCTGCTACTATTACTCCTGTGCCTAAGACTAATATTGTGTCATGTTTGAATGACTATCGCCCGGTAGCACTCACCCCAATAGTGATGAAGTGCTTTGAGCGGCTGGTCATGACTCAAATCAGTGAGAAAATTGATGCCAGCACTGACCAGAATCAGTACGCTTATAGAAAGAACAGGTCCACTGCAGATGCCGTCTCATCAGTTTTACATGTGGGCTCTTACCCCACCTGGACAGCAAAGACACCTATGTGAGATTGCTTTTTATGGATTTTAGTTCGGCTTTTAATACAATCATTCCACAGTCATTGATACACAAACTGGAAATTCTAGGACTAAGTCACTCATTGTGCAACTGGGTACTGGACTTTCTAACAAACAGAAAACAGTCTGTAAAAATCCATAATACATTTTCTTCCACTATTGTTCTCAACACCGGCTCACCGCAGGGCTGTGTCCTGAGCCCAATGTTGTACACACTGCTGACATATGATTGTTCAGCCAGACACCCGAGTAATCATGTTGTCAAGTTTGCAGACGATACTGTTGTGATGGGACTCATTTCTCAGAATGACGAGTCAGAATATAGATCAGAGGTGGAACAAATGGTGGCCTGGTGCAAGGATAACAACCTTTGCATTAACGTGGAAAAGACTAAGGAAATTATTGTGTTAACCGGACCTCAGTACCTAATTTCGTTCCAGATCATGTACCATGCTTTGGAATGACAATAAAAATCCTTTACCTTTACCTTAATAATGTCAAATAACCAACATTTCGCAAAATGGATATATCTCGTTTTGCAACAAAACTCTTTATATCTATCAAAGTGGTGGTGGACCGCCTGGACCAGAAAATGCCAGGGCCGATTTTTTGTCCCAGTCCAGCCCTGGTCATAGTGGAATCATCATCATAGCAATAAGATTGCGTGTGTTTGAATCGAGATCGAGATCTTTTAATGATTAATCCATATGAGCCTATAGCCTTTTTTTTTTTTTGTATGTCATAATTTGTACCAGACCTCAAAAGTTCCCCGGGACTGGTATTCAGCATAATGGAAAGATTTTCTGTGTCTTTAAAAACCATACATGGGTGAATGCAGCTCAATGTAGCATTTTGAGCTTCATAAGAGAGAAGTAAAGTGTTTCTTTATTGTTTTCTTGGTAGTTAAGAACCCAGAGAATTAATATAACTGCATCAGAGTATTTTCATGTGGTTCTATGCCAAAAAACAGGACAGTTTCTTCAGTTAAAGAAGAGGAAGCTCCAGCCTTCATGGTACGGATATGCAAATACACTTCATCAGCCAACTTTTAGGTGTGACACATCACTTATTTTATCTCTGAACTGTTTTCCCATTCCTACTGAGGAGTTAAGTTTCACAGAGTGGATTCCAAGTGAGTAACGAGTTTCCATCACAACAGTGGATTCTAAGTGAGTAAAGAGTTTGATTGTGTACTGTAAAAAGCAGATTTCCTTCATTCCTGACTGCTAATCCATGCACCACTGAATTTGGACCCCAACTTGAATTCCAAGTGGCTGGAGTATGAACAATTATGCATTCATTGGGTAAAAGTGTTATTTGCTGTACAACTTTGCATTTATTGAGGTTTAAGAAAAGATAACTAAGAAGTGGAATTGCCTTGTTGCGTGGGGTCTTGTGTCACTTGTGTGTTTCCTGTCTGGTTTTATTTTGTACATTTACTTTGGGGGCACTAAATTACATAATATTATAGTTTCTGAAAGCAAAACACAAATAACATTCTAGAGATAATCCAGCAACCTCACTATTAATCACTGAAGCCCAAGTCTTGCTGATTCAAGTGCCCTTATAATTCACCATTGTGTTACATTTATATAGAACTTTATACAATACAGATTGCATCAAAGTGTTAAACAGGAAAAACGTGTATCATTAATGCAAGCAGACAACAATAAACTGTAAATTATTTATTTATTTTTAAGTCAGTTCATCATTGATTCAGTGATGTCATGGTCCAGGTCAGTTTAGTGTGTTATTATCTATACACTAGTTTATAATGTGCTTATTTATGTTAAAAATGTATATTCAATTATTTGTACAAATATAAACAAATACAATTCAAAGGAATCATAATATACTTATGTAAATAATATAAATATTTAACATATTTTTAAAGATTTTTATATTCCTAAAGGTATGCATATACATATATATATATATATATATATATATATATATATATTTTAAGTGTCAAAATATCTTATGTCACACATTGTTTCAGTGTTCATCCAAACATACAAAAAGGCAGGTTAAATTTTTGCAGTAGTACCCAGATAATATAATTTAAATCATTTTAGTTTCAGACCTTGCAGCTCCCTAAAAGTCCTCCCTCAGCTCTCTCCATAAAAGTGGTAAAACAAAGGATTGTCAGCGTTTTCAATACAGGGAAATTGCGTTCAGTTACATAACATTATTGCAAAAAAGTTTGATAACTATTTGTATATATTATAGAAGTTATGTAAGATACCGTTGTTCTATAAGGAAGGAAGTATCAAGTGCTAAGTTGTTTCTCTATCGAGTGATTCAAAACGAATGACAAGAAGGGTGAGCCTCTTATTATATTGTATCAGTGAGGGTGCTGCTTGTGACATCATCGCTGTACAATTCGAGAGCTTGACCTACTTTAGCAAAATCACGATTTTAAGTATGAAAAAATTATTTTACAAAATAGTACTTCTAAGGGTTAATATCACTGTAGGGTCCTTTTTGGTTTCCTGTTCATGAATAACTAATTTGCCATGATAACATAAAAATTACTATGAAAGGGTGTGTTATATCAGGCTAAGTTTTTTATATTCATAACAACACCATAACTTGCCACTTTAGATACATTTTCTATATTTTTTTTTTTTTTTTTTAAGTTTTGTGCGAGAGGATGCATGTTATTTTGCTATTTCCCATCCTATTAATATTTTGGTAAATAAGAGATTACTCAGTTTGAGTGTATTGATCATTTGGTAATAAAAGCTTTTTTTTTTTTTGTATTAAATAAAATGAAGAGTTTGTCCATATCCCTTGAATGGTTGTCCACCCTGTCGTATTAGGGAATCCGCCCCTTTAAGAAAAGGCGATCCCCTTTAGTGACATCAGGACAACATATTTTTGTCTCTTCAGTGGTGGGAATTTCAATGGCTGAGGTGAGCAAGTTGGTGACTTTTCAATTGACAAATTTTCTTCGTATGAGTTTAGTTGCTTTGCCAAAGCTTAACATGTCCACCCTGTCGGTATAAAATATGTCAGAAGTGATTAGAATATAGTATTTTCAAAATATGTTAGTTTAAATATACCAAATTCTCTTCAACAACCAGACTAAATATTTAGCTAGTCACAGTTTGTTGTAAGCTAATATGCTAACTGTAGCTCAAAATGTCCACGCTGTCAGCCACTTAGACTCGATAGAGTGGACATAGAATTCATTTGTAGTTAATACTGCTAAAAACTAAAATGATTGGGGGGGGGGGGGGTCATGTCAATGTGATTGAGGATGCAATTATATTATTTTTTATTATTATATTAGTTTTTATAACCCTATTTAGGAAAGGGACAACGTACCTTTTAGAAAATATAATTTGTATCTTAATTTTGCAATGAAAACATATAAACAGTAATTTATATGTCCATGACAGGGTGGACATATCTTATGGTTGACGCTTCTAATAATGGCCCATAATTATCTAAAAAAAAGAAAGAAAGAGAAAATGTGTGGGAGCTCAGCTAATATGCTTCTAGTACTTGAGTGTCTACTGTTTATGATATGACATAAAGCGAATGGGAAATTAAAGCAAAAGTTTTTGAGTATTGTGAGGGTTAAAAGGCACTGTTTGGAGATATTGACCCCTAAAAAATACTTCTATCTGTCTTTTGTCCGGAAAAGCTCTTTTCTGATTTTTAGCATTATGTTTGTATAAGATATTGTGAGTGTTCATTCAAAAAGATTTTGTCAGCTATTGTTTCTAATGCCACATTGTGGCCATAAACATCTGTACATTTCTGTGATTATTCATTTCTTGGTGGCAGATGTCGTCTTCCCTGTTGCAAGTATTACTTGTTAACAGACTCACATTGTCTTACTGGAGGGCTGTGAGAACACACCATGTAAGTGTAGCTGAATACTGGCAACAGTTGCTACGGGTTTGGACGAACTTCAGCATAGTTTTTAGGTACATTAGTGAAGCGAACTATTTTTATTTGGGCTGCTTTTTTATTGACGTCCCGCCACATATATTCAGGAGAGAGCAGTTTACTAGGTTTGTTCAAAAGAAAATACTTGTTCAAGTGAGACTCCTCTTGCCATACCGCCTCAATGGAGTTTGCAGCATCAATTTTCAGCTGTTCCCTGCAGGTTTTGGTAAGATGATGTACATCCTCCAATGAGCCACCAAATGCAGCACCAGCATAATAATAATCACCTTCCTCCGCGGGAATGTATGCTTTAGATTCTGGTCTGCGCTCATATGTGAATTGATTCCTTGGAACATTAAAGAGCCAAGGATGTATCACACCTACCAGACGACCCAAAGTCTCCGCACCCCACCGGCCATAGAACTTAGTATCTATGTCAAGGCAGAAAATATAGTCTGCCTCACTGACTAGTTCATTCTCTATTAGGTTTTCCAGTTTTTCCATTCTGCTCATACTGATGTCCTGCCATCGGTTCAGACTCGGAACCTTTTGAACTGTCAAACTACGGTTTTCACCCATCTTCACTTCAGGAACTGATTCTGGTTGATCTGTAAACAAGTAGTAATGCACTCGAAATCCAACAAAATAATGTTGCTCTGCTGACTCCAGAAAATCTTTGACAAAACGTGTGTATCTAACAAACAGAGAAAACAAATACAGGGAGATAAATTATAGTTAATTTATCCTTTAATGATTACTATTTCCAGAAACAAAGAAAAAAAGAGGAGGCGAAACAAATGATAATTATTAATACAAGATGAAAGGTATCATGAAGACTCACTTTCCCAAAGCGAAGACAGTAGTTGCTATGGTGAGATTTTGTTGTTTGTAGATAGAGTCGATCAGTGTAGAGTCAAAGTTTCCCTCCCAAATGATTGGAGCTGACCATGGTGACACAGAAGCAACATCTGTCCGACTTCATTAAAAACACACATGCAGCACTGTAATCATTCCATCCATTCCATTTAGAATCAATAGGTTGGTACTAAAAACATAATACTCACCCTACCAGCACACTCGGCTGGTTGTATAACAACCTGTAATGAAAATGAATAAGCAGAAAGAACAACAGACATTTTTGGTTCATGAAACTGATACACATAAAAAACATGGGTTTACAAGGTTTTTTTATTCTTCCATCAAAAAGACATCATTTAACTCTCACTTGTCGTCTTATCAGAACCACAAAAACAACCATGAACCAAGCATGTTTTTGTCTTGAGCAGAAGTCCTTATTAACTACAGATCAACTTAAAAATAAAGTCACTTTTACTTTTAAGAAGATGAAGTTTTACACACCCTGGTGATGAGCGCAATCCAAAGATCTTTTGCTTCCATTTTGGCCTGATTGAAATAGAGTCAAACTCTTACTCATTTGAATAAGATTATGTTGTGTATGTTTGATTGTAAATGATTGCAATCATTACTCACTTGATGATGCCTTGTTCTGTTATCTGCTGACTGCAGCTTGAAAAAAAAAAAAAAATAATAAAAAACTCTTAATATATATATTATATATAAATCCAATCCATATATATCTATATATATATATATATATAGAATATATACAAAAAAATACAAAAATAATAATTCAGTATTGCAAACTTCTCAAATAAAAAGAACAACACATACACTCGGGGTTGTCGAGAGTCAAACTCATACTCAGTTGAATTTGATTATGTTGTGTGTGTGCATGTGTGTGTGTGTGCATGTGTCTTTGAATATAAGTTTTGGCACTTCAGATCTATTCTACTATTTAAACTCTCATATACTGTAATATAACTGAATTCCCAATAAATCTGTTCCCATTTACATATTTTATGTAACATAAATACATAAAACAAGTACAAATAGTAACCAAACACAACCCATTTATACAGTGTTAACCAGAAGTAACCATACCCCTTAAATCGATCTGAGTAACAAACTATGTGCATATTAACAGATGAACTACTGTGTGTTCATATTTCATATTTAGTCCAAACAGTCAGTTTTGTACTAATTTGGAATGGAATGGAATTGTTTTATTTGAAACAGGGACAATGCACAAATAAACATTAAACTTGTTAAACAAGAGAATATGTCTTGGGCCAGGTTGTAGCAACAATTGCTAATTTCCACCTGTAGTCCCTGGGCAGGTATGACAAATTTTACAAAATTGCCAAAATTTTATTGTCAAGTCGGCTACGGTACAGCCAACTGAATGTGCTACTTTTCTGCCGCTCACTGCACAGAACAGACACTGAAAGAGGCGACACTGCGGCAAATGATTTATCCAAAATTATTCACGTCAGTCGTGGCCAAAAGTATTGGCAGTGACATAAATTTTGTCACTGCCAATATTTTTGGCCACAACTGTAGGTTTGTCAATATGTATCTTTTATGGAAAAAAGACACCAAAAGGGTCTGAAAGTTGCTAAATATAGTGCTCAACTCACGCTCGTGTCTGAGACTTGGGAGCTGATGGCAGGGGCCGGTGGATATTGTGGCGGGCCACCACAAATAAATCAATGTATAGGAGAACCTTTTTTTATGTGTTGAAGAGTGATGTATGTGTATGCACATCATTACTCACTTGAAGCCTTGTTCTGTTATCTGCTGATTGCAGCTTAAAACAGTGAGAAATTCAATAATTCAGTAATGCAAACTTCTCAAATCAAGAGAACAGGACATACACTACGTCTGCACCATGTTTTTCTAACTGCATTAAACTCACCTGCACTGGATATTGTTCAGGTAAATGAGCCTGTAAAGAAAGACACATAACTTCATGAGGAGAAATCTCTGCAAGTGTGTAACTGTAATCTTCTTCTCAGAGTTTAGAGTTTTATATCTTATGCTTGTCATGTACACAGAAAATGCAGAGTAATAATTTGCTTAATATTGTAGGGTTGAAAATCAACCATAACTTTTGCTTTCCTGCCCAAACCTATCATTCAGCACTCTCCTAACCTGAACCATATAATATGATACATCTTGATAATAAAATAAAACATGTATGCATTTTTAAAGGGGTCATAAAAATGCAGTTTTATAAAATTATAATATTTTTCACAAGATTATTCCATAAAGATTTTTGCATCAAAAATAATGTGCATAAGCAGAATAGAGTGGCAATACTATGCCAAATCTTTCATGTACTCCTCCTGTCAACATGTGAAGAGTTCAGATGCAAAACCCTCTAAAAGCCATCTGAAATTTTCTTCCAAAATGAGCATTTTTATCAAGCTCCTGTGTTAATGTTAAGTTATTTCACTTTAATGGCAATGAGAAGAAACTATTCAATGTAATTAAAGTGAATTTACTGAATATAAACACAGCAGCCGAATAAAAATGCAAATTTTAAAATAAATTTTCAGATAACTTTTAGAGGGTTTTGCATCTGAACCCTTTATGTCAAGCAATGGTAATGCTACCAACTTCTGAGAAATAATACTGCATTATTATGACATCAATTCACAACCCAAACACAAAGGCAAGCAATGTAATATTTTTTTTCCCAATGTAATAATATTGAAATATTGAGAAAAAGTCATTACATACCCACTCAATACCATCCCAAAGAGCACAACAATGAGAACATTCTGACGGATCATCATTATTCCTGGAATACTAATGTCCACACTGATATGAAGTTAGAGATTTAAGCGTATATGAGAGGAATAAAGCAAGAGGTATGTAGATCAAGAAAGGAGTGTGTGCATTTTATAGTCAAATAAACACACATTAGGGTGGGGCCCTGCATTAGAGTGAAACAAACCACATTTTTAAAGCTGCAGTCCGTAAGTGTTTGCCTCTTTGTTGTCATCTCTGTTTGAAACCTGCAGTTGCAGTTATTTGCAGATTTGATGTGTGGCTGTCAGTCACCGCACCGGTGTGGATACTATACTTCAGAATCACAGATTCTAGACTATATCTGGGAAGTATGACCTAAATAAGAATTTTCACCGGATACTGGCATCTGAACAAGTCTGCCACTTTTGTTCTGACCAACTGATGAAAAAGCATGACAATAAAGCACACTATCAATGGTGATTAAATTTCATGATCGGTTTAGCTCTTATCACATCAAGTCATTCAAATTATTATTCTTATACTTTGTTCTCAAATTGTTAATGTTAACAACATCAGCATTGCGTGACTACAATTATGTAGTGTGTATTAGCGTGTAGATTTCAACTTCTGTACAGTCTAATTACCATTCGAATTTCATATAAAGAAATTCTTTTAACCCCAAAAGCTAATTATTCTTCCTTAGAACTGGTTCTCTTTAAAATAAAAATCTTGAGTAATCCCAAATTGCCTATCTGTTATATGCACATTTAAAACTGGAATATAATCAAATTTTTGTCACGTGTTTCATAAACACATAATCCTTACTGGATTACATTCCACTATTAAAATTATAAATTTAATTATTCCAGCTCCTGTAAGAAAGGGCTATAAACGATCAACCACCTGCAGGATCCTCACATGCGATATAGCTTACTAGCCGGGACACCTCCCAGCAAATATTAGTCCAACTGCAACGCCGTGTCCCTGGCAAAAATAGTCATGGTAGGGCCGCATAAATCGGTAAAAATATGTAACAGAACATTTCCTAAAACTATGGAGTCAATATAATATCACATATATACGCAAAAAAATAAAGTTTTGCAAAAGAAAATAAAGTTTTGCAAACAAAAATGAAAGTATTGAGCAAAAATAAATGTGCTTTTTGCAAACAAAAATAAAGAATTGCAAAATATAAATGATACCGCGCGAAAGCAATGATTTTGCAATACATATTTTCCATGGTCATATCTACAATTTTATTTGCAACACTGATTTTATTTTGGCGCGTCAGTCTAGTTTAAGCTTGCGCTGCAGTTTTTTTCTGTGCGCTTCATTTTTCTGCGCGTCTCGCTTTGTGACACTTTTTTGACGTGGTGGGTGGAGTCAAGGGGCAGGGGCGTGTACAACATGCCTCCCTGGAAGTGACGTCATCGGCCCGAGACGCAGCTCACTGATCCAGGTACTGTCATGATGAGCAGATGCATGCGAGTGGATCGCTTCCTTTTATTCACTAGCATTAAAACATGCATGGTTTCGTTTTATTAACTTTATTAACAAATGTATATGTGTATTAGCAGCGTTTGCTCAAGTTAAAGAAGTTGTTACCATGCACATCTGTTTTTTATTTCTCTCGATGTGCACTCTTTTACTGGCATAAAGTTGGCTTGACGTTGGACGTTCGATATTCGCAAATCTAGGGGACCGTCTCTAAAGTTACATGCGAAACTACTATACACTTCTCTAACGTCAATAGCATGCAAGGAGAATGACTAACACAGTCATGAAAACATACTGTTAACTGTTCATCCAGGTGTCAACTATAATGCACACCTTTTTATATTTTTTGAAAATTATTAAAATAAACTGTAAATCATATGTAAAATATTGCTACTTTTCATTACACTTTTCATTAAAGTGCACTTTAGAGGATGAATTTAACAATAACCCTATAATAATAAATACTAGAATTATAAATGAATAATTCGCTAGTTTCATTTGTAAATGAAAACACTAATTTAACAAAGAACGTTAATTAGGTAAGCAATACACGAATTAAAAGGGGAAAATAAGCATAACAATAAATATAAAAATATAGCCCTATTTAATATAATATTATTATCAATAATTATATACGTTTAGCCTATATGAATAAATGAATGATGCATTTATATAGCGTTTTATAATGTATTGTTGTACACCCAATTCGCTGTACGATCATTTGGGGGGTCTCTCCTCAACCACCAGCAGTGTGCAGCATCCACTTGGATATATTATATATATATAATGATAAAAATAATAAAAGCCTTATATGCACATATATTACATAAAAAAGACACGATCAACGGACTGTGGGATGGATAAAAATATTTGATCAATCTCTGATAATCTCAGGTTGCTATGGTCACGCGGGTTTGTTTATGCATTAAACTCGTGGCAAAATTAAACCAAAAAGATTCGAGCTTCATTTTTCTTTTATCTTACAATGACAGTCATTTATTAATTTATGCCAGGAGTTATGTAAATGAAAAACGTAGTCGAGATCGATATAAAACTTGAGTCGTAGACCTCTTTAATGATGTACGTTATAGTTTATGAAGTGAATTGCATAATTTTTACATTAAAACTAGCAGTAACTCTGAACTAATGTGAACAAAGAACGCTTCTGTGCGCTGGCGTCCTCCCACAGGTTAGATCTTAAACAAACACTGTTAATACACATGCAGTTAACCAAATGAAACAATACACATTTAATGCTATAAAAGTGTGTGACTGGCATAAAGTTTGGCTTGACGTTGGACGTTCGATATTCGCAAATCCTAGGGACCGTCTCTAAAGTTACATGCGAAACTACTATACACTTCTCTAACGTCAATAGCATGCAAGGAGAATGACTAACAGTCATGAAAACAAACTGTTAACTGTTCATCCAGGTGTCAACTATAATGCACACCTTTTATATTTTTTTGATAATTATTAACAAATAAACTGTAAATCAAATGTAAAATATTGCTACTTTTTATTACCGAATGGGCTCAAATTTAAAATATGCCATAATTTGAAGCTCAATAGCATTTGAACAGAATGACTCACTTTCATAAAACATACTATAAAGTGTTCATCTAGGTGTCAACTATAATGCACACACATTCATATTTTTCATAATTATTCAAGTAAACTGTAAATCATATGTAAAATATTGCTACTTTTCATTACCGAATGCACTTAAATACAAATTTAAGCTCAATAGCATTTGAACAGAATGACTCACTTTCATTCTAAAACATACTGTAAAGTGTTCATCTTCGTGTCAACTATAATACACACCGTTCATATTTTTCATAATTATTCAAATAAACTGTAAATCATATGTAAAATATTGCTATTTTTCATTTGAGCTTTTGAGCTTTAAATTAGTTTTTACGTCCATTTGGTAATGAAAAGTAGCAATATTTTACATATGATTTACAGTTTATTTTAATAATTATCAAAAAAATATAAAAGGTGTGCATTATAGTTGACACCTGGATGAACAGTTAACAGTTGTTTTCATGACTGTTAGTCATTCTCCTTGCATGCTATTGACGTTAGAGAAGTGTATAGTAGTTTCGCATGTAACTTTAGAGACGGTCCCTAGATTTGCGAATATCGAACGTCCAACGTCAAGCCAATTTTATGCCAGTAAAAGAGTGCACATCGAGAGAAATATACAACAGATGTGCATGGTAACAACTTCTTTAACTTGAGCAAAACGCTGCTAATACACATATACATTTGTTAATAAAGTTAATAAAACGAAACCATGCATGTTTTAATGCTAGTGAATAAAAGGAAGCGATCCACTCGCATGCATCTGCTCATCATGACAGTACCCTGGATCAGTGAGCTGCGTCTCGGGCCGATGACGTCACTTCCAGGGAGGCATGTTGTACACGCCCCTGCCCCTTGACTCCACCCCCACGTCAAAAACAGTGTCACAAAGCGAGACGCGCAGAAAAATGAAGCGCACAGGAAAAACTGCAGCGCAAGCTCAAACTAGACTGACGCGCCAAAATAAAATCAGTGTTGCAAATAAAATTGTAGATATGACCATGGAAAAATATGTATTGCAAAATCATTGCTTTCGCGCGGTATCATTTATGTTTTGCAATTCTTTATTTTTGTTTGCAAAAAGCAAAATTATTTTCCTCAATACTTTAATTTTTGTTTGCAAAACTTTATTTTCCTTTGCAAAACTTTATTTTTTTGCGTATATATGTGATATTATATTGACTCCATATAAAACTGCTTCCAGATACGGTTGTACATCTCTACAGTTCTTTGGGGTTGCATGTATAATTGTTACCTTGACTTTTTGCTATGTGTAGTACAATATGTATACCCTGTTGTGAATCAGTTGTGAGAGGACGTCCAATAGTGACGTCCTTTAAATGTGCATTTATAGTCCATCATGACCCTCTATGGAATTTCTATGAAATACGCAAAAGCAATTGTGCTTACAAGTGCCTTAAGTAGTTTTTAAGAGGTTGTGATTAACGTCCTTTACACGTCTATAATTGACCAAGACCAACTGTAAAAATACAGTAAATCTTTATGAAATACACAATCATTTCAATTTACATCACGATGTTTTTTGTATTTAGTTTAATGCATCTTTTAGTTTATTCACAAAATGCACTGTGTGGTTAAGTGATTTTGAAGCCACTGCAGTTTAGTCATTATTCGACACGTTTTTCCCTACATTACGATACGATTTTTATTTTTTTAATTAAATTTATCCATATACATATGAAACAGATATATTCGGTCACCATTTCAAGTCTGAGTTTTATGTGAATTTCCAAAACTCTGCTGCCAAGATGTTGTAACATATCTCGCGATTTTTGCAAAATCCCGCAATAGGATAGATTTTCTCACAAGAGAGCGTTAACGTATTTTCCTGTTTCTTCAAACGATCACAAGGACAGGACTTGAGGAGCTGGGCACTTTGTTTTATTGCAAAAGTCGACAAATTATTAAAAATCTACTGTTGGGGTAAGTACAATTTGTAGTATTTTATTAATGTGGTTGAGTTTTACTTGTTTGAACCGAAGGAACCGAAAGAAATGCGCAACTGAAATGTATTTTGAGTTTGGCTAAAATTAGCTAACGTTAGTAGGCTAAAAGTAGGGCCAGTGTGAATAAATCTATATTTAAATTCAAGGAGAAAAGATAGTCTATGCATGACCTCACGTTTTATTCATATCCAAAACGAGGAGATGTGAACATGCAGTGTATGTTTCATTCATACTCAAAGGGCGCTCTTGAGCAGAAAGTCCAAAACGGACTCATAGAAGTACTTATGACATGCCAGCCAGAAAATCGAGATGGTCCTCACTGCAGAACACAAAATCCAGCGGGTGTGGTTGGATCCAGATCCAACTCCTCCCACCTTACATATACCAAAACCTACCTGTCTCCACCCCCTGATCCCTAAACCCACCCATCTCCACCTCTAAACCTACCAATCTCCACCCCCTAGATGTGGATCCAACCACGCCCCCTGGATCTTGTGTTCTGCACTGAGGGGCTACTGAGAAAAAATCCCTAATTTGGGCAAAGACATCCTGCTATTGCTGAATAAAAAAATTGTGAAGACATTACATGCACGATTACGACAATATAGTTGTGTTAGTTGTGTTTTTCAAGTCATCTCCAAGTAATATACCAATAACCAAAGTAATAACCAAAGTATTTGAATAATACTTTGGTTTTAAGTCATCTCCAAGTAATATACCAATAACCCAAGTAATAACCAAAGTATTTGAATAATGCAGTGCTAACTGACATAACATTTATTACAGTAAGCTATAGAAACTATAAAATATATTTTCTACCTTATCCTGTGATAAAAATGGGGTGTGATATGAACAAATCATAAAATTATATTAGGAAAATATAGGGAAAAAAAAAAATATTACTGAATACAAATTATTGGTTATTGTGCAGCAGTTTATTTGATTTCTTAGCCAATTAAAAGTGAGAAAAATAAATAAAACCTGTTAGAACATAATAATAATAATAATAATAATAATAAAGTATTATTACATTTTACATTTATGTCCCCTTCACTTCTGAAATGACTGGCTACGCCATTCTAAACATAATTTCAGTGTAAGCCATGACTGACAGTCAATACTTGTCACAAAAACTGTGGATATGGATAAGGACTTAGTTCATGCATTTGTTACATGCTAATCATAGTGGATGTGAAAGTGTTTTAACATAGCATACAGTCGCTATGCTGCACATTACTGTTAATTGTAATATTGACTTTGCATAGAAATTTTTCTGTCCAGGCGGCTGTGAGATCTGATCTGATCTGATCATCATCCATTCTGTCTGGAATGACATGAAGAAACAGAACAAACTGAGACAGACTCAATCCAGAAGAACTGTGGCAGCATCTCCAAGATGCTTCAAGAAACCTACCTGCAAAGCTACAGTACTATTAAAAGCATTAGGCACTTGTGTAAACATGCTGTAAAATGAGAATGCTGTCAAAAATAATGTCATAAATAGATTTTCTTTATCGATTAACTTCTATTAACTATTGAAATCAACATTTGAAGTGAGCATCCTTTGTGTTTAAAGCAGATTTTGCCCTCGGTGCACTTGAGCATATTTTCTCAGGAGCTCTGCAGGAAGGTTTCTTGGATATGCTATTTACCCATCATACATATAAAGTTTAAGACATCATCTAACTCCTTATTGTCAGACATATCAGAACAGAAAAGAACCTTACTGATGGAAATACTACAGAGCTGGTGGATTTATTTTTATTAATTACTTTCTTCTTTTAGAATCTTTAGATCACCTAACCTGTATGTCTTGGGACCCAGAGCAAAGCCACGCTGACACACAGAGAGAACATGCAGAAAGGCCTCCCGTCGGGACTCTTGAACTCAGCTGCTTAAGCATTAATTGTGAGTTTTCATGATGTCACTAGATTGGATTTGAGTGCTGTTTTCAGTGAATTAATTTGAAAATTCTATAATATTCTAATTCTATTAAAAAAAATTGTCCCTTTTAGACTTGCACTCTATTTATTTACTGCTTGTTTTATTAAAAAAAATTTTTTTTTAATTCTTATTGTTTACTTTTTATTTATTATACAATTAACAAAAGCACAAAAAGCATCAAACACTAGCTTGCTCTATTCTTTTACTATTCTGTCTGTTTTCTTTTTATTTATTATATAATTAAAAAAAAAATGACTATGTGTACTGCATTGAGCTAACTGAGACTTGTTATAGCAATTGCCTGTCATTGCTCTTTTGTTGATTTTGATCGCTTCCATTGTCCTCATTTGTAAGTCACTTTGGATAAAAGCATCTGCTAAATGACTAAATGTGAATATGTCAAATGCCTTGATGGTGAAATTCAATATGAGGGTTGGAGGCCAACTTGAAAAGAAGCCATTCAAAGCTACCCCTTTATACAATGTGATTCAAGGTGATTTTGGCATATGACGTTCAAAAAATCTCTTGTTCCTTGTCTATTATTTTATATCATTTTTATTGTTACCCTTCAGTTATTCACGGGACGTTCACTAAAAGACCACCTGTCTTTATCAGAAGTGTCCTGTTAACTTTCTCAGAGTTACACCTAGTTAAATGTCTTTCTCAAGGACATCACAGTGGTATTGATGAGGGAGGGGACAAAATGCTGTTTTTTTACTAATCTAACACATTTAATGCAGAACATCTTTTAATTACATAAGATTATTCTAGAGTAAAATAACATGCAATACATGTTGATTACCTTTTTCTAATGCTTCATTTATGAAATGGACACAAAATCTTGTTCCATTGTATTTTAAATTTACAAGACATTTTCAAAATAAGCAGGTGCATGTTATTGTTGATTTTATTATTATTATTATTTTATAATATTAATTTTTTTTTATTCCTCAGATGCTGTGAAGAGGTGAAGGCGAAATGATACATACTCAGACATGGATGCAGCATGGATGCTGGGGGGTGTGGATATGAAAAATTAGCCATAAACATCTTTCACAAACTCAAAAAACATTTATACATGTGTTAAACTATTATCCAGTATTTTTGTTTTTTACTTGTTTGATTTATGGATGTTTAAACAATAATGCAAGACTGTTAGAAAATAAAAATAAAAAAGGAGTACTGCCACAGCTCTGACTTCCATGCATCAATGGTGGAACATATGAATCTCACTCCTGGAAGAGCTGGTGTTTGTGGATCAAGAAAAATGAGAGTAAACATTTTGAAAAATTTATTTATTTATTTATTTATTTATTTATTTATTTATTTTGAAAGACTCTAAAAATAGTTACATATGTATTCACTGTGCTCCTGTACTTTTGTTATTTTCTTGTTTGATTAATGGCTGCTTAACATTAATGTAAAAATGTTAGAGAAAATGCCATTCCCACAGGCTCAGACTTAACCACATTCTACTATTTTTATTCTCTTGTTTAAATAGTAGCTGTTAAACAAATGGAATACTTTTTTAAAAAATGTAGTATTCACAATAAAATATGTTGTGCTAAATTAGAACACTCTTCTTTTGACTTCAGTCCACAAATATGTTATTGTTTGTGATACACTTGATTAACACGTTTTATAGATGTTCAGGTCTGACTGGACCGATTTTGGACCTTTTTAGAACATTTGTCAAGTTCAGATGTGCCTTTCACGATGTTGCACAATGGGTGTGTGATTATTTCATATGCAGGATTATACTTAAATTATGCAGCAACACATCTTCTAAACATCCAGATGATGACACATTTAGACGTCCAGGGACGTGAAGAAAAGACGTGTAATTCACAGCCAGAAGATGTCAAAGACGTCGGTTCAATTTTATTTTGGCTTTATTTTTCAACCATGGCAGGACGTGTCAGAGGGACGTCTTTTCAATAGTCATTAAATGTCCAAATGTTTGCTGGGCTTCTTTATGTTTACAGACGTGATGTAATGATGCAGCAGCATGCTCGAATTTCCAGTGAATTCCTACTAGTACCACTCAAATTACAAAACATTATTATAAGTTTTTCCACTGTGAATCAGGCTAAGGTAAGAAGACAGTTTTGAACACTAGCTGGTTATGTACTTCCTCAAAAATTGATTTTGGATCATTTTTAACCAAAACAAGTTATGGACTGCAGCTTTAAATATCAACAATGGGAGAAAAAAAAAGTGTACACATTAAACAAAAACAACAACAAAAACAGTATGTGTAATAACCCAGCAAACATTTGGATGTTTAATGACCATTGAAAAGACGTCCCTCCGACACGTCCTGTCATGGTTGAAAAATATATCTGAAAGGAAAACTGAACTGGCCGTGAATTACACGTCTTTTCTTCACGTCCCTGGACGTCTAAATGTGTCATCTTCTAGATGTCTATTTTTTGTTAATTTAATGTATTAATTTAAGTATATAAGTCTGCATATAAAATAATCACACACAGTCTTTTGTTGATTTTGATTGCTTCCATTGTCCTCATTTGTAAGTCGCTTTGGACACAAGCACCTGCTAAATGACTAAATGTAAATATGTCAAATGCCTTGATGGCCAATTCAATATGAGGGGTGGTGGCCAACTTGAAAAGAAGCCATTCATAGCTACCCCTTTATACTATGTGATTCGAGGTTAATTTTGGCCCTTATGACATTCAAAAAATCTCTTGTTCCTTGTCTATTATTTTTTATTGTTATCCTTTATCTATTCAGGGGACGTTCTCTAAAATACCACCTGTCTTTATCAGAAGTGTCCTGTTAACTTTCACAGAGTTACACCTAGTTTTTTTCTCAAGGACCCACTGTGGTGATGCGGGAGGGGACAAAATGCTGTTTTTTTCACTAATCTAACACATATTTAATGCAGAAAATATTTTACTTACATAAGATTATTCTAGAGTAAAATAACATGTAATACATGTTGATTACCTTTTTCTAATGCTACATTTATGAAACGGACGTAAAATCTTGTTCCATTGTATTTTACATTTATTTGTAGGAACATAAAGACATTTTCAAAATAAGCAGGTCCATGTTATTGTTGATTTTATTATTATTATTTTTAAAATATCCATATTCTCTTTCCTCAGATGCTGTGAAGAGGTAAAGCTCAAATGATACAGACTCAGACGTGGATGCAGCAATGCCAGAACATGCTGAGGACAGAAGTGCTGGGGGTTGTGGATATAAAAAATTAGGCATAAACAACTTTAACAAACTCTAAAAACATTTACACACGTGCTAACCATTATCCAGTATTTTTTTGTTGTTTACTTGTTTGATTTATGGATGTTTAACAATAATCCAAGACTGTTAGAAAATAAAAATAAAAATGAGTACTGCCACAGCTCTGACTTCCATGCATCAATGATGGAACACATGAAGCTCACTCCTGGAAGAGCTGGTGTTTGTGGACCAAGAAAATGAGAGTAAACATTTAGATTTTTTTTTTTTTTAAATAGTTACATATGTATTCACTATGCTCCTGTACTTTTGTTATTTTCTTGTTTGATTAATAGCTGCTTAACATTAATGTAAAAAAATTAGTTTTAGTCAACAAATGTGTTATTGTTTGTGATACAAGTGATTAAAACGTTTTATAGATGTTCAGGTCTGACTGGACCGATTTTGGACCTTTTTAGAACATTTGACAAGTTCAGATGTGCCTTTTATGATGTTGCACAATGGGTGTGTGATTATTTTATATGCAGGCTTATACAAGACGTGGAATTCAACACAACATAAAAAAATCCAAACTATCACACATTAAAACGTCCAGGGACGTGCAGAAAAGATGTGGAATTCACAGCCAGATGACGTCAAAGATGTCCGTTCAACTTTCATTTTGGAACTATTTCAACCATGATGGGACATGACGGATGGACGTCTTTTCAACGGTCATTTGCTGGGAAACTCTGGACTCAAACGCACACCCTTGATATGCTTATATGAGCTGTTGGAGGACAGAAAAAAAAACAAACAACAACAAAAAAATACCTACAGTGGTGTGAAAAAGTGTTGGCCCCCTTCCTGATTTCTTATTTTTATATTTTATGTTTCAGATAATCAAACAAATTTAAATATTAGTCAAAGATAACACAAGTAAACACAACATACAGTTTTTAAATGAAGGTTTTTATTATTAAGGGAAAACAAAATCCAAAACTACATGGCCCTGTGTGAAAAAGTGTATGCCCCCTAAACCTAATAACTGGTTGGACCACCCTTAGCAGCAACAACTGCAATCAAGCATTTGCGATAACTTGCAAGGAGTCTGTTACAGCGCTTTGGAGGAATTTTGGTCCACTCATCTATGCAGAATTGTTGTAATTCAGCCACATTGAGGGGTTTTCAAGCATAAACCGCCTTTTTAAGGTCATGCCACAGCATCTCAATAGGATTCAGGTCAGGACTTTGACTAGGCCACTCCAAAGTCTTCATTTTGTTTTTCTTCAGCCATTCAAAGGTAGACTTGCTGGTGTGTTTTGGATCATTGTCCTGCTGCAGAACCCAAGTTCGCTTTAGCTTGAGGTCAAGAACAGATGGCCGGACATTCTCCTTCAGGACTTTTTGGTAAACAGCAGAATTCATAGTTCTGTTTATCACAGCAAGTCTTCCAGGTCCTGAAGCAGCAAAACAGCCCCAGACCATCACACTACCACCACCATATTTTACTGTTGGTATGATGTTCTTTTTCTGAAATGCAGTGTTACTTTTATGCCAGACGTAATGGGACACACACCTTCCAAAAAGTTCAACTTTTGTCTCGTCAGTCCACAGAGTATTTTTCCCAATATTTTCCCTTGAGGATCATCAAGATGTTTTCTGGCAAAACTAAGACAAGGCTTTATGTTCTTTTTGCTCAGCAGTGGTTTTCGTCTTGGAACTCTGCCATGCAGACCATTTTTTCCCAGTCTCTTTATTATGGTGGAGTCATGAACACTGACCTTAACTGAGGCAAGTGAGGCCTGCAGTTCTTTGGATGTTGTTGTGTGGTCTTTTGTGACCTCTTGGATGAGTCGTCACTGTGCTCTTGGTGCAATTTTGGTCGGCCGGCCACTCCTGGGAAGGTTCTCCACTGTTCCATGTTTTTGGACACACAGGGCCATGTAGTTTTGGATTTTGCTTTCCCTTAATAATAAAAACCTTCATTTAAAAACTGCATGTTGTTTTTACTTGTGTTATCTTTGACTAATATTTAAATTTGTTTGATGATCTGAAACAATAAAGTGTGACAAACATCCAAAAAAATACGAAATCAGGAAGGGGGTCAACACTTTTTCACACCACTGTATAGGGGTACAACAGCTTGCCACTGCTGGGCAATACCCCTCAAAGGGACGAATTTGTACCTTCTGTACCCCAACTTTACTTTAAGAAAAAAGTACCGCACCATTTAGGTACTAATATGTACTTTTAAGTTTTTAACATGCACCCTTTAATTGTGGACTCAAGCACTCTACACGATAATGATGTAAAAACAAAGTCTGCTAGTCTAAATTGATTGTGTGAAGTGATAATGTGAGGCCTAATGTATCCATGATTATTAAGCTTTGCCTATTTATTTATTTTAATTTTTATTTTGCTTAGAATCAGGATGGACAATTAGTGGCAATGGACGCAGGACAGATATTGGAAGACAAAATAATAAGTAATTCAGGCATACATTCATTTTACAAAGTGCTTGTCCTATGGGGTTGCTGCTTGATGGAGTCAGTTCCAGGCAGGGAATCATCCAGGGCTGCATTTCCCAGAAGCATCGTAAGCCTAAGTACATTGTAGACCCATTGCTACCAGTGGATCTACAATCAACTTAGGCTTACGATGCTTTTGGGAAACGCAACCCTGGACAGATGGCAAGTCCATTACAGGGCTAACACACAGTCACACATTCATACTCTTATATAGATAGATAGATAGATAGATAGATAGATAGATAGATAGATAGATAGATAGATAGATAGATAGATAGATAGATAGATAGATAGATAGATAGATAGATAGATAGATAGATAGTGAAATATTATGCTACAGGACATAGTTAGCTGACTAGATGTATAAGATTGTGTGCTACACTGATATACAGTATTACTTCAATGTATTACTGGACTGTACTTTAAAATCCATAATTTTTAAAGACTTCATATTATTGTTAGTTGAGCTTAAAGGGTGCACTACTATGAAAATCACACAACTTCAGTGTGACATCAATAATGTATAATTTCGAAGATAGTCAATAATAGTTCATATTCAAATATTTATAAACGATAACGCTTTCGTTTACAACCCGCAAAGAACTATGTAAATATACTGAATTTATGTTGTACGTTTCTGTAATTATATTGTACCTACTCTATGTTTCCAATACATTCTTGTTATCTCTCAACAACTCTCTAACATTAAACGCAGACAACAAAGCTAACAGGTGAATAGTTAATGGTGAATTCAATGACTTTATGAGAAGGATTACAATGAAATCATATTATCTCAGAAGATACAGATTGAAATTTCAAACATATTTCATGTAAACTTAATTTACAATCACTCTCTGGGGCCAGAGTTACCTATTATGTTAGTGTCCACAAGGGAGAAGCCTGAATCTCTGGCAGGTAAACCGCTAATATTTGATGTAACCAGAGCCGGACTGGGATGCAGTTTCAGGCCGGGAAATCTCACACTCATCCAGGCCACACAGAAAAAAACTGGGCCAAAATCGTACCTTTTGGGGTACAACAGCTTGACACCTTAGCCGTACACCGTACATATAAGTACCTTCAAGTAACACTCCACTATTTTTGAAAATAGGCTCATTTTCCAACTGCCCTAGAGTTTAAAACAGTTGAGTTTTACCGTATTCAAATCCATTCAGCCGATCTCCGGGTCTGGTGGTGGTAGCACTTTTAGCTTAGCTTAGCATAGATCATTGAATCTGATTACCATCTCACTCAAAAATGAACAAAGAGTTTCGATATTTTTCCTATTTAAAGTTTGACTCTTCTGTATTTACATTGTGTACTATGACCAACGGAAAATTTAAAGTTGCAGTTTTCTAGGCCGATATATGGTATATTTTCAGTGAAAATATTGGCGTGATTAACAGAAAACACATACCCCCAGTTTCACAGACAAGGCTTAAGCCTAATGCAAGACTAAGATATGAAATCTGAGTTGATTCAAATGAAAGAAACTTGCTCTGAATGACCTTAAAATATATCAGTGCCTTTATTTTGTCTCAAAATGCACACCAGTAATGTTTTTTCTAAGACACATTTATAAAAAAAAATGACTTAAATGTCCTAATTGAACTATCTAATCTAATCCTGGCTTAACCTAAGCCTTGTCTGTGAAACCAGGCCATAGTCTGAATATTTTTGGATTATTTAGTTAATACATTAAGTATCCTTGTGTGCAAAAGTATGTGAACCTTTGAGATTCAGACTTTCCAAAGGTTTAACAATGCAAGGACATGTTAAATGAAATTATGTTTCACTGTATATATATATGTATATATAATTAAGTGTAAAATAACACTGCATAGTGTTCACTGTATAAATTAAGTATAGATTAATCTTTGTCAAAGCTGTGTTTTGTTGTTTGATTACCATTTAATAACAGCAGCAGGTATTTATAGGCTGTTGCCCCTTTAAGACATTATGCATGAATCCAGTATAAAGATAAACATCCAAATTTTTTCTCAGCTGTTTTCGTTTGCTTAAGACATAACCGACTATGTTTATGAGAATGTGGATGCGTATTTTGTTATAATCTTATGTGCATGTGTCTCTTTTTGCTTTTGAACAGACACATACACATAAGATTATAACAAAATATGCATAGTGTGTGCATAGAAAAAAGCATGCGAGCACCGAATCGAATTCTCTTTTGCTTGTTCTTGAGGTAAAATAGTTTAAAATCGAGTGTATATACTTGTACATTACATTACTGCATTTAGCAGACACTTTTATCCAAACCAACTTACAGTGCATTTAGGCTAACACGTTTTACCTAACATGTGTTCCCTGGGAATCGAACCCACAACCTTTTGCGCTGCTAACACAATGCTCTACCACTGAGCCACAGGAACACTTGTACAAATGATAATCTTTCACTCTATTATGTTTAAACTGGCCTGTCCATGTCGAGATAAGTCTAAGTATATATTTACACGTTTCAAAGTTCAGATTATCTTTAAAGTTTAGTTTTTACATACTGCCATTACGTCAAACCGTCACCATCCGCCATCTTTCCAAATGGTGCCCTCTGCGCTTTGTAGCTACTCCTCACTGGACGTCCGTGTAGCTCCTCCTCACTGGATGTCAAGCTCCACCCATTTGCTCTGCAGTGAGCAGCAAATGGACTCTGTTGCGAGTCCCTATCATTTACATTACATTTACATTTAATCATTTAGCAGACGCTTTTATCCAAACTGACTTACAAATGAGAACAACAGAAGCAATCAGACCAACGGAAACAACAACAGTATACAAGTGCCATGACAAGTCTCAGTTAGTCTAGCACAGAACCCGTAGCAAGGTTTTTTTCCAAGAATAGGATAGACAAGAAAAGGTAAGTACTAGTATTAGTTGGTCAAGTGCTGGTGAAAAAGTTGAGTCTTTAGATGTTTTTTGAAAATAAGTAAAGACTCGGCTGTTCGAATTGAGATTGGCTGTTCGAATTGAGATTAGATTATCCATCCAGGTGGCTTAGTAGTAGAAATTTTGCCTTCCAATGAGGAGACCCGTGTTTGGGTCCTGACTAGGGCAGGGAGGTTTATTTGGTTTTTTGCTTCAGCAGCACCTAATTTTCCCAGGAAGGGGAGACAGGGGGTCTTACGAGCCTATTTGGGCCTTGTTTTGGGTTTTTGAATTTTTTCCTTGGGCCCAGAGCCGGGGGAGGAGGAAGGGGGAGCGGATCGGGCCCGTACAGGCTCTTAGTGGGGATGCATGGCCCGGACAGGCCTATCCTCTCCTGGTCCGTGGATTTAATTATAACGTATAGGGGGAAGGGGGTTGTGGGTTTTTTTTTTTTAGTGTGTGTGTGTGTGTGTGTGTGTGTGTATATATACGTGGGAGTAGGAAAGAAGTGGAGTGTCAGGTTAATTTAAGGGAGAGGTTCTGTCAGTTATTTTTGTTATAGATGTCAGTTGAGATGGCGGAAGATCAAGAGTTTCGGAGGCTGATAAAGAGCCTGAATAAATTTGTGAAGGCGTTCCATCACAACCGGATGATTGGTTCCACACAGTGGTGGACATTCTCCATAATCATTGTGAAGGGGCCCTGGAAGGGGCCAAGGCAGAGTTGAGGGATTCCTCATGCCAGCGTTGGAGGGAGGCCTGGCAAGTGGCAATGAGGTGGGCCTGAAAGGATAAGGAATCGGGGCAGGTGCAGCCGGAGGCTCCGGAGGAGTTGAAGGCAGGGGGCCCGGGGGGAGGGCTTTTGGGGAAAAGTCCCCCTGCGTGTTCTTTGAGGGACCCGAAGGGTCCTAGGCCAAGGGAACAAAGGGTGGTCAGGTTAGACCCCTGGGCTGTGACCCAGAGTTTGCATAGGAGGCACGAGCACCAGGGGAGCAAGTACACAAATTGGAGTTTGGCCCCCAGTAGATCCATTGTGATCATGGGGGACTCAAATGTGGGACGCTTTGTTCCCATAGATGAGGCAGAGGTGGAAGTCAATTGTTTGCGCAAGCTTATAATATTGTGAAACATAAAACTCCGGTGTCGGCCAAGGTGCAGCAAGTGATTCTGGCCTTCGGGATTAACAATAGGGAAGAGGGCAGCCTAACGACTGTCAGAAATGTAACCCAGCAGTTACTGGAGGCAGCAGTGTTCACATTTCCGGAGACCCGTGTTTATATCCCTAAAATTAACCACCACAAGAGGTTGCTCAGGAGGCAGGTCAACAACCTGGAGATGATTAATGACTGCATTGAGGAGGGGGGCCAGGGCATTCCATTATTGCCGGAGGAACTATTTAAAACGGAAGCGGACAAATTGCATTGGAGGTGATAAACGACGGCGGCCATGTTCGCCCACTGGGTGGGATATATAAAATAGAAATAAAACGATGAAGGGACTCAGGTGGGGAGGGTTTTTTTTTTTTTTGATGTTGTTGTTTTTTGTTTAAAAAGGATTTGTCCAGGCAAAGATTTCCCTATCAAGCACTATACTGATTCATCTATTCTCTTCTTCTCCTCCTGCCTGGCTTTTTGGCCTGCATCACTCACTGCAGAGCAAGCCTGTTCTTGAAAAGCTGCTGTGAAAACGTGGGAAAAGCTGAGGAAGAAATTGGGGTGAAGCAATATTTATATAGGCGGAACAAAAAAACTTCATCGCTCCGTATATAGCGCATTGTGATTGGGTGGTTTACGCTGTCAATACAAGAGACAAACCAATGGGCCACTGGCTGCTCGCTGTTCATGCGTGGTAGTCCTCGGCCAAAAAAAAAAAAAAACACATTCTGTCAGCCCCTTAGGTGCGTCGGCCCACCAGGAAAATGCCTGCATTCATCAATGCAGTCTTGCCACAATTGATCATGTTCTAAGAGGAAATGCCATCCAGATGAAGCAAGTATACAAAGTCCCCCTTTGAGAAGAACTCTGATGAGAGTGAAGGAGTTGCGATTCCACGTTGTTCAGGTTATGTGAAAGCCACACAATTACTGCACTTTTACAGTAAAAAAAAAAAACAAGATATCTATTTCCTGGAGATTATACGTCCATATAGTATTACACTATGGAAAAATTCAGTCATCTCTATAAATACAGCTCTGTCAAAGTAGGAGAACTCCATGTTTAGCAACATGTTTTCGTTTGTCCTTTTTAGACTCTAGAGGATTTTGAAGTTGGATAGCAGTGGAATTTAAAAAAGTCAATGTCAGTGTCCTTGGACAAAGAGAAGGGAACATCATGTGTGCCGCAATTGTCAGGATCCTGCCCTGACAGTCTTGTCTGTCCTGTCTTTGTTTAATATGTCTTTGATTGTTTTGTGCCTGAGCACATGGCGGTGTCTTTGTGTTGGCCATGTGCTCCTCTTGTCTTGTCTCCTCATTTTCAATCACCACGCCCCCTTGTTTAGTCCTTGTTTGTCCAGTTGTGTTCACCTGATCCTTATGTGCTCTGCTCCCTTTATATTGTGCTCATTTCCCTCTAGTCTTTGCTGGTTCGTTTTATGTATGCCTTTAGTCTTGTTTAGCTTACTTTTCAGTATATTGCATCCAGTCTAGTTTCCTGCTTGTTAATTCTAGTTTTTATTGGTTCCCGTGTTAAGTCTATAGTCTAGTTGCAGTCTTTATGGTTTAGTTCTTTATTTTAGTCCTTGAACCTTTTGATTTTGTACCTTTTATTTTCTTTCTAGTTTTCAGCAAGGTTGCTGTCTTGCCTTTATTTTGTTTGTAGTTCGTCATTTATTTTTTAGCCAATTTTCCTATAGTTATCCTTTTATTTTCATAAGTTCAAGTTATATATATTTATTTATTTATTTATTTTTATTATTATTACTTTTGTTTTTCCTTTGCAACTTTACTTGTTTTATCTCCCTAGTCATAGTTTCAAATGTTTTTACTTATGATCTGTGTTTATCTCTTGTCTCTCCTGTTGTCTTGTCTTTGTGTGTGTCTGAAGTGTTGGTTCCTGCCCTGCTTCCTAATGCTGCGTTCACACCAAACGCGAATAGAGCGTCAAATTCGCGTCTACCGCGTCTAGTTTGCCGCTTGAACATTTTGAATGCATTCGCGCGTCTAGAGCGAAATAGACGCGCGTAGAAAGCAAAAGTTGAAGCGAAATTGACGCGCGTCCGAGGCGAAATCCGCTTCTTGTGGGAGGGGCAAGTGCTAGGCGGTTTGTTTGTGTGTATGATGGCTGATGTTGATGGAGCATTCGAGGCTTTTCCACTTTTTCCTGCACACGTCCTCTGAATAAACACATTATCTTGTTAGCGAAAAGTAGGGGGAAAATAGTTGTAAAAAACGGCGGGAAGGCCGCGGGTCGATAAACATGTACGTGACTCAAAAGTTAAATGTGTATTTACAACACACTCTTCCAAGCGAGTTTCTTTTTATTCCTGTCTATAGAAATATGAACTCTTGTCATATAGCTCCGGGTGACTGCTCACTGACAATATCATTCGTTCCTCCATGTTGAATGAGTGACTCCTGAGCAGGCTCCTGATTGGTTAACGCGGCGCGAATTGACGCCAAAGTTAAAATTTTTCAACTCGGGCGGCAGACGCCAACTCGCTAAAAACACATAAATGGACAAAAAGCACATTCGCGCGTAACGCGCGTATCTCGCCAGACGCTCAATTCGCGTCATTCGCGCAAACTAGACGCGCGAATGAGGCGAATTCGCGTCTACCGCGCCGCGCTAAACGCCTCATTCGCGCCGCGAGACCTCCAGACGCGCGTAAACGCGTCTTTACATTGACTTAACATTGAAATCATTCGCGCCAGACGCTCTATTCGCGTTTGGTGTGAACACAGCATAAGTCTTTCCTGGTTGCTGATTCTTCTGACCTGACAGAGATTTTGGTGCTTCAAGAGTTACCATCCCCAGGGCCAAGCCTGTGGTTCCTTGAGCTGCTACCTAGTCCCCTTTTGCCACAGAGTCTGGAGCTACCACCATGCCCGACCAACCTGTTCTCCTGTCGTGATTGTGTGGAGTGTCTTCCTGCCTCATCCTTTTGTGTTCCTATTTTTGTTAATCAACTCCGTTCACCATGTACATTCTGCATCTGGGTCCTGCCTTACCAAACCGTGACAGCAATTTCCATCAATGGTGTTGTGGCACACAATGCTGTCTTGGGCCCATACAACACTGAAAAACAATTTTGTATGGGCCCAAGAACACCTATCCTACATTTACAAAAAAAAAAAAAAACCTCTCTCAGTGAAATCCTCTTTCCACAGGTCAATCAGGAGCAAATGGAGTGAAGTTTCGTAGTTATCTGGGACAATGTCCAATTTCATCATTCAGCACTGGTGGAAGAATGGTTTGAATATCACCCACATTTCAGAATGGTGTTCCTGCCTCCATATTCTCCTTTCCTGAATCCAGTTGAGTAGTTCTCCTCCTATGATCACAATCCTTACAACAAAGTAAGTCTTGCAATGGAAGAGGCCTGTGGAGATGTTGAGGCAGAAGCTAGATGCATGGCTTCTGAGAATATGCATTGTGATGTAGATTAAATTCTTTGGCCAGATGTAATTGAGAGACATGATTAATAAAGTTCATTGTTTTAGAGATTGTCATTCATTCAGTCAGTCAGAACTTGAAGAACTTTGTAATAAACATGTATTTTCATTAGCTTATTTGTCCAACTACTGCTAAATATATATATACATACATTTTATAATCAATAACGAACACCGCTATAGATTTGATGTTAATATTTACTTATTAACGTATCATATAAAATATTATATTTAACAATAAAAAAAAAATGCAGTGCTTTTATTTTGCAGTAAAGTTGAACTGTTTGGTTAAAGCTGCAGTCTGTAAGTTTTGCCTCTCTATGTCACCATCTATGTTTGAAAACCTGGAATTGCAGTTTCTTGTGGAATTATCTTACTTGCTTTGGCACGGCTCCAGCGCAGATGAATCTACTGTTTTGAGGAGTATGCGTAGTAGTCAGTCAATCCTATGCTTAATAATCACAGATTCTAGCCTACATCTTGAAATATATGACCAAATAAGAATTTTCACCATATATTGCCATCTGAACAAGTAACAAGTCTGCCATGTTTGTTCTGACCAACTGAGGAGAAAAGCATTACAATAAATCACGCTAACAATGGTGAACAATCAATTAGCTCACATCACATCAAACCGTGCAAATTATTATTATTGTTATACTTTATTCTCAGATTATTTATATCAGCTTTGCGTGACTATGAGTATAGTGTGTATTAGTGTGTAGATTTAAATTTCAGTACAGTCTAATCTCTAATTGTCATACCCAGGGCCGTGGCTGGGGTTTGCGGGGCCCCAGTGCAGGTTGTACCAGTGGGCCCTGTTTGAAATTGTTTAATTTGTATGTCCGTTCTATTTATTTATTTGTGCTATTTACACAATGTTTAAGTTTTTTCAGGTTTGTAGGTGTCCAAGTACAGAAACCAAATAATCAAATATAAAATAGCACTGCATAGTCTTCATTGTAAAAATTAAATATACAGTCAAACCAAAATTTATTCATACACCTTCAACATTTCTCACATTATCACAGTTTATTTGCTATAGTTTAGAAAATGGTAATAAAATATGACAAGAACTCAGAGTTAAACTGTGTCAGAACAAATTCATCTGGATAATGTCAGTTAACTTTGATAGAAAGGTATGTAATGGATTACAATCGACCAAAAATTCAGATAACTGTTAGTATGAAAATATTTACACACCTATCAATAATTTGTTGACCAATTACCAAGAAATGCTTTATTTTGTTCAGTCTGTGGTGTAAAAAGGCCACATTAGCTAAAAAAACACAAGGAAAACATGGTCAGGTCAAAGTGTCTGAATAATTTTTGGTCCCAATTTTTTATCATTATTTTTTTTTATCAATTTTACTGGTAGTCCACTGTATGAAGAATTTGGGGGAATAATGTCACAGTGTACTTTATTTTGCCTTAGTCACTTATATAAATGAACTATAGCAGTGGTTCTCAACCACATTCCTGGAGGACCCCCAACACTGCACATTTTGGATGTCTGACACACCCATTTTAAGTCTGTGAATCTCTACTAATGAGCAGGTGACCTGAATCAGGTGTGTTTGATTAAGGAGACATGCAAAATGTGCAGTGATGGGGGTCCTCCAGGGATGTTGTTGAGAACCACTGAACTATAGTGTCCTGCACCCACTAGTTAAAAAAAAATTAAATAAATAAATTAAAAATTATATCTGGTGTCTGAATATTTTTTGGTTTGACTGTGGATTAATTCTTGTTAACCCTTAAACAGGCAAGAGTGGAAAATAAGCAAAAAAAAATTTCATGTCATTTTTTATATCATCTGAGCTTAAGTAAAACATATCCAAAAGAATTTTTGAAATATTTGATATATTTTGGATTTTATGAGTTGTGACGTTGCCTGATTAGGGTATAAAAAAGGACCAAGTCATTAATCTGTTAACTGTTACTGGCCTCCTTGCCACTGCATGCTTAAAACAATTATATCCTATACTTTACCTGATGTAATGTTGACCATATTTATCATTCAAAAGCTTACGAACTCAAGATTCAGCCTGTGAAAACCATTTTGAAATCGGACCTTACTTTACCATAAAAATGGTACTTTAATTTCTTTTAGCAAGCTCCTCAGCTAGTGGGTGGTGTCAGGTTTTGTATTACACAATTTATTTGAACTACTTTATAAAAAAAAAAAAAACTTTTCTAATCTTGACAAAACACATATCATCGGAAAGTTCTGAGTCTCACGGTTAGGGCTGTGCAATTAATCGCATTCGCTAGTTTGTTAGTGAAATACGGCTCTGTGTAGTGAAAGCCGCTCCATCTGAAAGCAGGTGATGGAGATTTACTACTAATCACGGGACCGGCATTACTGACGAGATGTGCATGACAATCGAATGCGATTAATTGCACAGCCCTACTCACGGTCCCATATGCCAACTGTTTTTTTGATATTGAGACTGAAATGTATAAATTTGATACAGGAGAATGCATAAAAAACACCCAGTGGCTATTTTTTGGTACAACGCCTAAAAATCTCATGGGAAGTTACATTTTGTGATATCAAATTAAAATTTAGAACACAAATTGGTTAGACATATGACTTTGATTTGATGGTAATTTTAGAGTAAAAGTTATTTTGTAAAATATATATTTTATATAAAATATTTAGAGTACATTTGATTTACAGTAAATGTAATCATTTTTTTGAAGTAACTTTTTCTTTTTTTTAAAAAAAAAACAAGACCAAACTTATGTCTATATTCCAAAACATTCTTAAATTACAACCATTTAAATTTAGTGTAATGTTATAATTTGTAAAAAAAAAAAATACCTCAGAATACAAAGATGTTTAAAATTAGGGTTAATCCCTTTTTTATACCCTAAACAGGCAACGTGACTCAGGAGTCACATACATTTCAAAACGTGCTAAATAACAACATAACATATGACTCAATTTTTTTCTTCAGCACCCTAAGACAATGTTCAGAATTAATGTTAGCAGTAAGATAATTTTTTTCCAAAAGAAAAGTAAGTTTAATATATAATTACCTACCTCAAAATCTGAATGTTCTCCACCACTGGCAGCCATGTTGGATTTAGATCAGGCTGACTAATAGATCACTGAAAACTTGAAGCAAATCATGTGACCAGCATACTTGAGACAGACCAGCCATTGATAAATGATAAAAGAATTTAATAAAAAAAATTGTTTTTATGCCCCAAAAAAGACAATAAAAACTATGTGACTCATGGGTCACGTTGCCTGATTTAGGGTTAAAACTAAAAAAAGTAATTCAGTCAAGAGCAGTGAGTGATTTTCTTTCTTTTGTTTTCTTGGATTACCATTACAGCAGCTAGTAAATTAGACGCGGTTACTTTAAGAGACAGTGCATCCATTATAATAATACAAATCTTATTTCTATCTGCACTGTTTACTTTCACTTAAGACATAACCGACAGTTTTGACATAATTTTGCATGTATTTGTTGGTACAAGAGCAAGAAGAGGGAAATTCGGTGTTTAAGCACTTTGAGACGCATCTCTGCATGTGCCCTGTGCGCACAGAACACCGTGCAAATGTGCTGAATTGGGCTCTTTCACAACTTTATCTGTTTACGTGTTTAAACTGCGATTTGTATTTGTTCGTTCAGTTGCAGGAGATGCGTAGGAGAGCTCGGTTTGGTTGCTGTCCGTGAGAAGCGGCTCTCTGCCTGCGCACCGAACACGGCGCTCGAGGCGAGTAGCTACTCAGTTGAGTTTTTCCGTGTCTTGTGTTTGAATGCGTTAAACTCTTTTGAATGTTTAAATTGGCAAGGCTTTAAAACACGTGCAAATTATAAGCTTTCGTGACGATGCGCAGCAGTGGCCCAACTGTCTTGAGCATCTTTTTAGGCCGGCGTCAGCCAGTCGTTTGAGATTGCCGCCCCCAAAATGAATTTCATTCACATGTGTTTCATATAATGATTATTATATTATAATCCTTTCTGCATTACAATCCGCCATCAAAATTCTTTTTTGACATTTAATTATTCTAACTGCTGTGAGAAAAGGCTATAAACGATCCGCCACCTGCAGAGTCCTCACATGCGATAGCCTACAACTTACAAATGTGACGTAATGATGCAGCAATATGCTTGAATTTCCTGCGAAAACCTACCCGTACCACTCAAATTAGAAAACATTATTATAAGATAACCATGTGAATCAGGCTACAGTAAGGCGATAGTTTTAAATAATAGTCTACTGTAGTCTACTGTATCTGGCTCTAAGATTGCGAATTGGAAATTGTCACAAATATTGTTCTGGGAGAGAGGGCATGTAATGCCGGGATTAAAACCTTGTTCGAGACCATAAAGTATTAGTAATAATTAGTGTAGTTAGTGCCTGCGTGTTGGGATAATTTGGAGGACAGACAAGAAATATTGACAGGAGTAGATAAGTAGGTTTTTTTTGTTTGTTTGTTTTGTTTTGTTTTTTTTTTTTGACAGCTTTCATGACTGGGCATACTGAATAGGCATGGACCCCACCTAAAATAATTACAAGCATGTAGATACTTGCTTCATTCACGGCGCCTTTTGTTGCTTTGTTATCAGGCAAAGAATGGCACACAAAGACATTAATAACTGTGACATTTTGACTGAGGTTACAGGATCATCCATTTACTCCCCAGTCAGACTCAAACCTTTGCTTTTTTCTTCCAAAAGCATCTAGCAACAAATTTAGCTTTTTTTTATTGTTATTTTATTTGGCAACTTTTGATAAGTGATTCAAATAATAAAGAGGCACATATTTTCCATGTAAATTACACATAAAAGAGGAAACCAAAGATACTAAGCAGTACACGCATCACAACTGAGATTGAGCTGTAGTTTAAGTTGAATTAAGATGATATTTGAAATTGTTCCGTATTATAATAATAATAATAATAATAATAATAATAATAATAATAATAATAATAATAATAATTGAATAATTGTTAATTTATGATACACCTTTTGGTAGCTTGTACATGCCATAGTTGATCAGTTAGTACACTGTAAGAAAAATATCTAGAAAAATGGAAAAAGGTACTGGTAATTTTTCAGGACATTATCTGTTATCCATTACCTGTTGTAACCCTGTAACCCAAAAACACAAAATACAATGCGCAATTTAAAATGCAGGTTAAAAAAACCCTGTGAAAAATCTATACTGGAAAATCAATCAATAATGAAAAATCAATAATGTATCTGATTGTGCTCCTCCCGAACCTTATTAATAAAATATCATAATCTGACAACAGTTTATTATGTTCAAATATCGTTTTTAAAAAGCTTGTTTTCATGCTAGACCAGCCAATGCTCATTTGCAGTCATGAGAGCGACTTTGCAAATGCTACCTATTTTTATCCACCTTATTCTTGCCATAAGAACGGGCACGGCCATTTGTAATTTTTATGGGACTGGCTTTCAGTGTCATCCAGATTGTTTTGCTGTTTGATATTGATAGGAACAAAGCTTCTAAAGGCAAATTCAACAAACAAGCCTGTCAGAGTTTGTTGGATCAGTGTGTTAGCCCTGTTGGAATCTGTTGACTGAGTCTGAATTTGTTTGTTCAGTCAACGTTTGTTGGGTCATTGAATTTCTGAATCTCCAGGTAATAAATGAAGTATCTGAAAGATGCTAACTGACATATCATTTATTACAGTAGCCTATAGAAACTAAAATATATTATCTCCTTTATGATAAAAATGTAAAACAGTTCAGTACATAAATCATAAAATTAACAATTGAGAAAATATAGGAAATAATTACAGAATACAAATTGTTTTTATCAGTGTATTTAATTTCTTAGCCAGCTAAGAAAAAAAAACTGTCCATTAGACCAAAAAAAATAATAATTATATATTATATATATATATATATAGATATAATATATATATATATATATAATATATATAATATATATATATATATATATATATATAATTTACAAAAAAAAAAAATAATATTATATATATATATATATATATATATATATAATATATATTATATATATATATATATATATATATATATATTTTTTTTTTTTTTTTTTTGTAAATGGACGAACATACAAACCTATATTACCAGGTGCATCTACACAAGCACTAGGGGCAGCAGATGAAGAAAATTCACCAAGGTGAACAGAAAAACTTCTGTCTGTCAAATACAATTGAAAGCATTAAAGGGCTAAGGGTGCAGTCATATCCAAAAGGACTAGAACAGCAGTGTTACCAGATTCCATAGCTAAAAGAAGATCATTAGAAACTCTTAAAAGAGCAGTTTCTGTACTGTGACAGGGCTTAAAACCAGACTGAAATTTTTCATAAATACTAAATTCATCTAGAAATGATTGAAGTTGATTAAAAACAACTCTTTCCAAAACTTTTGATAAAAAAGGGGAGTTTAGATATAGGTCTAAAATTAGACAAAATTGAAGGATCCAAATTATTCTGTTTTAGAAGCGTTTGCACAATGGCATATTTAAAAACAGCTGGTACACACCCTGAGCTGAGAGATGTATAGAAAATGATTTCAAAATCAAAGTAAAGACAATTATTCAAGTGATAACATTCAAAATCTTTTTTTTTTTTTTTTTAATAGTTCTGAAATTAAAGTACTTTCACTTTTCTATGGAGTCAATATAATATCACATATATACGCAAAAAAATAACGTTTTGCAAAGGAAAATAAAGTTTTGCAAACAAAAATTAAAGTATTGAGGAAAATAATTTTGCTTTTTGCAAACAAAAATAAAGAATTGCAAAACATAAATGATACCGCGCGAAAGCAATGATTTTGCAATACATATTTTCCCATGGTCATATCTACAATTTTATTTGCAACACTGATTTTATTTTGCGTGTCAGTCTAGTTTTGAGCTTGCGCTGCAGTTTTTTCCTGTGCGCTTCATTTTTCTGCGCATCTCGCTTTGTGACGCTGTTTTGACGTGGGGGTGGAGTCAAGGGGCAGGGGCGTGTACAACATGCCTCCCTGGAAGTGACGTCATCGGCCCGAGACGCAGCTCACTGATCCAGGTACTGTCATGATGAGCAGATGTATGAGAGTGGATCGCTTCCTTTTATTTCACTAGCATTAAAACATGCATGGTTTCGTTTTATTAACTTTATTAACAAATGTATATGTGTATTAGCAGCGTTTGCGCAAGTTAAAGAAGTTGTTACCATGCACATCTGTTGTTTATTTCTCTCGATGTGCGCTCTTTTACTGGCATAAAGTTGGCTTGACGTTGGACGTTCGATATTCGCAAATCTAGGGACCGTCTCTAAAGTTACTACTATACACTTCTCTAACGTCAATAGCATGCAAGGAGAATGACTAACAGTCATGAAAACAACTGTTAACTGTTCATCCAGGTGTCAAACTATAATGCACACCTTTTATATTTTTTGAAAATTATTAAAATAAACTGTAATCATATGTAAAATATTGCTACTTTTCATTACCAAATGGACGTAAACACTAATTTAAAGCTCAAAAGCTCAATGAAAAATAGCAATATTTTACATATGATTTACAGTTTATTTGAATAATTATGAAAAATATGAACGGTGTGCATTATAGTTGACACGAAGATGAACACTTTACAGTATGTTTTATGAAAGTGAGTCATTCTGTTCAAATGCTATTGAGCTTTAAATTTGTATTTAAGTGCATTCGGTAATGAAAAGTAGCAATATTTTACATATGATTTACAGTTTTATTTGAATAATTATGAAAAAATATGAATGGTGTGCATTATAGTTGACACCTAGATGAACACTTTATAGTATGTTTTATGAAAGTGAGTCATTCTGTTCAAATGCTATTGAGCTTCAAATTATGGCATATTTTAAATTTGAGCCCATTCGGTAATGAAAAGTAGCAATATTTTACATTTGATTTACAGTTTATTTTAATAATTATCAAAAAATATAAAAAGGTGTGCATTATAGTTGACACCTGGATGAACAGTTAAACAGTTGTTTTCATGACTGTTAGTCATTCTCCTTGCATGCTATTGACGTTAGAGAAGTGTATAGTAGTTTCGCATGTAACTTTAGAGACGGTCCCTAGATTTGCGAATATCGAACGTTCAACGTCAAGCCAACTTTATGCCAGTCACACACTTTTATAGCATTAAATGTGTATTGTTTCATTTGGTTAACTGCATGTGTATTAACAGTGTTTAAGATCTAACCTGTGGGAGGACGCCAGCGCACAGAAGCGTTCTTTGTTCACATTAGTTCAGAGTTACTGCTAGTTTTAATGTAAAATTATGCAATTCACTTCATAAACTATAACGTACATCATTAAAGAGGTCTACGACTCAAGTTTTATATCGATCTCGACTTCGTTTTTCATTTACATAACTCCTGGCATAAATTAATAAATGACTGTCATTGTAAGATAAAAAAAAAATGAAGCTCGAATCTTTTTGGTTTAATTTTGCCACGAGTTTAATGCATAAACAAACCCGCGTGACCATAGCAACCTGAGATTATCAGAGATTGATCAAATATGTTTATCCATCCCACAGTCCGTTGATCGTGTCTTTTTATGTAATATATGTGCATATACGGCTTTTATTATTTTTATCATTATATATATATAATATATCCAAGTGGATGCTGCACACTGCTGGTGGTTGAGGAGAGACCCCCCCATGATCGTACAGCGATTGGGGTGTACAACAATACATTATAAAACGCTATATAAATGCATCATTCATTTATTCATATAGGCTAACGTATATAATAATTGATAATAATATTATATTAAATAGGGCTATATTTTATATATTATTGTTATGCTTATTTCCCCTTTTAATTCGTGTATTGCTTACCTAATTAACGTTCTTTGTTAAATTAGTGTTTTCATTTACAAATGAAACTAGCGAATTATTCATTTAATAATTCTAGTATTTATTATTATAGGGTTATTGTTAAATTCATCCTCTAAAGTGCACTTTAATGAAAAGTGTAATGAAAAGTAGCAATATTTTACATATGATTTACAGTTTATTTTAATAATTATCAAAAAATATAAAAGGTGTGCATTATAGTTGACACCTGGATGAACAGTTAACAGTTGTTTTCATGACTGTTATTCATTCTCCTTGCATGCTATTGACGTTAGAGAAGTGTATAGTAGTTTTCGCATGTAAACTTTAGAGACGGTCCCTAGATTTGCGAATATCGAACGTCCAACGTCAAGCCAACTTTATGCCAGTAAAAAGAGTGCACATCGAGAGAAATAAACAACAGATGTGCATGGTAACAACTTCTTTAACTTGAGCAAACGCTGCTAATACACATATACATTTGTTAATAAAGTTAATAAAACGAAACCATGCATGTTTTAATGCTAGTGAATAAAAGGAAGCGATCCCACTCGCATGCATCTGCTCATCATGACAGTACCTGGATCAGTGAGCTGCGTCTCGGGCCGATGACGTCACTTCCAGGGAGGCCTGTTGTACACGCCCCTGCCCCTTGACTCCACCCCCACGTCAAAACAGCGCCACAAAGCGAGACACGCAGAAAAAATGAAGCGCACAGGAAAAACTGCAGCGCAAGCTCAAACTAGACTGACGCGCAAAATAAAATCAGTGTTGCAAATAAAATTGTAGATATGACCATGGAAAATATGTATTGCAAAATCATTGCTTTCGCGCGCGGTATCATTTATGTTTTGCAATTCTTTATTTTTGTTTGCAAAAAGCAAAATTATTTTCCTCAGTACTTACATTTTTGTTTGCAAAACTTTATTTTCTTTTGCAAAACTTTATTTTTTTTGCGTATATATGTGATATTATATTGACTCCATACTTTTCTGGAGTTCTCTTGTCACCATCACATCCATAGATCCGGTTTACGTTATCATGTGATCTATGACGTTGTAACAAGTGCAAAAACAAAAAATATAAGAGACACATTTAAAATATATATATCTAAAAATTTTTATATGCTGGTGAAATTTGCTCATTTTTGGACGTTGAAGAAGCTGCCCTTGTGATTGTAGTATAACCAATACATTTTGGGTTGATTTAAGTTTTTTATTTTTTTATTTTTTTTATATTATTATATTATATATTTTTCTATAACGCACAGTTTAATCCTTAAAGATTAATTATGAAAAACCAGAATCGTTATCTCTTGAATATGTTATTAATTTCTTAATTTTATGTGCAAAATTGTTCATCCACACACAAAACTGGCTTAAATCAACTTTGTTTTCCCCTTTTTCTTGTTGAATGTCTAATTCGTTTTCATCCCTGAGGCTTATAAATAACAAAAACAAAAACAAATGCAATTTTTAATGCATTATGATTATATGAATTTTATGATTATTCAAAGATATTTAATTTTTTATTCCTGTGTATATAATCTCATACTATGATGTATGCAAACCCATCATAATTATGTTTTCTCTGTCATTATGATTGTTCATTGTTAAAGATACTACCATCTTTCCCTGAGCTTATATGTAATTATAAGTTCTGCAGTAATAATAATAAGAAAATAAGAGCGGCAGGTGCAGGAGATGTCAGGCAACTGCTCAAAGATCAAAAGGTCTTTGGAGAAGACTGTAGATTTTACACTTGAAAAATGTAAGTATTACTACTTAAACATTAAGATTACCTCAGAATGCATTGCTAGCCCAACACTTATGAACAATATTAATTATAAATGCTGACCAATAATTAATTATATTTTTTAGTAAAACTAGCAAAATGTAATTTGCTTTTTTATATGTCATAGTTTTGCATGACTACACACTACTAGACAAATGCAGCAAAGATGAATACATCTCAATTTCAGTCAAGTAATGAATTAATGCACATGTTAATGAAACAATTAATGAATAAATGAATAAAATATATATGTGTGTCTGTGTATGTGTGTGTGTGTGTGTGTTTTCCAAACACAAAAGGTGATTTTGGTCAAGTTTGTCCTGCTGTTCATACAATATCATTCAATGGAGACGGACTTTCAGATTCTTCATGAAATAAGAAAACAGAAACCAGCAAGCTTCTGAAACTCAGGTTTCATTGACTGATGTCATATGAACAGAAACCAGCAGAACAAAACTTGAACAAAATCACATCATCAGTGTCTTTTGGTCTTTTGATGCTCTCGCCGGCACTGGGATCACTGGTGATGAAGAGACCACAGCAACATCAAGCTCAGATGAGGCAGTAAGGGCAGGTGGAGTGATGGAGCATCTCATCCATGGTACTGGACCATTTCCAGGATGCTGCTTGTGGACTTCTCCATCTTCACTGCTCACACCAGTCTGCAGACACTTCAGATCCTGCAAAGATGCACACATATAATACACAAGCAGTCATTTTAACCAGCACAATGTCATTTGATTTCTGTATTATAAGTAACAAAAATATTTAACTATAACTTTTCTTTTCTTTTTTTACACATGCCGCTGTCACCTGCTCCACCACAAAAGCTCTGCATCAAATGTACAGCAATCAAGAATCAGAAAAGCAATGTAATAGCTTGAAATTACAATAATTAAAATAAACTACAACTTAAGTTTTTATTGATGTTTTATTCATTTCAGTAGTATATTCACTGATAGCCTTTGATGGCAGCATTCCTTCATCAGTCACTCTTCACTGGATAAACACACGTGTCTCATCTGTCACTGATTAGTAAAGCTTTTTTTAAAGTAAAATGCAACTATTGCCTGTGACAAATCCGCCTTCACTCTGTGTCTAAAGTATTTCAGTATTTTTTAAATATCAGGTATATTAAAAAAATTAAAAATAACAGGAGAGTTTCAAAGTGGCTTATAGGAACATTAGTGTGCAAACTTCTTTGTACCCACATGACAAGCTAATAACATGGTTGTTAAAAGGTATAATTGCTGCTTTTTGCAGTGCAAATTTTGTTTCTGATGAAAATAACTGTTTTCATCAGTTATTTTACCTACGGATCGATGCATTTCTTACAAATTACTACTCATTCGAAATCGGATACAGATGAAGTAGCACTGTAAGTTTACATTTGTTTGAATGAATTATTGAGAGAGCGATTGCATGTGAATAAGTGTTGTAGTACTTGTATAAATCATGCTTTGAGCTGAAAATATTAAGTATCTAGAAGGAACAAACAAATTTGATTAAGGAGCTATACCTAAAATAAAAAGAAGTTGTGCCACTACAATGGATTAAAAGCATTGAAGTTAAAGAAACAGGAAATGAGAAACCTAAAATATTTTTTTAAAGAAATGATAAAACAGATTCCTTTAAATGGCTGTGTGCATAAAATGTGTTTATGTTTGTATATGTGATCTTGTATTTTTAAGACAAAAAGCAATTGATTTTTGGGAAATATTTTTTTTGTGATTAAAATTGTAACAAAGGTTTGGGAAAAAGTAAGTATGGAGATTTAAAAGTCCCGTCTTGGATAAATTTGATTTCTTTTTGAGACACACACAATGTTTTAATGACTGAAATGAAAATGGCAAAAATGTAGCTTGCTCCTGCAGCTAGTTTTAGTCCAGCCAGCAGGGGGTGGTCTTTCCTTGGCTTGAATGGGCGCAGAAGTGTTATGACGCAGACTTTAGACTATGAAAAGGAGCATCCTTCAGATGAGGCATTAAACTGGCCTCCTGATATTCTGTTGTCATGAATTCCCCACCTCAGTTATGAATTTGACTTTGTTTTTTTGTGTGTTTTTTTGAAGCTGGTAGCACAATCTGATGGCTGGTAGGCCGCTTGCTGCTAGAGCTAGTTTTAGTCCGGCC